>NW_024080823.1:1890523-2199058 GCF_003009895.1 Hyaena hyaena | reverse complement strand
GGGGGGAATGTGGTAGGAAACCGTCCCTAAGGAGAAAGAGAAAAATGAAGAAGAGAGGAGAGAAGACTTCAAGGTCACCTAGATATGGGTCCAGCTGCCTACATCCCCCATGTTCTTGTAAACTGAAACAACTTAATCAGACTGCATGTTTATGTGTGTTACCATATATGGGAGACAAAGAAATAGAAAATGTATAAAAAAAACTATGCCATGTGATGTGGACCGCTCAGTTCTTTTGGGTACGAACCCAACTGAGCGGTGCCAGCACGAATAAAGTTGCTTCCTGGAAAGAAAAGCCTCAGTGTCACGACTCTGTGCGAGAATCCTGCAACAATCTCTACCCCCAATGCAAGGCTCAAACTCATGACCCCAAGATCAAGAGTTGCACACTCCACCAATTGAGTCAGCCAGGCGCCCCCAAAACTTGAAAATAATCTATTTTATTCTACAGATATTCATTAAGCACCCACTGTGTGCCAATGATTGTTCAAAATGTTTGGGATACATCAGTGAGTCAAAGAGACAAACATTCCTTTTATAGAGAAGCTTACTATTAGTTAAGGGAAACAGATAATAAGTATAATACATAAGTAAGTTACATATTACTTACATAGTAAGGGAACGTTACTTTCCACAACTTCAAGGACTCCATTCATGATATAGTTTATGAAATGCCACCCTCTGAAAATGTGTAAAGCAGCGCTATTGAGTTGGGAGTTGGTGGCAAAAGGCAATTGAAATTAGATCAAGGTAAGACTCATCAGGAAGGTGGCATATTAGCACGAACTTAAAAGTGAGGAGGAATTAATGAGAAGATACCTGGGAAAAATGAGCAACCAGGCAAAAGAAACAGACCTTGTAAACATCCATAAACTGGAGGTCGGTGAGTCAAAGGGGAAATATTAGATTAAAATGAAGGGATGGGGGGCAGTGCAGGAAGACTATGTGTAGAGTCTTGTCAGCCACTGCAAGGCCTTGGATGTTTTAGTCTGAATGAATTAGTAGCCACTGCTGGGATTTAACAGAGAAGTAAAGTGATCTGACTGCCTGTTAAAAAATCACTTTGTGGAACAAAAACAGACACTCAGATCAATGGAACAGAATAGAGAACTCAGAAATGGACCCACAGACGTATGGCCAACTAATTTTTGACAAAGCAAGAAAGAAAGAATATCCAATGGAATAAAGACAGTCTCTTCAGCAAGTGGTACTGGGAAAATTAGACAGTGACATGCAAAAAAATGAACCTGGACCACTTTCTCACACCATACACAACAATAAACTCAGAACGGATGAAAGACCTAAATGTAAGACAGGAATCCATCAAAATCCTTAAGGAGAAAGCAGACAAAAACCTCTTATATCTTGGCCACAGGAACTTCTTACTCAACACGTCACTGGAGGCAAGGGAAACCAAAGCAGAAATGAACTATTGGTACTTCATCAAAATAAAAATCTTCTGCACTGCAAAGGAAACAATCAGCAAAACTAAAAGGCAACCAATGGAATGGGAGAAGATATTTGCAAACGACATATCAGATGAAGGGTTAGTATACAAAATCTATAAAGAACTTATCAAACTCAACACCCCAAAACAAATAATCCAGTGAAGAAATGGGCAAAAGACATGAATAGGCACTTATCCAAAGAAGACATCCAGATGACCAACTGACACATGAAAAAATGCTCAACATCACTCATCATCAGGGAAAGAGAGGAGTCAAGTATATTGTTATGTATGTCTCAGCAACCGGAAGGATAAAATTACCATCAATTGAGAAGCAGCAGATAATATGTAGTGCAGGTTTGAGCAGAGAAGATCAGCTATGTTCTGGACATGTTAACTTGGACATGTATGCATATTAGACATTCAAGGGGAAATGTTGAATTAGGAATTGGACATATGCATCGGGAGTTCAGAAGAGAGGTCTGGGCTGCCATTGTCAGCATATAGATAGTATTTAAATCCAAGAGATTGCATAAAACCACTAAGGGGATGGATATAAGCAAGAGAAGAGATTCAAAGATTGGGCTTTGGGCAGTCAGTCCAATGTTGGAAAGTTTATGTTAGAAAGTTAAGGGGATGGGAAGGACCCAGCAAAGGAGACTGAGGAGCAGCTAGTGAAACAGTGTATGGAGGAGAGAATGATCACTTCTGTCAAATACTGCTGACAGGTGGAGTAAGGTAAGGACAGATCGTTATACATTGAACTAAATAGCATAATGGACACCCGGAGAAGAGCAGTTTTGAGAAAACGTTAGGGATAAAAGTTTTAATATGTTCAAGAGAGGATTTGGATTCAGAAAGTATACACATCTTTTTCAGAAAGTGGGGGTAAAGAGGTTTTTTTTTTGTTTTGTTTTGTTTTAAGATATGTACAATAAAGGGCGCCTGAGTGACTCAGTTGGTTAACCATCTGACTCTGGATTTTGGGTCAGGTCTTGATCTTACCGTGAGATCGAGCCCCACGCTCAGCATGTAGCTTGCCTCTCTCCCTCTTCCTCTGCCCCTCTCTGGCTCTCGTGCACTCTCAAAAAAAAAAAAAAAAAAAAAGCAAAGCTAGGCACAATAAAACATTTGTATGCTGATGGGAAGTTCCAGTAGAAAGGGAAAAATTGGTCTTTCAGGATTGAGCTGAGAATTGCTGGACTAGTCCTTGAATAGATGAGAGAAGACCCAGTACACAAGAGGAAAGGTTGACCCCAGAGAAAAGCACAGATAGCAGGAGGCAGGAAGGTAGAGTGGGTGAATGCGTGTGCTGGCTGTGAAATGTGATGAGTTTATGGAAATTCTCCTCTGTTTACTTCAAAATTTTAACACTATTTACACTATTTTTTTTTTAAAGTAGGGTCCATGTGCAATGTGGGGCTTGAACTCATGACCCTGAGATCAAGAGTCGCACACTCTACAAATTGAGCCAGCCGGGCGCCCTTGTTTACTTCAATTTTCATAGCCATTGGGCAAGTGGGAGGATAGGGAGGTGATATGGGAGGTAAATAAGAGTGGACAAGGTACAATGGTCATCTATGAGAGAGGAAGAATAAATGGAATAAGGAAACAGTAGGATTGCCAGGCAGTGATAAGACCCATATGAAATTCATGGTCATAACCTTGAGATGAGCCCAAATGGTGTGGCTGTCTCTTCTTCCTGTACTACCTCCGTGTCAAAAAGGCAGGTGTGAAGTAGATAAAGGATTCAATCTGGGTTTTAGTCTTGCCAATGAGCATGATGAAGTAAGGGAGAAGCCAGAGAGCTGACGTTGTATGCAAGGGAGCAGTAATAATTAGCAATGAAATTTAAGGTAGAAGATAAAGAAAAAGAGGCTACAAAGGAGTTAATGAGCAGTGGAAAGTTAACTGGATTGATGGACTGTAGGTCCCAGGGGAGTTCTAAGAATTGTTGAAGCTGTGATACTAGAAACTGGATAAACTGATTTGAAGAAGAAGAAGAAGAAGAAGAAGACGACGACGACGACAACGACAAGTGTGAAGCAGAGAATGGGATGGAGACAATTGAGAATATGAGTGGATAAGGACAGAGTGACAGTAGGCCCCGGGCATAACCATGGAGTGGACAGCAGACGTACAGTGGAGGAAATGCAACTGGAAGAAAGAAACTTAAATATGTGAGAAGTGCGTATATTATAAGAGTTATCTTCAGGTATCTTTTTTTTTTTTAAGTTTATTCATTTTTGAGAGACAGAAAGAGAGTTTGAGTGGGGGAGGGGCAGAGAGAGAGAAGGAGACACTGATCCGAAGCAGCTCTGAGCTGACAGACAGCTCAGAGGGTTTCTCCATGTGGGTTTCGAACTCACAAACCTCGAGACCATGACCTGAACTGACGTCAGACACTCAACCGACTAAACTACCCAGGTGCCCCTATCTTCATTTATCTTGAACTTGCCATTGGGTTAAAATGGGCCTAACTGTTGGAGAGAGTGAGAATAAATCAGGGGCTAAGCTCATTTAGAAATGAGAAGGAGTGGGCTGGGGTGCAGCAGATTCACAGCAGAAGGGAAATGGAGACCTGGTTTATCCTGAAAAGTAAAATACCAGGTAGAAGCTACAATGAATTCACTAGAATTATTTGTATTGCTGTAGGAGAATTTCAAAACCCTAATACTGAATTTAAAAAAACCTAGCTGCAAAAAGATATGTACGCTGTGACATGGTTGACATACAATTTTAAAGTAAACTAAACATTAAACAAATTGTTTTAAAGAAATTAAAAGAAAAAATGAATGAATAAACAAATAAATGTAAACCAAGCAAATTATTTATGGATCAATATATTATATATAGTAAAAACATTAAAATATGTAGCAGAAGAAAATAATATTCCAATCCTGTGTTTGGTAGCTATTCCAGGGATGGAGTTTGAGTAAAACTATAACATTTTAATTCTTTAAAAATAGCTTGGAGCATAGCTATAAAAAGTGTACACCAACTTAGCTGTGCACACTAAGGAAACAAGGCTTCCAGTGTATTCTATCAAACTCAGGATCAAAATGTGATTCTAGCAGCTCTTCTCACAGTTTACTAAAAACAAAAGCTTCTAAGCTTCTGGTTTCTCTGGTCTCCCTTCCACAAACCCACATCTTTATACATCTCAAATCTTCCTTTGACAAGACTGAACCAAAATTAATAAAAATAATAATACCTATACTGTCCTTGGTTTTGAGCTCTTTACATGATAGAAAGCCTATAAATGTGCCACTTAGTTTTTTGAGCCCTACACACAGATTTGTATCAGAAAGGTGAACACCCTGCAAGCACTGCTGTCACTTTATTGTATTTTTTAAGAGGTATCCTGTGCATTAACAAAAACATATACACCTATTCTTTTAACTTTTTCCCACAATAGTGGCATATTTACATTTTGCCAGTTAAAATAACTGGCATGTCTTACCAGTTAAAATAACTTGGATGTCCTTCCATAGAAGTACATGCAAAACTGTCTCATTTAAAAAAAATTTTTTAAGTTATTTATTTTGAGAGAGACAGAGACGGCACAAGTTGGGGAGAGGCAGAGAGAGAAGACAGAGAATCCCAAGCAGACTCTGCACCATCAGCACAGAGCTCTACAAGGAGCTTGAACCCGTGAAACTGTGAGATCATGACCTGAACTGAAATCAAGAGTGAGATACTGAGCCACTCAGGTGCCCCAAACTGTCTCATTCTTTATTTATTTATTTATTTGTTTGTTTATTTATTTATTTATTTATTTAATTTATTTATTTTTAAGAGTCAGAGAGAGACCGCGTGAGCAGGGGAGGGTCAGAGAGAGAGATACAGAATCCGAAAACAGGCTCCAGGCTCTGAGCTGTCAGCACAGAGGCTGACACAGGGATTGATCCCATGAACTGTGAGAAAATGACCTGAGCCAAAGTCGGACACTTAACCGGCTGAGCCACCCAGGCACCCCAAAACTATCTCATTCTTAATGGCTTTGTAGCATTTAATCGTATGGTTGTACCGTAATTTTTTAATGTTTTATTTATTTTGAGGGAGTGAGAGAGCAGGGGACGGGCAGAGAGAGATGGGGTACAGAGGATCTGAAGCAGGTTGACAGCAACAAGCCCAATGTTGGGCTCACCTCTCAACCAAGAGATCACGACCTGAGCCAAAGTTGGACATTCAACTGACTGAGCCACCTAGCCACCCTTGGTTGTACCATAATTCATTTAACTTGTTCTCCAAAAGACAACACTATTTCAAACATTTTTATATTCTAAACAATGCTGAGTAGTTTTGAACATGTCATTTCATAAATCTATGAATAAACTTGATAGACATCACCTCAATACTCCCATAGAGAACAAGATCAATTTCATAGATCAGTATCAATTTCTATTTTTCACAGCAGCACCAGTGCTTATTTTCCTCATACCAACGGTGTTATCAATCTCAAATCTTAGCCTATCTGATAAATGGAATGTGATAAACTGTAGTTTTAATTTGCATTCCTCTTATGAGAGAGATTAGGCATCTCTTCCTACGATTAAGAACCATCTGTATTTCATATCCGAAAACAGTCTCTATTAGTCAGCATTCTGGCCAGGAGAACAGAAAGCACTCTAGGTACTACACTCAGGAAAGGAATTAATACAGGTGCTTCCAAAACCTTGGAAGAGCTGGGTGAAAGGGAGGTCAGGGAAGGCTGCCAGCAAATTCAGGAAATCCACAAGTCGCAGGAATTACAGGAAACCGCGGCGGATGATCTCAGCTGCCTGCCCCACAGAAGCAGATGATTAAAAGAATGCAGAAGCCCCTGCAAAACCTCACGTATGCCTTCCACAAATGAGCCTTTAGGCCTGCCCTCTGATGCTGAAGGAACAACAATGGCTTCTATTTCTCTTTTGTTTTTCAAATGGTCCATGTGCCTCTCATTGGTAGACTGGAAACAAAATCCTCTTAGCAAGAGAATCAAGGAAATGTGGTTTCCAGGCCTCCAGCCCCTAGGCACAGAGGGAGAGTTTAGAGGGCAGGTTTACTACCAACAGGTAAGGCCCGGCAGAGTCACTGCATTGGTCAGCTGGAGCTCACACACACCCTACTAGCTGGGTTGAAACTTCCAGACAGCGTGCTTCCATCTAAAGTGAAGCAACCAACCTCCATGCAATCAAGGCATCTCCCCCATATTCCTTCATCTCCCCAGTGAAGTTCTACCACTCACTCTCCATCTCTGAGCGTTACGCCTCTTCTAGTTTAGTACAACCTGCCTTTGCCATCCTGTAACTTGAGAACTAAATTAAAAAGTCTAACCACCACCAACACACCCTATATAAAATCACAAGGTAAAAGGAGAGGAAGAAAAAGGGACACAACTGATTCATATATAAAATATACACATTCTAAAAAGTAAGGAGACAGTAGGCACTGTCACTGAAGTCCTTGTTTCTGCAACTGCTCTTGAAGTGATCGTTGATATTTATAATGCCCTTGTACGGCTCATCCTATGTTCCCTTTGTCTTTAGCCAAAACCTCAGTTAATTGGGATTCTCTACCTGGTGGGTGACCCAAATCTTCACTCCTAAAGAATCAATGGCATTGGGGTTCTGCCTATTTGATGCTGCTGTAGCCTTCTATCCATTTTACCTTCACACACAAGGATGAAGAAGGGCTCTAGCAACCACTGTGGGAACGTGTCTGCATGTGTGCATTACATTAGACAGGAAGTTTGGGAGGCGTGTATTTGCATTGTGAATGTGGAAAAAACGTTCTGGACTTTGAGTCCCATGTTCTTCTGCTGCCTGGGTTCTGTTCTGTCATGGTTCTTTGTTTTGTTTTAAACTTATTTATTTTTGAGTGAGAGATGGAGACAGCATGAGCAGGGGAGGGTCAGAGAGGGAAACACAGAATTTGAAGACAGTCTCCAGGCTCTGAGCTACTTGTCAGCACAGAGCCCGACACGGGGCTTGAATCCACAAACCATGAGATCATGACCTGAGCCAAAGTCCGACGCTTAACCGACTGAGCCACCCAGGCACCCCTGTTCTGTCATGGTTCTTAAACCAACACTTGTGACTGGACATATCCAACTGCATGTACTATTCAAAAGATCATTGAGATGGGTTGCAAACAGGATTTTTCCAGAAAAAGCAGGCCAGTAAATAATAAACACTTTGGCAGCAAAAGCACAAGCCACAGAGAAAGAGAGAAAAGCTAAAATAAATAAGCGGATGACATCAAATTAAAAAGCTTCTGTACAGGAAAAGAAACAATTAACAAAATGAAAAGGCAACCTACCAAATGGAAGAAAATATTTGCAAATCATATATCTGATAAGGGGTTAATATCCAAAATATATAAAGAACTCATACAACTCAAAAGCAAAAACACTAACAACTTTTAAAATGGGCAGAGGGGGGGCACCTGGGTGGCTTGGTCAGTTAAGCTTCCGACTTCGGCTCAGGTCTTGATCTCATGGTATGTGGGTTCAAGCCCTGCATCAGGTCCTGTGCTGACAGCTAGCTCAGAGCGTGGAGCCTGCTTCGGATTCTGCATTTCCCTCTCTCTGACCCTCCCCCTGCTTGCTCACTCACTGTCTCAAAAATAAACATTAAAAATTTTTTTTAATAAAAAAATAAAATGGGCAGAGGAACTGAACAGTTTTCTAAAGAAGACAAATGAATGGCCAACAGGTACGTGAAAAGGTGCTCAGCATCACTTATCATCAGGGAAATACAAATCAAAACCACAATGAGAGACCACCTCACACGTGTTAGAATGGCTACCACCAAAAAGACAGGAGACAATCAGTGTTAGCAGGGGTGTGGAGCAAAGGGAATCCTAGTGCATTATTGGTGGGAATATAATTTGGTGCGGCCACTATCAGAAACAATGAGGAGGGTCCTTAACAATATTAAACAAAGAGCTACCATATGATCTAGCAATCCCACTTCAAGCTATATATCCAAAGGAAGTGAAAACTGGATATTGAAGATATCTGCACTTTCATGTTCAGTGCGGCATTCACAATAGCCAAAATATGGAAACAACCTAAGTGTCCATCAATGGGGGTATGGATATAGATGCGATACATACGTGCACGCGCGCGCGCACACACACACACACACACACAATGTAGTATTATTCAACCATGAGAAAAAAGGAAATCCTGCCATTTGCGACAAGTTGGAAAGACCTTGAGGGGTATTATGCTAAGTAAGTAAGACAGAGAAAGACAAATACTATATGATATCACCTTTATATAAAGTCTATAAAAAAAAACAGAGAATAAAGTAGTGATTGCAAGAGTTTGGGAAGCGGGGAGAAAGACATTGCTCAAAGAGTACATACACAAAGAGTAACAAGTTTGGGGATCTAACGTGCATAGGTAAGAATGTTGTTTCATATACTGAAATGTTGCTAAGAGAGATCTTAAGTGTTGTTGCCACAAAAAAGAAATGATGTGTAACTATGTATGGTAAAGGATGGTATGTATGTATGGTAAAGGATGCAAAAAAAAAAAAAAGTAACTGGGATGGGACAGAGGTGGTGGTTAATACTATTGTGGTAATAATTTTGCAATTTATAAATGTACCTAATTGACTTTGCAGACCTTACACATACAGTGTCGCCTGTCAATTATATCTCAAGCTGGAAAAAATATCAAATGATAATAAAGATAAAAAAAAGGAACCCTAAATTTGAAAACAGTATGACTGAAAATTATATATATTTATTTTATTCCACAAAAGCAAAAAACCTTTCTCTTGAGACAACAAAGTATATAAACATAAGGAACAGTCACAATAGGTGAATGTCTGAATCAAAATATCAGTGTGATTCTACAAATAAGTACTTTTATTAGGGCACAACTTTGGGACATTCATTCAACAAAACTTCATTTACTATTAAAAACCAAATGACCAAAAGAAAATCCCGCTACTTCATAAACCCTGAGAATTGCTTCATCTAGTTAGGACCCATAGACTTATAAAGCTTTTGAGGATGCATGGGACCTCGAAACACCATCTAGACCAGTGATTCTTAGCTTAAGGTTGAAGACCCATTTGAGAATGACATGAAAGTCAGGGACATTTCTCACTAAAGAAACATTCTAACGTAACACCAGAATTTCACTTATAAAACAAAATCGAGTTCTGCCCTTCCTCCTATCACAATGGAGGAAACATGCTTTTACCAGGGTACGATGCAGAAGACATTTTTGGATTGTTCTCGTGAAAAATATTTTAAATCTGGGTTTCAGGGAGTTAGTTTTAGAGCATTCATTGAGATTTCTGAGGGTCGATGAATCTCCTTATAATTACATGCAAAATTTTGCAAGTATAGTCTATTTAGTAAGTTATATTCCTGGGTTCTTCATACTCTTTAATGCATTTTCACACAGATTATGTTGTTCAATCAAAAAAAAATTTGAGAAAAGTAAGGTAGGTATTATTTAACAGACAAGAAAACAAAGTTTCAGAAAGATTAAAGCTGAAGGTAAACTCGCTCAAGGTCACATGTAATATTTAGAATCACAGAAAGTAGTGTGCTATGAAGAAAAGCTGTAATCTAAACTTCATTAGATATGGCTGCCTTCTAATCCAAATTTTTGTCTAACATGTGGTAGATAACCTTGAGCAAGTTACTTACCCAACCTCTCTAGGTCTTAGGTACATTATTTAGAAAAGGGTCAGATGGAAAGCATATGCTTGGAAGATGATATGATCATTCCCTGCCTACCTCAGAGCTTTAAGAATCAACTGAATTTGTATAAATGCACTTTTAGACAAACATCAGTGCTGCCATTAACCTGTGGGTTAGAATTTAATGTACAAATCACCTAAAAAGTTGCAAATGTGACACTTCTCATACTGAACAAATTGTTGACCATGAGATACTTCCTAGACTTCTGGGTGGCTCTAAATCCATAATCCCTCTGGGATCCCCAGAGCACAGAGTAAGAGGGTGCTGAACAGTGATACTGAAAACCTTACCAATGCTAATGAAATTAAGACCCTATTCGTTGTTTGTAGAGTTCCCAAATTAGGAATTGACAGAGGCTTACTGAATGATCTGGAAGACCAACTATCTCTGGCTTAGCAGCAATGAATACTGCCCTGGGCAGCAGCAACAGTTGCCAAAAACACCTCTGTAATTCTGGATACAACAAACTGTGCACTTGAAGACAGAATCAAAGCGTTTCTTCAAAAACTACAGTACTTCCATAACAATTCAATGGTACTTTTCCTGAACAGACTTCTTTTGGAAAGAAGATTGAAAGAGGATACTGAGAAGCCACAGAGTTAACAGCTGAATTGGGGAGGAAAACAATAAAAGTCAGCCAACAGAAGTTAATCAGGTACCCACTAATTCCCAAATTGGGGAGGAGGTGTAGGGGGGACCCTTAGACCTCTAAAAATAGGAAATCAAGTGGATCAATCCAGGGCTATACAGAAAGGAGACTAGTCAGCACCATATCTTACTACTATGTAATCCAGAAGCATTTATTGAAACAAATTATAAAATCAATGTTCAAGATCCAGTGAAAAAAAATCTAAAAAAAAATTTAAAATGTAAAAAATATTGAGGCATCTGGGTGGCTCAGCTGGTTGAGCTTCCGACCTTGGCTCAGGTCATGTTCTCATGGTTCCTGAGTTCAAGCCCCGCATCAGGCTCTGCACTGACAATGCAGAGCCTGCTTGGGATTCTCTCTCCTACACTCTCTGCCCTGCTTGCTCTCTTGTGTTTTCTCTCAATCTCTCTCTCTCTCAAAAATGAACAAGCATTTTTTTAATGTAAAAAAATATGATCATTAAGAATATTAGAATATAACCCAAAGAAAAGTAGAAGAAAATAAATGATAAAAGTGTATATCAATGAACTAGAAAACAGACTACAAAAAATAAAGGCAATCTTCAACAAACGGTGCTGGGACAACTGGACAGCCACATGCAGAAGAATGACACTGTACCAATTTTTTTTACACTATACACAAAAAATAAACTCAAAATTGATTAAACTAAAATTTACCATGGTAACCCTAGAAGAGAGCAAAGGCAGTGATTTCTCTAAGGCAAGGGAAACAAAAGCAAAAATAAACTATTGGGACTACAGCAAAATAAAAGGCTTATGCACAGCAAAGGACACAATCAACAAAATTAAAAGACAACCTACTGAATGAGAGAAGATATTTGTAATTGATGGATCTGATAACGGGTATCTAAAAATATATAAAGAACTCATACAACTCAATACCAAAAAAAAACCCCATCTAATTAAAAAATGGGCAGAAGACATGAACAGACCCTTCTCCAAAGACATCCAGATGGCCAACAGACACATGAAAAGATGCTCAACATCATTCAAACACCAGGGAAATGCAAATCAAAACCACAATGAGATATCACCTCACACCTGTCAGAATGGCTAAAATCAAAACCACAAGAAACAAGTGTTGACAAGGATGTGCAGAAAAAGGAATCCTCACATACTGTTGGTGGGAATGCAAACTGGTACAGCCATTGCAGAAGACAGCATGGAGGTTTCTCAAAAAATTAAAAACAGAATTAACATATAATCCAGTAATTCTGCTACTTGGTATTTGCCCAAAGCATACAAAAATGCTAATTTGAAAAGTTATATGCCCCTATGCTTACTGCAGCATTATTTACAACAGCCAGAGTGTGGAAGCAGCCCGAATGTCTAGTAATATAGGTGAATGGATAAAGAAGTGGTGTATTTACTCATATATGGAATTTAAGAAACAAATGAACAAAGAAAAAATAGACAAACCAAAAAAACAGACTCTTCCCTATAGACAAGTTGATGATTACCAGAGGAGAGATGGGCAGAGGGGATGGGTGAAATGCATGAAGGGAATGAAGATTACACTTAACTGGGGCGTGTGGGTGGCTCAGTCGGTTAAGTGTCTAACTTCAGCTCAGGCCATGATCTCGCAGTTCAGGAGTTGGAGCCCCACTCTCTCTGCCCCTCCCCCACTCTCTCTCAAAATAAATAAACTTTAAAAAATAGTACACTTACCCTGATGAGCACTGAGTAATGTACAGAATTGCTGAATTCAGTATACCTGAAACTAATACAACACTGTATGTTAACCATGCTGGAATTTCAAAAAAAGAAAGAAAAAGAAAAATTAAAAGAAAAAAGCCAAATAAAGCAAAAGGTAACTCTTTGAAGACTAACATAATGGAAATGTACCTGGCAAAATCGAGTCAAAAAATGTATATACAGAGAGGTAACACAAATATATATTATGGATACAGATATATTCAAGATATAAATGTAGTAATACTAGTATCACTTTGTATCAAAACTTTGAAAAGAGACAAAATGCACTAATAATCCTGAGAAAAATATAACTTATCAAAACTTACCACGAAAAAATAATGGAAAGCTTGAATAGGCCTAAATAAAGAAACTGAACAAATAGGTTTAAAAAAAAATCTTCTCACAAGCAAAATATCTTGCCCAGTTTCACAGGCAATTTCTAGCAAAATTTCAACAATCAATCCACTTTTTAAAAGGCATTTAAAAATGATTACAAAGACACAATTCACAAAACATAGATTTCACCATCTTAGAGTGTACAAATCAGTGGGTATTAGTATTTTCACACAGTTGTGCAACCGTTCCCACTAATTCTAGAACATTTCTATCACCTCAACAATGTGCCCCGTTCTTGTTAGCAGTCACCCACAATCCCCATGCCCGTTCTGCTAATTTGGTTGATCATTTCAAAGAACCATCTTTTGGTCTGATACTATTTTCTATTTCATTTTTTCCACTCTACTATTTATTTCCTTTCTTTTCAGTTTTGTAGTTTACTATTCTTTTTCCAGTTTCTTAAAGGCAGACAGATGTTTAGGTTACTGATTTAACTTCCTTCTTTTTAAATGTAGGGATTTAAAGCTATAAAGAAATTCCCTCTGGTTACTGCCTTCATTGCATTCCATACGCTGTATTTTGTGTTTTTCATTCCAGTAGCACGATTTTTAATGTCCCTCTGATTTCATCTTTGACCCACTGGTTATTCAGGACTATGTTCCTTAATTTCCACCTATTTGTGAATTTTCCTCATTTAATTCTGTTACTAATTTCTAAATCCATTCCATTTGTGGTCATAGAACATACTTTGCATGGTCAGTCTTTTTAAATGTATTGAGATTTGTTTTGTGACCTAACATTTCTATGGATTATGTTCCACACGCATTTGAGAAAAATGTATCTTCTGTTGTTGCAGTGCTCTATGTGGGTCTTTTTGGTCTATCATGTTGTCCACGTCCTCAACTTCCTTACTCGTGTCTTTGTCTTCTATCCATTATTGAAAGTGGGATATGGAAGTTGCCAACGACTCCAGGTTGAATTGTCTATTTTTCCTTTCAGTTCTATCAGATGTTGCTTCGTGTATTTTGAGGATCTGTGGTTAATGTGTGTGTGTGTGTGTGTGTGTGTGTGTGTTTATAATCGCCATATAATCTCAACAGAATGAGCCACTTACCATTACATATTGTTCTCGTCTCCAACAAAAACAAAAATATTTGCCTTAAAGTCTGTGTTGTGTGTGGTTCTCTTTTGGTTACTATTTGCATGGAGTATCTTTTTCTGTTCTTTTACTTTTAATCTATTTGTGTCTGAATCCAAAGTGAATCTTTGTACACAGCAAAGAGTTTGAATCAAGTTTTTAAATCTATTCTGCCAATCACTCATTTACGTAGCACCTTTCTTTGAGGCACCCTCAAAAAGCCCTGTGGCTCTGCAATGTGGATTCTGAAAACCAATGATTTCGAACATGGGGAAATTACTTATGAAGGAAATAATCCAATTTTATTTCAGAATTCTGTCGGTAACCTGCCATGTAACCTAGAATCACTTTTTTTTTTTATAATAAAGATGAAAAACATTCCAACATTTGATGCTATCATAGCGCCTACTTTGAAACTGAAAACCATTCAGGATAGATTTAGAGATCCTCTACTATCCTGGCCTAACGCCTACTGTATCAGTACAATACGCAGTGTGTAAATGGAGCAACAGCAATGGCACCAATCCACGTGTAGTAAATACTGTTGACTGGCAACTTGAAGGCCATTTTCCCCTTCTCCAATGATGATAATGCCCTAATTCAGTTTATTTTATTTGCCCTTCTTCCCTCAGAAAAATGTATTTTGGTCTACTAAGGTGATAACATGTTCCTTCCCACTAACTAATTTAGATAAGATTTAGAGAAGAATGTTACCCAGTTTAGGTCAATGAGACGTGAAGAGATATCCTTCCTGAAACCCTCCTGCCTCTGGACTTATTCTGAGAAATAATAAATCTTGGGGCCACCTGGGTGGCTCAGTCGGTTAAGTGTCCACCTTCGGCTCAGGTCACGATCTCACGGCTTGTGAGTTCGAGTCCTACGTTTGGCTCTGTGCCGAAAGGTCAGAGCCTGGAGCCTCCTTTGGATTTTGTGTCTCCCTCTCTCTCTCTGACCCTCCCCCAATTACAGTCTGTCTCTCTCAAAAATAAAGCATTAAAAAAATTTTTTTTAAAGAAATAATAAATCTCCATATTAAGCTGGTCTATATTAGGTTTCCTGTTTAGGCCAACCATTTGATTAAATATTTCTCAATATGACCAAAAAATAAGCTTAACTTTTCTTTCAATATTTTATTTAAGGGCTTCAGTTTTAAACATCTTTAAGACATTCATCAATTCATTTATTATTTTACCTTTAACATTATAAATTTAACTTCAAGTGGAAGAAACAGAAATATGTAATGAGACTGTATTTTAGCAGTGTGTCTTCAAATAGGGAAACCAAAAGAAGTACCACCAAAACACACCAACCAACCTAATTTATTAGGCATGTCTATGTTTTATTTTCTTTTACATGATATTTTTTTGGAAAATTTCACTTTCAAAGAATCAGGTCTTGCAAACAGAGCAGCTAATCTTTCCAAAAATAAAATCCAGTATCTAGATTCTAAAAATTCACAAAACCAAATGGAAATGTCTGGTTGTCAGCCAATAGTGTCATGCTCAAGTCAGTTTCACATCACAGGGAATAATCTACAACTAACTTCAGTAGGCAAATTCCAATTCTAACTATTACTAAAGACTACCATTGTTATTCCCCACTGTGTCGACAATTGTCTTATTGCTGAATTGTACATGATAAATTTTCTTTGGCAACTTTTTATACTATTAAGTAACACAACTGGACAACTATAAAGGTTTGAATTAACTTAGTATTTCAAAAATTTCAAACTTCATTGTAATTATTTAAATGTAATTTCTTATAGATGCATCTATAAGAAACATGCCTAATGCAATATAATGACAACAAAAGAATTGCTAAATAATCCCTAACAGCTTTCCAGATGTATGTACAAGTATATAACTGAACTCAAACACCAGGGAAAGTATTATGTTAGCTCCAGTTCACTAGGAGACTTTATGTGCTAAAGGATAAAAGTTAAATGTAGAAACTAAAATCTGGGTATCTGTCAATTTTTCTGGAAGGCTCTTTCAAATGGGTTCAAAATGGCCTAAAAACTGGCCAGAAGATAATATGAATTCTCACTATAATACTTCATAAAATTAAGTATTTTGATAACTTAATAACTTTTAATCCTTATTCTATGGAAGAAGCCTATTTTGGAGGCTTCACAAAATATTACCAAGAAATTTAAACAGGAAGCTCAAGTCCAAATGTGTAACTAAGAAGTCTTTTCTATATATAACAAAATCACCAACTTAAATTATAAATGGCCTCCACTAAATATTACCACTCCACACTTCACACAATGTAAATTAAAACAGGTATGGCAGAAAGTGCGCTCTGAAGCACGTTCACATTACAAAGATAAACAACGAGGGTAGCCAGCAAAAATACAAAGAGGCATATATGCAACCATTTGTATGCAAACTTTCATGAGTAAGATATAAGAAATGATTCGTTTCGATAATTTTATGTACAGTTTGTTTACAATTTAAAACAAGTACAACTGAAAACATCTCTATTTAAAAGCCACAATAAAGTCCAACGAAATACTAAATAACAGTCTTACAAACTGGTCTCTCAAGAGAATAACAACTGAGGGTGGTATTCTAGGAAATGCCCTCTTCTTGATCAATCATTTCTGTTTTAACTGAAAAGACATCTGCCAGCATATGTTTTGGAATCTCTGAGCCTCTGACTCTCAAGGCATAACAAGCATTCTCCACTTTGGCCAGACTCTGTTTCAAAGTATACAACTTCTTAGAAACCTCGTAAGGTCCAGTATTGCCAATGAATGAAAACCCATCATAAACCTGACGTAAAAACTGGCTCACTTCAAAGGGGGTGTCAATGTCCCCGTTCCCCACACTGTTAATACACATCCGCATCAACTCTCCAGTTAAATCAGCCACTCCCAGAAGGTAATCAACAGGTGTGATTTTCAGTCTCCAAGTACCAAACTGCTTATCCTGTGCATCAGAGGAGGGCTGGTAAAGAAAACACACACACACAAAGAAAACACAACGTGAAAAAGAGTGAACGTGCATTTATCACATTTATTATAAAGTACAAAATCAAGAGCAGATCAGTCATGCTAATCTCTAAATAAAATGATCTTTTTTGTTTAGTGACCATTTGGGATGCTACAAGAAGAACTCATGCCCTGGGCAGAAAGCTGAACTAAATGACTTCAAGATAATTTCTCAATCTAATACTGTAGCATTTTAAGATCAACCATTCCCAACCTCTCTTGACATACAAAATAAAACATTCTTAAAACAAAGCCTGATGACTCGACTGCATGATGGTCACTTAGTTATCTAAACGACAAATCATAAAGCCCTCTAGGTTGGTGATCCACTCACGTTTTCCTAAGTCCCTTACAGTCCCTTTCTGGCCTCTCTTCCATCCCCACTCAGCACTGACCATCATGATTTATTACTCTCGTTACATCGTCCTCAGTTCCCTTAGATTCCTTTGTGGGTTTGTTTGTTTATTATAACCTGCCCAGCAAAAAAACAACCCTGAATCAGTATTAAAATCTACTCGTGCTAGTGCTTTATTCAAGTGGCTGAGTACCACAGAGCTAAAAAATAATAATCAGAGCTATACAATTTGTACAAATTACTCACCAATCCTTTTTACTTATTCCTAGAATTCTCTCCTGTCTCTTCAAACACTGTTCCAAACCATTACCAGAGCTCTCCTTAGCCCCCTACTCAATCCCAAACCTCTCCACTCTCAGCAGACAATCCTGTCTACTTTCACTGACCTGGCCATTTGCCAGATCACCTGGCACAAGCTCTCTCAATTACCTTAGCCCTACAAAACAAAACAAAACAAAAAAAACTTATTTATGTCCATATCCATCTTTACCTTCTATCCTCCAGTCTCAGATGATGAGTTGTCCCTCCTCTTGTTTGAGGTTAACTCTTCCAAATGACCTTGACCCATCTCCTCCCACCTCTTCCAGGACCTTGCTTCATAAGGTGTATGCCCTTGGGCAAGTTATTTCATCTCTCTAAACCTCAGTTTCCTCATCTGTAAAATGGGATAACAGTACCTACCTCAGAGGTTTATTTTAAGGATGAGATAACATTTACCAAGTTCTTGGCATAATGCCCAACACAAAGTAAACACTCAATAAATGTTAGCTGCTACCGCCATTACCATCATGTCAATCTCCTCTTTCCACAACAATTTTTCCCTCGCTCTACTGGAGCCCTTCTGGAAGAGGAGATGCCTAAATTGTTACTAAAAGTCCATATGAGGCTTAGCTAGGTGAAGTTGCTATTCTACTGGGGGCCATTTTAGACAGAGAGAACTGCAAAGGCGTGCAGGTGAGAATTGTGTTGTATGTTTGAGGAATGAATGACGCATTTCCTTGGGTAAAGTTTAAAGTAAGAAGTAGTATCAGATGACTCTTAAAAGTACAGTCAGGGGGAGAAAGTCACATTCAGGAATGTGAACTTTAGTCAGTCGCTGAGAAATGTAAATGGTTTTGACAATATTCTCAATAGGCAACTCAATACAAAATACCTACCCCTATCAAATCCCAGAATTTTTAGCACCAAGAATCTTTAGCACTAAAAGGAAAATTTATTTATGAATGTGATCTTATTTTGAAAAGTATATGTGAATATAATGACACCATAATCTTCAAATAATTTACTACCTAAGTTCTGAAAACGGTGCATTTATTCTCCGTTTCTCTGTACATTCTTGACCTGGTATTTTCATTTTGAATTAGAAAGAACTTGAAAGAAGGGTATGGTAACTGCAGATAGGATCAAATAGGCTCTTCTTTCCACAATGCAATCTTCACTAAACACATAAAAAGCATACAGGAATTTTACTTCTCAATAATGAATGTCCTCCTTCATAAACTTCATATAATTTTAAAAACCGAGAAAATATATACGTGACTTCCTTAAAGTTCTATTTGTCATGCCAAATTAAGTCTGACCTTTTCATGTTAACATTTTAGTTACTACTCAAGAAAACATTTCTACAGCTTCCTCCATCTTCTGCCTGCCCATCCTGGTTCTGAGTAATGTTAAAAAAATAATAATAAAGGAAAAATTATGAAAAATAAAGACAGGAAAAAGCTGTCTGATTTTATCCTTTAAGTGTACTGGTATCTCAGGAAGTATCAAACATCCAAAGTCTCCCCCTTCATTGCCTGAATACTATATATTGAAATCCAGGGTAAAAATAGTATTTATTTAAAAGTCAAACTGCTTCAAAAAGAAGTTTCTCTCTTCTTAATTCGGAATAGCTGCGTAATTTTCAGTACTAGATTTATGAACTTAGTAAATGACTAACAGCTCTCACTTTATATAATAACAATTTTACATTAACTAACTGCTGAGCACGGATGTATCAGTGCTATCCACTGCCTAACTCAAAACCTTTCCAGCAAATCCTGTAAAACACTCCTGTGAGGTAGATACTTGTGCAAGGGCTCCTGTGGCACACGTGCCGAACACTGGCAGGCTGGGCAAGGGCACCTGGCTCAGGTTTCAAAACACCTGGCTTCAAAGTTTAGCTCTGCCACACGTAATTAGTTGTGTGGCTTTCGAGAAGTTATTTAAGCTCTCTAAACCCATTTCTTCCTTTGTAAAACGAGAGTAACAATTCTTACCTCATACAGTTAACAAATGAATTAAATGAGATGGCGTGCTTACAAAAGGCACATTGTAAACACACAATAAACTCAAAAAGTGGACTTAACAGTCATCACTTAACAGCGCTTGAGGTCAATAGCATTGTTCCCCCCCCACACAACACACCCATAGCTGTTCTTGTTCTGCCCACTAGCAAAACTATTTTAAAAGACCATTTCCTTAGTGGGTAATCTTGGAAACACTTTAGAAAGAACGCCACCATCTCAATATTCTTATAGCATGATAAGCCAGCAAACCTCCTATGATCATTATATGGTTACATAAATTATACAGTAAACGTGAAGTGATTTTCAATTCTTACGGTCTTATTTTCTTTTCCATATTCTTCTGTTGTAAATATCAATTGTTTATTAATTTCATCCATACTGATAAGTGATCGTGTTTTGATGAAGTGTTGAAATGAGACAGCCTCCACATATTCCTGCAGTCCTGAAACACCAAGAAAATGGCTAAGGAACAACCACTAAATTCATCACACTGTCATTAATAAGACAAACTTCAAACTGCACATCAGCTAGCTCATCAAGAGCTTAATGGACGCCTACCATAATGGTAGCACTGGATTCAGTACTCAGATGACTAAGAATTGCTTGGGGATAGGCGTGAACAGAGGAAACATTTCTGTCACTGAACTTTACAGACAGCTCAAGTACAAATCTATTCAAGTTCTTCTTTCTACTTCATGTGGCATTAGTCTTAAATATCTACTCTTTGCTACAGGGAAATGTCAAAGATTTTTAGAAAAAATTGTTCAAAGAATTTAAGGAAATGCTATTATAAAAATCATTTAGGCTTTCACAGAAACTATACAGTTATTTTTTGCTCTCTGAAGCAACAAAACAGATAATAATTTCATCAAATAAAGCGTAAAAAATAACACCATTTGGACCCTTCTTGAAATTTTAATAGGTAGAAAACACTTTAAATAATGTAGAATAAAGTATCAAGATACAAAATAACTATTTTTCTCCTCCTACTCCAAAATGGTTCTAAAAATAGATAACTTCTTTCCACTTTAGTAACTTAAGTTTAAAAAAAACAGGGATGCCTAGGTAGCTCAGTCGGTTAAGCATCCAACCTCAATTTGGGCTCAGGTAATGACTCATGGTTCATGGGATCAAGCCCTGTGCAGGGCTCTGCACAGACTCACTGATAGCACAGAGCCCGCTTGGAAATCTCTCTCTTTCTGCCCCTCCCCTATACATGTTCTCTCTCCCCCCTCTCAAAATAAAAACATTTAAAAACAAAAAACCTAATGAGTAATGTAATTTTGTATCAGATGTAAGTTCTACAAAATTAACACTGAATTAAAACAAATTTTGGTAAAGGTCAAAAGCAGTACTATTCTTTTTCAAGTGTTTTAAAACAACTAAGTTCTGGGGCACCTGGATGGCTCAGTCAGGTAAGCATCTGACTTCAGCTCGCTCAGGTCATAATATCACGGTTCATGAGTTCGAGCCCCGCAATCCTGCTGTCAGTCAGCATGGAGCCTGCTTCGTTAGGATCCTTAGTCTCCCTCTCTCTCTGCTCCACCCCCATGTGTGCACGCTCATGCCCTCTCTCTCTCTCTCTCTCTCAACAATAATAAAAAACAAACATAAATTAAAAGAAAAACAACTAAGTTCTATGGCCACAATTTTCAATATTAGTTTATTATGGTATCATCTGTAAGACGACAGAGGGAAAAAGTATTTCTTACAACACTTATCACTATTGCTGAGTTAAGAAACTGAGTATTGTCTGTAGAGGCTTTGATTTAGAAACAAGAGAAGAGTGAATTCTGATGCCGGAAAGCAAACTGAGGACCGAGGAGAATCCTGAGTCCAAGCAGTCTCAGGCACCTGTGACAAGTGCCCCCAGCGTGACACCATGGGTCGGGCTGCGCTAACACTCACCCCGCTGTGGTATCATCACATCAAATGCCGCAGCAGGTCAAAGACACAAAAGGAAGTGAATGACCTGGTTTTGATAGCAGTAAGAGGAAACAACTGAATGAAAATATCCTGACTCATTTTGAACCACGAGTGATGTTAAAGCAAGGTCAGAAATCAGTGCCTTTAGTGGACAGAACAGGACATGATAGAATAGGACACTGTTTAATAAACCATAACATGCTGAGAAATGAAACAATAAAGTTCAGTTTAACCGAATAGATAACATCTTTTACGTTTACAATAAAAAATATTTTTGTAAAATTTTAGTTTTAAGAATAGGTGACCACCCACTTCTCTTTCCCAAAGACAATCTGTACTTCACATTTCCTTCCAGAAATAACTTCATGCACACAAAAAGAAAAAGCAAAACCTAAGGACCACTTGTTATATTTCTACAGATGCTCTACTATGGTCAGCTCTTAAGAATGAGCTAAATGCAAGACTTGTGCGCCAAGACATTCATCATTATAATCATTACAGCAAAAAGTGGGAAAAGTTTAAAGCATCAATAATAGATGCCACTTGTCAATTTATCATCTCTCTGCTCCACTAATTCAGATAACGGAGGTGGACGCTACATTTCTCTTTTGCCAGCCAGCTGGCACGGTACCGAACTCTGTTGGTAGACAGAACTGGAAGGAAAGCAGAGGAGGAGAAAGCGCTCTTCCCCATTCTAGTGGGTCCCCCCCAGCAGCCTTCTACATGTGGGGCAACCCGGTGCTTGAGGTGGCCAGTAGCACGCGGCATGTCCTCGGGAGCAGCTTCCCAGGGGACCACACCACCCTGGGTAAGGAGACTCCCCACAGACGGCTTCCCAGAGAGTTCTATCTGCTCCACACCAGCAACCTCCTCTACCATCCAACGCGCCCTGCCTTCAGGGGGTTGAGGGGTGCACTCTTCCAGAAGTGTTCCTTTCTTGGATGCCCTGGCCTAGGCCCTGGGGTAGTGGCTGCCCCTCTGATATCCTCTACTTTTTACAGTACATTTTTCCTCTCATTAGATAATCTCCAACACAGTTAATTCTTTTTTCCCCTCAGACACAGTTAATTCTTTGTATTAAACTTAACCTGTTCAAATTACTGTGCAGCTTATTTCTTTTTAGATCCTGATGAATATAATAGGGAATTAGGAAAATAAAAAATAGTCTTAGTTCCCCTGTCATTATAGAGGAGGTATTCTATCTATCTTTTGAGGTTGTACCGTACCTAGGATCAGGATAAAGATGCAATCCCAGCAGGAAGCTTAACAGAGATTCTCCCTTCAGTGTTCCACAGCATGTTCTCCATTGGAGGCTAATGGTCAACTCAACAGACTCAGATGTCTCATCTATCAGTCCTGTCTTTCCTCGCAACCACTCCCCATCTCTCTTCTCAACTTCAGAGCTGCATTTCCTGAAAGCGCAGGCTACCACATTCCTCGATAACTTCACTCCTATGTCTCAACCTACTTGATCCTAGTTTGAGCCCATCTCTATGCCACAACAGCTCTCACTTAGATTATACCATTTCATGAGTTTAATGGACATTCTTTCAGTCTCAATCTTAGCAGCAGTTAGCAGTCTGACCACTTAAAGGAGGAATTCTTTAAAAGTTTTCATTTGGTCCCTGTGAATGCATCATCTTCTGATTCCCCTTTTTTCTACTTCTTTGGGCGGGTCTTCTTAGTCTGCCTCTATCAGCCCCAGGCTCTCTCAAATTCACTTACAGTTGGCTTCAGTTAACCCTGCCATCCCTCAACTTCACAGCTCTGGCTCAGAGTCGCATGTATCTAAATACATACTTGACAATTCCATCAGAGGGACCTCAAAATCAACATGTCCAATGATGAATTCACAATCTTCCTTCCACATGCAGTCCCCCTTTTTGTTTTACCAATTCTAAGAGTCTCCTGACCACTCCCCCAATCCACTTCTGATCTTTTCTCATTCATTCTCATACCACTGAATATATGCCTTTTTAATAAAGAATTATCCCATCACTCCCCTGCTTAAAGCCCAAATAACTCTCCATGGCTCCCAGAATCTAGAGCAAAATCATTAACATGGCTTGTAAGATCCTGCTTAATTATACCCTCCACCTCCATCATATCTATACTCATAATCTCAAGCTGATCTGATGGTCAAGGCATGAATTCCAATGTGCAATTCAAGGTAGAAGATACCAGAAGTGAGGCTATCACTTAAATTAAACCAGCCTACTCTCTATTCTCTTATGGCAATACTGTGTTCAATAATTTTATTTTTTTAAACATTTTTATAAGTCTCAAGTCTTTAAAAAATTTTTTTTTTTTAATATTTTTATTTATTTCTAGGAGAGAGAGAGACAGCGTGAGCAGGGGAGGGTCAGAGAGAGAGGGAGTCACAGACTGAAACAGGCTCCAGGCTCTGAGCTGGCAGTCAGCACAGAGCCCGACGCGGGGCTCGAACCCACGAACCGCGAGATCATGACCTAAGCGAAAGTCGGACGCTTAACCGACTAAGCCACCCAGGCGCCCCTAAAAAATTTTTTTTAATATTTTAATTTTTTTATTTATTTCTGAGAGAGAGAGAGACAGCTTGAGCAGAGGAGGGTCAGAGAGAGAGGGAGACACAGAATCTGAAACAGCCTCTGGGCTCTGAGCTGTCAGCACAGAGCCCGACACGGGGTTTGAACCTATGAACCGTGAGACCATGACCTGAGCTGAAGTCGGACGCTCAACTGACTGAGCCACCCAGGCACCCCAATGGTTAATTTTAGATGTTATTAGTATTTAAATCAGTGGGACTCCAAGTAAAGCAGATTACCCTCCATAATAGGGGTGGGCGGAGGTTGTTCATCTAGTCATCGAAGAAGGCTTTCTAAACAAAGAATTCAGTTTCCCAAAACTGCAACAGAGAAACCTTGCCTGCATTTCCAGCCTACAGATTTCAGACTCGAGACTGCAGCATCCATTCTGTATTAAAATTCCAGCCTTGCAGTCTCATCTGCAAATTTCATACTTGCTAGCCCCCACAATTACATGAACCAGTTCTTTCAAACACATAAATCAATCTCTTACTTGCACTCTCTCTCTGGCTTCTCTGAAGAATCTTGACTGTGAAAAGCTATAAGGCAGAATGCTTAAGCTGAATTCACAGAGTATGAACGTGCCTGTAATGCAAAACTTTTGTAACCTCTCCTTCATTTTCAGCTCCTCACTTATACTGAGCCCTCCCTTGCCTCAAAGGATTTTACATGCTCTTCCCTCAGCATCATAATGTGCTCTCCTTACTCTTTCACCTAATAAACTGTTACTAATCCTTTAGAGTTCCATGAAGTATCATCTTCTGAAGAAATGGACTCTGACAACCCCCATTCTAAGCCAAATCCCTATTAGATGTTCTCCTGGTACCGTGTGCCTTTCCTTTCTGGCTGTATTTCAATCACGTAAAACTCCTTATCTAATGTCTAGTACGATCCCGCTAGGAGGGCAACACCACAACTACCTTGTGCACAGTCCTATACCTGGCGCTTAGCCTGTCCTGCACAGACAGACACACAAAAACCATGATTAAAAGAGGTAGATCCATTATTGAAAAACCATTTAATTATTTTAAATTATGTTTTATAATTAACAGGGAACAGTCAATTAACAGGGAAGTGCTCAGTTTGAAAAAAAATCCCACAAAATAAGATAGAGAATAAAAAATTAAAACATAATACACACACTATGATTACCAACAGTGAGAAACAGGGAAACCTGCTACTTAAAACAACATGTGGAGGGAGGGCACCTGGGTGGCTCAGTCAGTTAAGTGTCCAACTTCAGTTCAAGTCATGATCTCACAGTTCATGAGTTCGAGCTCCACATCAGGCTCTGTGCTGACAGCTTAGAGCTTGGAGCCTGCTTCAGATTCTATGTCTGTCTCTCTGTCTGTCTGTCTGTCTGTCTGTCTCTCTCTCTCTGCCCCTCCCAGGCTCGTGCTCTGTCTCTCCCTCTCTCTCTCTCAAAACTAAGTAAACATTGGGGCACCTGGGTGGCTTAGTCGGTTAAGCGTCTGACTTTCGCTTAGGTCATGATCTCGCGGTTCGTGGGTTCGAGCCCCACATCAGGCTCTGTGCTGACTGCCAGCTCAGAGCCTGGAGCCTGTTTCAGTCTGTGACTCCCTCTCTCTCTGACCCTCCCCTGCTCACGCTGTCTCTCTCTCTCTCCTAGAAATAAATAAAAACATTAAAAAAACAAAAACTAAGTAAACATTAAAAAAATTAAAATAAAATAAATAAATAAAACAACATCTGGGGACATCTAGGTAGCTCAGTTGGTTGAGCATCCAACTCTTGATTTTGGCTCAGGTCATGATCCCAGGGTCATTGAGATCGAGCCCTCCTCAGTGTGGAGCCTACTTACGATTCTCTCATTCTCTCTCTCTCTCTCTCTCACCCTCTGCCCCTCTCTCCTGCTCAGGCTCTCCCTCTCTCTCAAAAATAAATATTAAATATAATAAATATTAAAAAGTTAAAACAACATCAAAAGGAGTCTAACCACCTCAGCATTAAGCAAGGTGGCTTAAATCATTCTAGTGATTCTAGAAAAAATACCACTATATTGCACTAGTTTGCTTACAGAGATTGGCAAGGGCAAATTGTGTCAATTCGTATTGAAGAACTTGATCCTGTTCAAGACTAAAATTCCAGGACCTTCGTCATGATGCTTAAGGATAAGATTCCAGAGTAGATGTGGCTTTATTTAGAAGTCCTTTAAGGAGTGGTGAGACATGCAAAGGTAGAAACGGAGCTAAATTTAGTACAGAGACCATACAGGTAAAATGCCTTGCATAATCAAAAGAAGTAATTTTAAGTTTCAGAGTTCAACAACTGGAGGG
This sequence comes from Hyaena hyaena, assembly GCF_003009895.1. Classification (NCBI taxonomy): domain Eukaryota; kingdom Metazoa; phylum Chordata; class Mammalia; order Carnivora; family Hyaenidae; genus Hyaena; species Hyaena hyaena. Next base: position 2,172,636 of record NW_024080823.1, on the reverse strand, counting down.
GGGAACAAGCAGTGAAAAAGCAAACCAGTATTTTTAAAACTATTCCTGGGGCACCTGAGTGGCTCGGTTGGTTAAGCATCCAACTTTGGCTCAGGTCATGATCTCACAGTTCGTGAGTTTGAGCCCCACGTCAGGCTCTGTGCTGACAGCTCGGAGCTTGGAGCCTGCTTCAGATTCTAAGTCTCCCTTTCTCTAACACTCCCCTGCTCAGGCTCTGTCTCTCACTCTCAATAATAAATAATAAACAAAAAATTAAAAAAAAAAAAGATTACTGATTCTTCATGGACTTTATTTAACCAAGATGCTATCCATGGGAGACCATACAGTGAAACAACACTTTGATTTTTTTTTTTTTAATGTTTTATTTATTTCTAGGAGAGAGAGAGACAGCGTGAGCAGGGGAGGGTCAGAGAGAGAGGGAGTCACAGACTGAAACAGGCTCCAGGCTCTGAGCTGGCAGTCAGCACAGAGCCTGACGCGGGGCCTGAACCCACGAACCGCGAGATCATGACCTAAGCGAAAGTCGGACGCTTAACCGACTAAGCCACCCAGGCGCCCCAACTGGAAAAATATATTTGGCAAAATCCATCAACTGTACAGCTGTTTTATCCACATGAACCATTTCAAACATGGAAAATGGTTCCAATGAATATATTCTTAAAATGATTTGTAATTAATAAAATCAACTAAGAACAACCAACCCCCAGGCCCGTCCCTCATTTGTACAACAGCAGTGCTAGACACAATGATCTCTATGGTACTTTTCAAATGCAGAACGGTAGGAACGAATCTTCCTGATGACATGTCAAAAAGAAAAAAATCTATTTAGTGAAACTAAATTATATGGCAACAAAACAGGAATGTCATTTGCTTCTGCAACAAAGCACTTCTGAATGACATAAAAATCATTAGTTAGTTGTTGCTAAAATATTTACATTCTTACAAATAAATGCATACGCAACAGTGTTAAACTCACCAAATAGGGTAGACAACACGAAACTTACCATTTTACCTATTTTGAAATGTGTACTTCATTCACACTGTGGTGCAACCAACACCACCACCTATGTGAGTGGCTATGAATATGAGTACACAAACATCTCCGAGTCCCTGCGTTTTATTCTTTTGCATACATACCCAGAAGCCTCCAACAAAACTTTAAAACAATGTAAACAAAATATCAGTAGTAGCTTACTAAGTCTTGAGTGTCAGTTATACAGAAGATAATAGATCTGGTACTTTACATCCATTTTTTTAATGTTCATTATAACCTTACATGATGGTATTATCATCCCTCCTTTACCGATGAATCAAGACCCAGAAGAAATTAAGAAATTCACCCATGTCGCCAAGTAAAAAAACATTCTTACAATCCAGAAGCTCATGCCCTTCCCACTTATCTGCCTCCTTACATTCAAGTCCATATAAAACACACTCACTTTTTCCCAAACTTTTCCCCCACATAAATCCCCAATTCAGCTATTCTCAACACTTTAACTTTATTCTCTAGGCTCTCACACTATATACTTTCATAATTCCGTGCTATTCTGTGCCTATGTTGCCTTCTCAAATCTTTTTCTCCCTGTAAAAAATATTTGAAATGTTCTGATACATCCAGTCAAGGCATTTGTTCATACCCACTACACAAAACTTAGACTTCAGCTAAATGTGTCAGCCAGCTCTGAGTTATGAACACCCGTTTTTTACACCCAAGAGTTTTGAGGGAATGAATGATGCCTTCACAACTTTCTCCTCTCCCCACCCCGAAGACACCTTGAGAAGAGACTCAAATGTTTAGTAAATTCTTCAAAATAATCTCTCCCTGGTCTTCCTCCCTGGTTTTAGGAAACTGTAAGTGCTTTGACAAAACTATTTTAAAATCTGGTATTCAAATGTTCAGAATTATCTAATTTTACTTAATTTATAGTACTTTGGATTTAATTCCATTAAGAAATATCCTTGTAAGAGAAAGTTCAAACTGATATATAGGTCAGAATTCAAGGTCTTCAAGGCATCAGATTTACTTTTACTTTGGGGGGGGGGGAGACACAGCTCAACAGCCCTCGAAATCCACCTGTGGTGTCAATCTATATTAGTGTGGATGGCTGTCAAACATTACATTTTCAAGTGTATCTAGTCACCATCTAAGTTGTCTGTGGGGATGTGTTTGTTTAAAGTTACTTCACGGATGAGGTGGATATTTCTGCTCCATGGTTATTAGGTTTCATGATATACCATACAGAAAGTTCAAGGACATCTGGCCCCAAACACTGAAAAGCATTTTTGGTCACATCTAGGTAAAAGGATGTTTAAACAAGTTATGTTTCAACTTGATAAAAAGGACATCCGCTATTTTCAGTGAACAATCCCCAAGGTGAAAAATTTCAACCTACTGCCATATTCCATCAAACAATGCCTTCCCCTTCTGCTTTTGCCTTGGATGAAATCCAATTAGAATTATTTACAGAATCAGTTGCCAGTAAAAGTTTGTAGGTTGCTTTTATGTAATTTGTTATTTTTCTCCATGTTCTCCTATTAGAACATATACAAGGAAACCCAATTAAAGGCTTCTGATTATTTTTATTTATTCTTACGATATTTATGCAGTGTACATCCAGTCCGAATCTCTATCAAAAACCATATATAAAGAAAGGCAAACAGACCAGGCAGAGGTTTTACTCTTAACTCACCTTTCTCTCCAGGCTTTCAGTGTTTTAAAAAATCGCCTGCCCTGTGACCCAGCAACTCCACTCCTAGGTATATGGCCAAGAAATTGGAAGCACGGGTTCATAAAGGCTTGTAGACAAAAGTTTATAGCAGTATCGTTCACAATAACCAAAGAGCAGAAACCACCCAAATGTCCATCGATGGATGGATAAACAAAATGTGGTATATACGTACAAGAGAATCTTACTGAGCCTTAAAAAGGAATAAAGTTCTGATACATGCTAGGATATATATGGGTACCTTGAAAACATTACGCTGTGGGGCACCTGGGTGGCTCAGTCAGTTAAGTGTCCGACTTCAGCTCAGGTCATGATCTCACAGTTTGTGGGCTCAAGCCCCGCGTCAGGCTCTGTGCTGACAGCTAGCTCAGAGCCTGGAGCTTGCTTCAGATTCTGTGTCTCCCTCTCTCTCTGACCCTCCCCTGCTCACGCTGTCTCTCTCTCTCTCTCAGAAATAAATAAAACATTAAAAAAAAAAAATCATGCTGTGACAAAAGCCAGACACAAAGACCACATACTGTATGATTCTATTTATGCAATATCCAGAATAGGCAAATCCATGTCAAATAGTGGCTGCCTAGGCTTGGCTGGGGGAAAGCAAGATGGGCAGTGACTGCTAATGAGTAGGGCATGTCCTTACTACAGGGTGATGAAAACATTCTGGAATCAGACAGTGGTGAAAGCTACACAACCCTGTGGTTACAGTAAAAACCAATTAATTACAGGGGCCTGGGTGGCTTAGTCGGTTAAGCGTCCGACTTCAGCTCCTCATGATCTCACGGTTTGTGGGTTTGGGCCCCACACTGGGCTCTGTGCTGACAGCTCAGAGCCTGAAGCCTGCTTCAGATTCTGTGTCTCCTTCTCTCTCTGCCCTTCCCCTGCTCACACTCTGTATCTCTCTCCTTCAAAAGTAAATAAACGTTAAAAATTTGTTTTTAAAAATGAACTACACAATTTAAAGGGGTTAATTTTATGGTGTATAAATTGTATCTCAGTTTTTAAAAATTACATTTGTTAACTATTTTTTAATTCTTTTAATGTTTATTCATTTTTTTAAAAGTGATCCCTTTTAAAACCTTTTTCTTTTAATGCTTGTTTATTTTGAGAGAGAGAGAGGGGCAGAGAGAGACAGAGACACAGAATCTGAAGCAGGCTCCAGGCTCTGAGCTGTCAGCACAGAGCTGGACGTGGGGCTCGCACTCACGAACCTTGAGATCTGGACCAGAGCCGAAGTCGGACACTTAACCGACTCAGCCACCCAGGCGCCCCATGTTTTTGAGAGAGAGAGAAAGAGACAGACAGACAACAGACAGAGCATGAGCAGGGGAGGGGCAGAGAGAGGGAGACACAGAATCCAAAGCAGGTTCCAGACTGTCAGCACAGAACCCACAAACCATGAGATCACGACCCAAGCCAGAGTCAGATGCTTAACTGACTGAGCCAACCAGGTGCCCCTATTGCTATTTTTAAGAATATCACCAGATTTTTTTTTTCAAAAGGTAGCTTTATGAGGTCCTGGAAATGTTAAAGTAAAATCAGATGTAGGCTCGATTCACATGCCACTTGGCTAAAAAATCTACCCTCAAGTACATAAATTAAACACCGAAAATATATCCATAAGCCATAGCTTTGTACAGTATATCCAATTATACTACCAATAATAAAACGTAAACACAAGTTCACTAATTTGGATTTTGTCTAAATGGACATTGTCTATTTCAGCAGGGCTTATACTTCAGCACTGAAGGGTATGTGTTCAGAAAATAAATATTACTGAGTTTTTAATCCAAAATGAAGATAAATTTAATTTAGCACACTATTACAGATTAATCCTGCTAAATTCCAGAAGGGAAGAGAACAAACATTTGTTAACGGTGATGTGCCAAACATAATAAGAAATGCCTCCCATACACATATTTCATTTAGTTTTCAAAACAACCCATGGGGCAGCTACTGGTCCCCCATAACAGGTGAGAGAGCTGAAATCCAAACAGGCTCTATACTGTGCTCCAAGGTTACGGATCTAAGGAATGTCAGAGCAAACACGTAAGCCCAAGCCTGTCTGACAGCAAAGGCTCTCTTTCCACTTCACCTCCAGAGTTGATTCTATCTGTTCAGAAAGCAAACCCAAATTAGTAGAAAAGTTAATAGTAATCTGGGGATCTTCTAAATCCCTCCAAGATGACTCCGCTAAGACCAGAGGATCCCCTTCTCTTCCTACCTCACCTACTTGTGATAGCAATCCCTTACACACCTGCTGTCACCATTTTCAACTCCCTCGTCCCTTGCAGTAATATTCCAACTCTTATGCTCTTAACAGGAATATAAGTTGTTACATAAATCAATATAAGCCCCAAATTTCAAATACATTCTTTTATTACCCTACTACGCTAACCTCTATTTATTATAAAACTGCTTGCCAAGTGCTATAAGATACAGCATAAGTTACTTACCAAATTATCCTGAGAACTCTCAAATTATTTCTTGGTTTTAGATGCTGATGGAAACATCTTTCTTTCCATCTGTCTTTCTCTAGCTAAATGAAGCCATGGTCAGAGGCATGATTTGATACTGGGAACATCATCAAACTCTTCCCATGACTGCCTCCATTAAAATGACAGTCATTCGGTGACCGGGGATCCTGCCTGTGTGGGGACTCACACAGGCCTGCCTCCATCTCAGCTTCCAACTCTCTCCATACTCATCCAATCTCCGTTCCTCTCTCATCATCCTCTCTCTAACCACTGGGATATAAATACAGGGAATGAAACAAAAGAAAGGTTGGGATGTGCCCAGGACAGATCCCCTTCCCCCAGACCTCTCCCCTATGTGCAGAGACAGCTGCTGCCCTCACCATCATGGGGCAGGTTTCAAATAAAGCAAAGCTCTGCTGAACCGACCTCAGAGGCTACTACACAACCTGAGGAAATGCACTTTGCATGAAACACCTGTTTATATCCCTGGTTCCTGACAAACTTCCCAAATGCTATCTGCTTGTCCCCTTAGCACAGTTCTTTGGAGGTTCGCAGAAGGGGGCCACAACTCAGCTGCACAACACAAATCCCCACGGCTACACGTCTGGACTTAAAGCAGCTCTCCTGTCTCCCCATCTCCAAAGTAACATAATTTTGCAGCCTGTCCCCTAGCTGCACTGCACAAAACCAGAAAGTATGTTGTGGTATAAAGAGATGTCCTTCCTGAAACTCTACCTCTGGATTTACTTTAAGAAATAACTGGGGGGCCTGGGTGGCTCAGTTGGTTAAGCATCCAACTTTGGCTCAGGTCATGATCTCACAGTTCGAGCCTCGCATTGGGATCTATGCTGACAGCTCTGAGCCTGGAGCCTGCTTTGAATTCTGTGTCTCCCCCTCTCTCTACTCCTCCCCTGCATGCACTCTGTCTCTCTCTCCCTCTCTCTCTCATTCAAAAATAAACACACAAAAAAATTAAAGTCAATAGGTAAATTAAATCCATATGGTAAGCAACCAATCTTATCTTATAGTAATATCTTGGGCAAGCCGCTTAAACCCTGTGAGACTCAATTTCCCCACTTACTTAGCAGTAAATATAGTATCTGTAACTTAGGAATACTGCAAGGATCACAAAGAACAATGGCTTAAAAAAAGCCTCTGACATAAAACATCCACTTAACACATCATTCACATTCCTGAATAAGAGAAGTAAAATATTAGTTAGGGTCTGAACTTAAAGTTATGTGCACCAAAATGTCTCAAAATTAAATAACCGTTTTCATTACTATCAGAGTGGTATAAACTAAACCATTTTTTTTAAAGATGGCGAACATTTTCCCCCAACCATTAATTTCTCAACAGGAGGAAAACAGAAAACAAAAACATGACAGAGCCCAACATTTTTTTAAGTGACTTATTTCAAGCAACTAATTATTTGTTCATTTGTTCAACCATCCCTTGGGACAATCTGTAATCTACTCTGATAAGAAATGTGTAGAAAACAGACCTAACTTTTTGTTGTTGTTCAATTATTAGGAGGATACTCGATGTTTGAGCTCACACAAGTATCCCTCAGGGAAATGCTCTGCATGCCATTAGCACTATTCTTAATGAGGAAAAGCACAGAACTCCTTTAGTTTGATGCCAGAATTGTTTTATCTTCGAGTCAAAAGAACAACTATTTGGAGTAACACCAAAACAAGCATTTAACAATTACAAGCAGCAAGCTATTCAGAAGCATCATATTGTTAACGCTACTCTAATTATAAATAACCTTATTTTATCAAATGAAATATCTGTCAGTAAAAATTTAAGTCCCAGATACCTCTTTATTGAACTGTTTTATTCCTTAACTTTAAGGGAGAAAAAAACCCAAAACTCTTGTTTCTACATAAAGAACCTCATTTTAAGGACTTACTATAGAAAACTGAGATATAGGGAACCCTTAAAATTTTAATCCCTGAGTAGGTAATCTTCCAAACTGACAAAGGGGCCCCTGAATCAGTTGAACATCTGACTTTGGCTCAGGTCACGATCTCATGGTTTTTGAGTTCTAGCCCCACATAGGATTCTCTGCCATGAGCCCAGAGCTCACTTCAGATCCTCTGTCACCCTCTCACTCTGCATCTCCCCTGCTTGTCCTCTCTCTCAAAAAAAAAAAAAGAAAAAAAAATGAACATTAAAAAAAATTTTTTTTAAACAAAGAAGAAACAGGGGCCTAAAATGAAATACAGTGCTTAAAATGGCCCTCAGTGATACACTGAAGTGGGAAAACCTAAAGATTGCTCCCATTTTATTAATGCCCTACCTAAATTCTTTCCAAGAGTGCAGTGCTTCCTTCCTGACTTAAGAAACACTCTACTGACTCAATGAAATGTCCCTTTTGCCTTTTTTGTGCATTTCTCTGTTTTGCTCTATGAGCCAAGTGCAACTTTCTAGGTTTCTTTTCAAATCACTATTCACATGATCCTCACTCTTATTTAAAGTGTTTCCTTACACTTTACTCAGGGATCGATGAAGAACATACCAAATAGATTACTGGGTCAAATCAAGCAGATATACAAGGTCCTACCAAAACTTCAAGTTGCCTGGATTAGTAGAGCTTAACCTTGCTAATATGAAATTGAGAAATTTAATCTAAATACATCATCACCGGGCGCCTGGGTGGCTCAGTCGGTTAAGTGTCCAACTTCGGCTCAGGTCACGATCTCATGGTTTGTGGGTTCGAGCCCCGTGGTGGGCTCTGTGTTTACAGCTAGCTCAGAGCCTAGTGCCTGCTTCAGATTCTATGTCTCCCTCTTTCTCAGACCTTCCTCTGCTCACGCTCTCTCTCTCTCAGAAATGAAACACTTAAAATAAATAAATAATTTAAATAAATAAATAAATACATCATCACATGACAATGCACCAACACTATGAGGAAAATATACGAGTTTTTACAGAAGTATAAAAGTTTTAAGCATGGACTGAAATCAAAGTTAAGACCAGGATAGTCAGCTTTTATTATATGTATTACGTTCCCATGAATTTTTACGAGATAGGCTTACTGTGTGATGTGACAGAAAAATGATCAAGCTTATGGAAGTTACTCAAACTCTTGCCTTTAGTTACCCAAGTCAACAGGATGTTTAGAAGCTGCAGAATGTGATTTGTTTACTCTGATGCAGTAAGACATTAGACCATACTGCTTCTTCAGATCAAAGACTTTCTAGAAACAGAGAGATCCAACGTGCTCCCCACTACCAACTCCACACCTGTTACAGTCCTTGAGATGACACACGCGTACCTATGTATACGTAGCAGGGCCACTGTGACCGAAACCTGCCTGCCATGGACCTGTCTCCAGTGTGGTCAAAGCTACTCCTCCAGCTCTGGGGGAGGAAACAAAAGCACTAAGTCACTGAGACTCTCATGGTGGGACAACAGTCACGTATCAATAAATGATAAATAGCAGCGCTCTGGATCTATATCCATGAAAAGACCTACAACATACTGGTGGCCTGGAAATGCCACTTTTGGATTCCAGTCAACCCTGAGAACTGACAAAGGTCAATATGCTGGATGTTTAAGCTTACCTCCTCCCCAAACCACTTCCAATGGAAGAGGCAGATACAAACTTCAGGCAGATACAAACAGACCAAGGCAAACGTTACCACAAACATCATCTGCCAGGCCTAACGACTAGAAATGTCAGGGTGCCCAAGAGAAAGCTCATCAAAGGGATTCTGACAAGGAACATCGTTAATATGAATGGTTTTTATATGCTGTTTTTACTAAACACTGCACATATTTTCACCACATGGCAAGACTGCCATGAAGACTTTTTTTTTTTTTTTTTTAAGTTTTATTTAAGTGATCTCTGTATCCAACATGGGGCTCAAACTCACAACCCTGAGATCAAGAGTCACACACTCTTCTGACTTATGCCAGCCAGGTGCCCCTGCCCTGAAGAGATTGTTGATGTGATCTCCCAATACAAAGGTCTGCTCTGGAAAAAGGAACTAAGACAATGTCAATAGTGACTTTGTTTTAAAAAAAAAAAAAAAAAAAAGTTGTAATTTATATAAACTGCATAAATCTTAAATATAAACCTTAAATGCTTAACTTAACGAATTTTTACATGTGTACAAACTATGTAACAGCACCCAGCTAAAAATAGGAAACATTTCTATTACTCCAAAAGGTTCCCTCATGCCTCTAGTCAAAAACACCTGCCCTAGCCTCCACCCCTAGATAACCATTACCCTGCCTTCTAACTCCCTACATTTATTTTGCCATTTTTTGAACTTCACATAAGTGGAATTATACAGTAGATACTCTTTTGTGTCTGCTTATTTTACCCAGCAGAACGTATGTGAGATTCATACTTCCTGGTATGCATGTTTATCGTTTTTTATTGCTACATAGCATTTACATCGTACAAATACATCATCATATATTTATCGACTCTTCTATTGATGGATGTCTGGGTCATTTTTCAGTTTTAGAATATTATGACTGTTACAAGCTTTCTGGCCTTTGCCTTTTGGTGACATAAGCCTCACTTTTATTGGGTACATACCCAAAAGGGATCATACAGTAGGAGCATGTTTTTAGCTGGATACTGTCAAAGTTTTTTAAAGTGGTATTGTCAGTCTTAGTGCATCTGCGTGGTTCAGTCAGTTGAACACCCTACTCTTGATTTCAGCTTAGGTCATGATCCCAGGGTGATGGGATCAAGCCTACTTGGGATTCTCTCTCTCTCCTCTCTCTCACCCTTTGTCCCTCTCCCCTGCTCATGCTCTCTCTCTAATAAAAATAATAAAGCGGTATCATCAGGGGCCCTTGGGTGACTCAGTCAGTTAAGCATCCAACTCTTGACTTTGGCTCAGTCATCTCACAATTCGTGAGCTTGAGCCCTGCATCAGGCTCTGCACTGACAGCGCATACCCTGCTTGGGATTCTATCTCCCATCTCCCGTTCTCTCTGCCCCCTCTCCACCTGCTATTTTGCTCTTTCAAAATAAATAAAAATAAACTTTTTAAAAAGGGAATCATCAGGGGCGCCTGGGTGGCTTAGTCGGTTAAGTGTCCGGCTTTCACTTAGGTCACGATCTCGTGGTTTGTGGGTTCGAGCCCTACGTCGGGTTCTGTGCCGACTGCCAGCTCAGAGCCTGGAGCCTGTTTCAGTCTGTGACTCCCTCTCTCTCTGGCCCTCCCCTGCTCATGCTGTCTCTCTCTCTCTCTCTCCTAGAAATAAAAAAAAAAAAGGGAATCATCAGTCATTATAATAATCATGCCAGTGAGTGAATGGTATTGCATTTAACTTTACTTTGCATCATTCTAGGGAATAATGCTCAGCACCTTTTCATACACTTCTTAGCCACTTAGCCATATGAATATTCACTTTTATGAGGCCCCGGTTCAAGTTTTTGTGTCCATTTTTTAAAACAGGAATCTCAACACCTAACATTGACTCCAACTCATGGCCCAGAGATTAAGAATCTCCACCAACTAGCCAGCCAGGAGCCCGTCCATTTTTAAAATTGCTTGTTTTCTTGTTGATTTGCAGGGATTCTGTATATGCATCTTTTATCCAAGGCATGTATGTAAATGTCTTCTCTCAGACTTCAGCTTGCCTTTTCACTTAAAAAAAAAAGATAAATCAGAAGATAAGACTTCTGATAAATGTCTTAATTTTGATGAAATTCAATTGATACATTTTTCCTTCAGCAGTTAATGCGTGTGTCATATTTTTCAGTTGTTAATTCTGAGAGAGAGTATGAGCATGGTGTTGGGGGGCAAAGACAGGGAAGGAGGGAGAGAATCCGAAGGAGGCTCTGCCTGGTCAGTGTAGAACCCCACACAGGGCTTGACACAGGCTCAATTCACGAACTGTGAGACCATGACCTGAGCCAAGACCAAGACCAGATGCTCAATGGGCTGAGCCACCATGGTGCCCCAAGTTTTTTTTTAAGTTTATTTATTTATTTAGAGAAAGAGACAGAGCATGCACATACCCATGGGCAAGTAGGGGAGGAGCAGAAAGGGGGAGAGAGAATTCCAAGCAAGCTTTGCAATGTTAGCACGGAGCCCGGTATGGGGCTGTGAGATCATGACCCAAGCCAAAACCAAGAGTTGGACGCTCAACCAGTGACTGAGCCTCCCAGGCGCCCCAATGCTTGTGTCATTTTTAAACATCTTTTCTGCCATAAGATAATGAACATATTATCATGCTTTCCTCACGAGGCTTGTTTCAGCTTTTGCTTTACCCATTTCACCGATACTCAGATCTTCTCTCCCAGCCCTGCCAATCTGTCATAGTCAAGGTCATGCCACACGACAGCAGAGATGGAGTTCATTAAACCTTTTTCATTATGTGCACTATTACTTAAAAAAAATAAATCTGATAGTAAGTAACAATGATAGAAAAGACTCTAATGACTCTTCATACAACTGTTTGAATTATCACTTCAGTTTCTAGTAACACACCCCAGCTTTAACTGAGGTGAGCAGGTACTTTCTTTCATTGGTATCAAAAGACATTTCAAGTGATTGCCAGAGGTGGGAGATGGGCAAAATGGGTGAAGGGACTCAAAATGTACAAACTTCTAAAGTCCTAGGGATGTAATGCACAGCATGGCAACTATAGTTAATAATACCATATTGCATACTTTCAACGTGCTAAGAAAATAGATCCTGAAAGTTCATAAGAAAAAATTATAACTGTATAGTGATGGATGTTAACTAGACTTATTTTAGTGATCATTTCACAATACGTACAATGTATACCTAAAACTAATATAATGTTATATGTCAGTTATACCTCAATAAAAAATACACATACACTAACAGGTAACCCTTGAACAACATTGGTTTCAACTGCAATAGTCCATATATACGTGGATTTCTCAATAAATGTAGTACAGAACTATAAATGCATTTCCCTGTATTTTTAAAAATATCTTCTTTTCTCTTTATTGTAAGAATACAGTAAATACATATAACATACAAAATGCATGTTAATAAACTGTTTACATTATCAGTATGACTTCCAGTCAATGGCTGGCTACTGGCAGTTAAGTCTGGGGAGTGTCAAAAGTTTCATGCAGATTTCTGGCTTTGCAAGAGGTCAGCATCCCAATCACAGCACTGCTCAAAGGTCAACTGTACATATAATCACTGGGTAACAACAACCAAAGACATTTGAACATATTACAGATTGCCATTTCTGAAAACAAGTGAAATTATAAATGTTCACACTACAATTAGATCTATACTGACCAGGTACCACATAAACTCATTTCTCATGACGAAATGCCTTGAGTTCAGTGGAATCTGCTATTTGATAGAACATATAATTTCACATACTTGTGTAAATATGAATCAACTTTTGTCTTCTTTAATTATATAGTACCTCTCCTGTCAGTGAACTCACATTAAAAAAAGGATGAAGAGAAAAGAACCAAGCACGTTAACTATTTATGCAGTTGATGTATGTATATTTGAAGCAATTTGTGTTCATATAAAACCCAGTACTCTCTTAAAATTCCACTATGGAGTCACACTGTGAGATGTCTGGGTCCATCTGGCTAGGTGATACCTTCCCTTTTATGAGCCCACTAAAACTGAAACTTAGAGCCACCAGTAAGATATGCCCATAGTAGGAAATGAGATGTGCCCTGTCTGAATACACGCTCTACACTCAAGAATAAATAAAGTTTACTCTGTCAGGTCTTTTTCCAACTACTTCATTAAAATCTATCAATGACTATTCTACAGTTAGAAAAACAAAGCCAATTTAACATTTTTAAATTATCTTTACATCATTATTCAGAAGTCCCAATTTTTAAGGTTAATATTTCACCAAGTGTCAATTAAAATTAATGCAACCCACACATAAATCATGTAACACACTAGTTTTAATAAAAAAAAAAAAGTTACCACTGAAGTGAACCTGGACTTACCTGTGGTAATGGCTCTATGGAACTGATGCATGTCTTCTCCTGAGAGCTCCTGGGCTACCTGCAAGATCTTTTGTCTAACACCATCCAATTTCATTTCTGATTCTGTCAAAATCTCTTCCATATCAGGAGCACTACAATCAATATATCAGCCAGATGCATTGTTAGTGAAAAACTGAAATTCTCTAAATATCAATAAACATAGGACTGAATTAATATTCTATCTGGATGCTTCTAACTCAAAACCACAGTTTTATTTTATTACATTTATTAAAAATATGTAAAATCAAGGGCGTCTGGGTGGCTCAGTTGGTTAAGTGTCCAACTTCAGCTCAGGTATCTCACAGCTCGTGGGGTGTGTTCCATGTTGGGCTCTGTGCGGACAGTACAGAGCCTGGATCCTGCTTCAGATTCTATGTCTCCTTCTCTCTCTGACCCTCTCCTGTTCATGCTTTCTCTCTCTCTCTCTCAAAAATAAACATTAAAAAAATATGTAAAATCAATTTAAGAAACAAAACAGATGATCATACAGGAAGTGGGGAGGGGAGGAAATAAACCACAAGAGTCTCTTAATGATAGAGAACAAACTATGGGTTGACAGAGGGAGGTGGGTGGAGGATGGGCTAAACAGGTGGTAGGTACTAAGGAGGGCACTTGTTGTGATGAGCACTGGCTGTTTATGTAAGTGATCAATCACTGAATTCTACTCCTGAAACCAATATTGCACTGTTAACTAAAATTTGAATTTACAAAAAGGAAAAAGATTTTTTTAAAAAATCAAATCAAAATATATAAAACTTAAAAAAAGGAAAATTGGGGTGTCTGGCTGGCTCAGTCAGTAGAGCACACGACTCTTGATCATTATGAGTTCAAGCCCCACATTAGGCACAGAGCTTTAAAAAACAAAAGTGCATAAAATATGAAATCTGCTCAGTAACAGTAGCTTTCTTTGGTATTGTGACTGACTTCTTTCATTCAGTATCTTTACTTTTCTACAATTTATTCTAAAGATTACTATTTTCTAAGTTCACTATAATAAGAATTTATTGGTAAAGAAACACTTACAAAATAACTTTACATAATAACATGGCTTTTTCTAAAATGTTAAGATCCCCTGCCACAGTTCTATTATTTCTTTAAACTGATGAATATTGATGTCAATTGTTTTTAAATTCTAATTTGTATTGAAAAACTATTCATAATTAATCAAAACAGTGCTGTTTCTTTCCATAAGCTCAAGTTCAAAAATAGTTTATATTCCTTCCATAATATAAGCTGAGAGCTCGTTAAAAAAAAAAAAAGCAAAAAGTTTACAGTCAGACTAAGATAAAGAAAAGGTTAACAGTGTCACATTCCAATAAATCTACGTATGGCAAATTCACATCCACTTAATACAATAAAAACTAAACTATTAGTTATCTTAAAAGTTGCAAATGAGTGAATAGAAAACTTCAGTAATATTTTCAATAATAAAAAATGGCAAATTATATTTGGACTTCTTTAAATACTTTTTAAGATATATAGTATAAATCCTTCTAGGGGCATTTGTAACAATCTCTCCCCCCACGTTGGGGGTAGAGGGCACTTTCCTGTTTTGTTTTGTTAAAATTTTTCTAATGTCTTATTTTATTTTGGGGAGAAAGAAAGACAGAGCGTGAGCAGAGGAGGGGCAGAGAGAGAGGGAGACACAGAATCCAAAGCAGGCTCCAGGCTCTGAGCTGTCAGCAGAGCCCGATGTCGGCACAGACAGAGCCTGATAAGGGGCCTGAACACATGGATGCTAAACTGACTGAGCCACTCAGATGCCCCATGGTGGGCACTTTCTAACCTCATGTAAAACAGAAAAGCAAAGAAAGGTGACTAAATGAAAAATGAAGCAAACAAGGATGAAAGATAAAGATACCCAGCTGCATTCATAAGAAATTCCTAAAAATTTAAAATTCGTTTTCCTCCTCTGCTTAGGGCTAATTTAAGCAGTTTTCTTTTACATACACACAACCAAGGAATCTAGGATATATACAGAGCCTACATAGAAAAATAAAAATAACGAAATCCTACAGATAGGAATTTCAAAGAAAAGATGTCTCAGAGCTGCAGGAAAAGGAACTTTCAAAAAATTAAGTAGTCAGTAGTATTATATGCTGCAAAAGCGTAAAATAAGAGTATGCACTAGATTTAACAATATCAAGGTACAAGGGCAATTTCAACAGTTGTGAGGCAGAAAAGCAGATTGCAAGGAGTTGGAAAATGAATGGGAAGATAAATTAAAGCAGATTTCCACATTTATCTATATTGAAATTTTGCACGTAACACCTAAGTAAAGCTTTAACGTAATAAGCTCTAGTCAACCACTAGAAATTTAGTATTTTTACAAACAGTAGCTATACCACTGAGCACTGTTAACAGAAAATTCCTAGTTGCTCTGAAAATAAGAACTTTCCCTTCTTGGGGAGCCTGGGTGGCTTAGTCAGCTAAGTGTCCAACTGTGGGTCACATCATGATCTCAGGGTTCATGGGTTCGAGCCCCACATCGATCTCTGTACTGACAGTGCGGAGCCTACCTGGTATTCTCTCTCTCCCTCTCTCTGCTCCTCCTCCACTGACACTCACTCTCTCTCTCAAAAATAATAAACAGACATAAAAAATAAAACCTTTCTCTTCCTATTCTGATTAAAATACTTATTCTTAAAATCTTCTTGCTGCTAACATCCTCCAATCCCCGTATTCATAGAATAAATCACAGAATCTTCTAACAGCTAGCTATCCACTGAAGTATAAAGCATTACAAAGTATATATACAACACATATCCAAGTGTAAGCAACTGTAACAAATTTTAGAGATATTTACCCACCTTGTAATTCTATGGAGGAGAAAAATTGTCCTTTTACTTTCCACAGTTATATCCCGACTGAGTTTCACAAGTCTCTCATATTTGTCGTGTCTTGCATCAAGTTCCTGCTGAAATGCTAAGAACACAGTATTACAACCATAAGCATGCATAATCTATACTTTGAGCCTAACATTGTTATTAGGCATAATAAAGCAACTATTATTTACTCTATAAAAATGAGGAGCATGTCATCTCATTTACTTTTGAAGTACCTGGAAATCACAGACTGCTAGTAACCAAAATATTCTTTCTTTGAACACACATATGCTTTCACTGGGTTTCGCCAGTCCCGGTCTCACAATAGGAAGTATATACCATAAAAAAATACCTCATCTAGTAAACATGAGGTTGTTATCACAGAACCATCACACAAGACTTTAAAAAATTACTTCCAACTGCTTAAGTTACATAATGTTTTTAATCACTTTTTTTTAACCACATGCGATATTACCTCTTCCTCAAAAAAAATTGAATTTCTTTAATTAAAAAATTAAAGTTTATAACTTTTAATGACATCAACATGAAATTTCTGATTTTCCAAGCCCTAGTCACTGAAATATCTAATAACCACTTAACTCCTAATTAGCACTTTATTCCAGAAGCATTGTTACCCCAAAGACCCAGCAAACTGCCTGCCCTATAGGGAGCACCCAGATGTACTTTGCATAAATTAAAAAAATCCCAGAACTTGAATAAACTATTAACCAAATAACAGGTTGACAAGGACCGAAGACATCTGTCCTTTTATTACTGAGATAATAATTAAGCTCGGATTTTGCCTAATATTTCAAGACAATCAAAAGTTTTTACTTATCGTAAATATTAATGATCCCTGTGAACTAAATACTACAAATACAAAGTTAAATAAGACAATTCCTACCCTCAAGCTCAGTCCAGCACAAGACAAAGATGTAAACAAATAAGTAAAATACTCAATACATCTCTGTAAGGGTTTAGGAAAGCAGGATCCGCATTCTTCTTATTCACTCCTAACACATTCTAGAACATGGTAGATGCTCAACCAATATTTCATGACTAAATGGATGAATGGATAATGAGTAAATGCAATGCCTGTCAATAAATTTGCTTGAGAGAAAAATCATAGAGGCTTCAAAGGAAGAAGCTACTTGAGCAGGGTCTTGAAGAAAACCATAGTTCACTGGGTGGACAATGGGGGAATCCAATGAGAAGCAGCTCCAAGCTTAAAGAATGTGTGAAAAGGCAGACAGAAACATACAAAAGCAACATGTGCTTGGAAATAAGTAGCTCTGTATGGGAGACATCAGAGTGTATCAGGATGGGGAACAGTTGGCCCAGTGCAGTTTTTCCACTCTGTATACGTATAGTTGTATCAGTACACTCTCCACTCAATCACAAGTGGTCTTATACCGCTGAAGCTCGCTGTGGGTGCTCTGGTGGTTCTGAAACATGCCCGCACATTAAGGAGGGAACCTGTTGGGATGAGCACCAGGTGTTCAATATGAGTGATGAATCACTGGGGTCTACTCCCAAAGCCGACAGTGTATTTTTTGAGAATAAAAACAAAGAAATAAATAATTTTTTTGACAAAAAGATGTGGTGTGCACACACACACACACACACTCTCTCTCTCTCTCTCAGTGGACTACTACTCAGTGATGAAAAGTAATGAAACCTTGCCATTTGCAACAATGTGGATAGAACTGGAGAGTATCATGCTAAGCAAAATAAGTCAGAGAAGGACAGATATCATATGATTTCACTCATGTAGAATTTGAGAAACTTAACAGATGAACATGGGGAAGGGGAGGAAAAATAAGATAAAAACAGAAAGGGAGGCAAACCATAAGAGACTCATTACAAAGAACAAACTGAGGGTTGATGGCTGGGACAGTGGGTTAAATGGGTGACAGGCATTAATAATGAAGGGCACTTTTGGGGACGAGCATTGGGTGTCATATTAAGAGATGAATTATTGGGTTTGACTCCTTAGCTTTAGGAGTCAAACCCAACGTAACACTGTACGTTAACTAACTTGAGAATGAATGAATCAATGAATAAAATAAACTATGCCCACAAATTATTTGAGACTCCCTTCAAGAGGTGGAAACAAATTCCCTTCCCTTAAATATGAAGCAGTTTTTAAACTGCCTCATTTCTAAGAGAAGGTAGAAAAAGTGACCGTGTTATTATGTCTGAGATCAGGGCACAAGGACACTGTAGCTTCCTCCTTGCTCTGACTGGGGGAAGCTAGATGCTATAACATCAGGACACTCAAGGGGCACCATGGAGCAGACCATGGAGGGAGTGAGAGCCGTTTGGCAGAAAGCCTAACTTGTGAATTGCTTTGGCTCCTTCAGCCCCAATCCAGCCTTCAGATGACTGCAAGTTAGAATCCGGGGCTCAGGTCCTTTCAGGTTCCTGAACAACAAAACCTGTAAGGTACAGGACGGTGGGTGGAAGATACCAGGAGGGAGAATTTTGTTTTAGGGTTTGTTTTGAAACGAAGAGCAACTTCGTTAAAAGGAAGACTGAAAAAACACATAACATATGCATTAACACTATATATGCCAACAGTATATACAATAACACGTACATATGTGATTTCCTCATAGAGGAGTTTCCACTCTGTACAAAATGTTAAGAGTCAAAACAAAAACGTAGTCCCTGTCTTCAAAAGTCAGCTGAGGATGGGGCGCCTGGGTGGCTTAGTCGGTTAAGTGTCCGACTTTCGCTTAGGTCATGATCTCGCGGTTCGTGGGTTCGAGCCCCGCGTCGGGCTCTGTGCTGACTGCCAGCTCAGAGCCTGGAGCCTGTTTCAGTCTGTGACTCCCTCTCTCTCTGACCCTCCCCTGCTCACGCTATCTCTCTCTCTCTCCTAGAAAAAAGTAAAAATATTAAAAAAAAAAAGTCAGCTGAGGAAACAAAACCATCACATGCCTAGAAGTTCATTAACTATAATGTGTATATACAGACAGCTGACATTTATTTACATATCAAGCACACAATAATTTTTAGTTATATGGCGTGTCTGGTGTTAACTGTTTATCCGTAGAACTGTAATAACTGTAATGGAAAAAACCAAAAGTCAAGACTTCGGTAATCTCGACTTTTAATGGCAGACCTAGCACCACAGCCAACCTCCAGGAAATGTAAGATTCGCACACGCACATTTTTAATTATGACGGGCCGTTTGTGTGCGTGTGTGTGCGCCCCGTCTAACCGTCCTTGTTACAACCTCTTTAGTTCTCTTCCCTTCGCCAACTTCCATCACCGAGAACTTACATTTGAAGGCCAACATCACAGGTGAAGATGAATTAACATCCTTCCCTTCTCTCCTCTGGTTATGTGGGAAATTGTCATGCTTCCTTTTCCTGAACCCTCCTGATCCTTATGTAGAGAAGGAGAAAAAAGTTGGACAGGGCTCTTCCACCAACGAGACTGGACAAAACGTAACGTCAGCTAACCCCTTCCTTCCTCTTAAACCGGCGTCCACGGGGCTCTCGCCTTACAGGCGTTCCCAGCGGACTCGCAGAAACGCAGCCCAGCCTCTTCTCCCCGAACCTCAAGCTCCCCTCGCTCAGGCCTCCACCAATGGCTTCCCTGATCTGGCACAAGGTGGAGCGACTACCGAACTAAGATTAACAATGACAGCTCGAGGGTTTAAGTAAAAAGAGAGGTGTCGATAGGACCGATGTGGCCGGGAAATCACCGGGGCCGCCGCCTCCCCGAGCCTGCAAGGGGCGAGGGCATCCCTCAAAGGGTGAAGAGAAGCGGAAAATCCGACAAACACGACGGAGATCCTCCCCCTTTGAATAAATAACGCCCAGTGCCGCCGAAGACGCCACCTTCTTTGCTGCTCATGTCGTCGCGGCCTACGGCGAGACTAGCGGGGACTGAGGGCCCGGGAGCCGGCGGAGTGCGCAAGGTGCCGGCCGGAGAGCCTGCCGAGAAGCCCTTTGCAGCCGGCTGACGTCAACGCACTGGCCGGAAGCGCGCGGCCGCAGCCACTCACGCCTCTCCCTCCGCCCTCGCACACTTCCGGCCTGCGCGCCGGCCCCGCCGCCTCGGGCTCCGCCCCGCTCACGGCCCGGGGGGCCTCGCGCCCGCGCGCTGTGGTCGTGCCTGCCCTCTGCTGTGCCTGCAGACAGGGCGACCTCACACGCTTCACTGCGTGCTCTAATACAACAGACGATGGAGGCGAGGCGTGTGTGAAAGTGGACAGAGGCGGAAGATGTACGAGATTTTTTTTTTTCCTCCAGGCACCTTTGGAACACCCCCGCGTTTCCACCGCGTGGACCCAGCCTTTCCGCGCGAGGAGTACTGGGGCTTGTAGTTCGTCCGCATCAGCTGGCCCTGCGGCTCTCCCGACCAGGCTGTGAGGAAGAGCGAGTCCTCGGTCACCGACGGGGAGGTCCTTTCAGCCTCGAGGGCGAACCTTGGGGAGTTGGGAGTTTAAACTTTCCATTCCTGGGAGTGACACCTGGAGGTAAAATGATGGAGGTATGCAGATCAGTCAGCGTTCTGTTTGACGCCGGCAAAGCCCGCCCTCTGCGCTCCTCCCCCCTGCCCCCCGCGGGTCTCCACTTTTCTGCGCCCTCCGTCTCCGCGGTCACGCCTTACTCCATTTTCCGTGGCTCTCAGGAGCCGGCCTGCGTGCTGGCTCCGCCGCTGAGTGGCTGTGCAACCTGGAGGGTAATTAACCTCTGTTAGTCAGTTTCTTGATCTGTAAAATAGGGATAGAATGGTACTTGCACCTGCCTAGGGTTATTTGAAGACAAAGTGAGTTAATGCTAAGACGCTTAGAAGAGTCTCTTTTTCGCATAGTAAATGCTCAATTAAATATTAGCTTTGATACCCTTCTCCCAACGCCGTCCTCCTAAAAGGAAGAGAGAAAGAGCGGTTGGCGATAATAGTAACAGGTGTGCGCCAATAAGTTGTGAGCTTTTTATTTGGGACAAGGACTGTCGTATCTTACTAGACTTACTACTCTGAGGCACCCCCACCCCCATCCCAGAACCCATAGCGCTCATAAGCCTCTGTAAGTGATTTTTGAAGAATGAGGTTCCTGTCGTCGAGGTGGGTAACTAAGGAGCAATCGAGAATCTTCTAGATAAAACTCAGGGTAAGGCTTGGTAAATTGGATGCCCTACGCCTAGCGGGGAAAACACAAGTGTATTTGGTTATGCTTCCTCTGACTAATCTTGTTGTGGCCACGGGTTGTACACACCGTCTTTCCTCGTTAATTTAGGAGCAGAGAAACAGTAAATGAAACAATTTGGCTAGAATACGGCAGTAGGTAGGTATTTTCAAGCCGCAGACAGGAATGTATCATAGGAAGGTTTTCTGCCCTGGGTAAGCCTTAGAGTGTCTCCCAACTCCAAAGCAAGAAGGTACCGACCACTCCAGCGTAACTTTCTGCATACCTACTGCTCTCTGAATACATGAATTGATTACCCAAATTCCTTGTGGCTTAAATAGGCTCTGAGGACTCTTGCTTTGTAGATGTGGGGCAATTCTGAGTTTGTGGGAGATCTGACCCTGCTAACATCCACCAGCATCCCTCTTCTCTGATTAGAGAGAACTTGACCATGGTGGAGGGAAAAAAAACCCTGATATAAATATCATCATTTTAATGGGACTCCCTCTGGATCCAGAGAAGCCGGCAACTCATGAACATATTTAAAGTCTGTATTTATTTTACCACGGTCTGAGAAAAGGGTGTTTTTTCCCCTAATTCTGCTGGATTGGCAGCTCTGAAGACCTCAACTGTCCAAAAAGACCTAGATCAGCCGTATTTATTTTCTTTCCCCAGCCACCACTCCCCTTCAGCTGTGTTACCTGAACTGCTTTTCACTGCTTCTCATGACAATTAGAACACAAAGTTTCATAACCCGTGATGACTTCTCCAAGTACTTCAGGGACTCTTTGCCAGCACTTATTTGCATATGTAGCACTCCAGGTGTCCCGTCAGTAGCCGCTCCTTTGTAAGAAAATCCTTCCCAACCTCTCATAACCTGCGGAAGGCATCTCCACCTTGTCTCCTTGCTTTGTTCCTTCAGATGCATGCACATAGTTCGGTATTTGGCAAAACATATTTTTGTTTGCTTTAAAGGAAAACTACCACCCCAGGTTGGGAAACGGAAGGTAAACATTTTCGGGAAGACCTCACTTTTTGGAATGGTTTTCCTTCCTCCTCTTACTGTTGCGTTCCTTTGCCCACATTCGACTCCAAATAGGGCTCTAAGCCTTTGGAGCGCACCTGTTTTTTAAACCCTCACATTTGTCACCTTTATAGGGAAACAAAATCTGATATCAAAATTGGTTTGAGGTATTTAAAAAAAAATAGCATAATCGACTAAGGGAGGAAATACAGGTTCTCAAAATATTTTCTATTTTAGCTTTTAGCTTATGATGTAGTTATTAAGTAAATTCCACTGTGTGTGTGTTGGGGGGGGGGGGTGTCATGGAAAATTGCCAGAATCTTCAGGGACCAATTTTAAAGCAATAACCATGTTTAAAAGATACCTATAGGTTCTGAAGTGGTATTGTGACGTGTATATGTGCCAATTCACAGATTTATTTTTCAGGCTATGCTAGGACGTGGCAGGAGAAAATGATTTTCCTTCTAGTTTTTTACTAGAGAGGGAAACTGGTATTTGAGGGAATAAAAAGGGATGGGCAAAAGCACAATGAGATACCTCTTCACAACCACAAGGATGGCTGTAATAAAAATAAATAAATAACAAGTGTTAGTGGAGATACCAAGAATTTGGAACTCTCATCATTTCTGATAGGCATGTAAAACGGAGCAGCCATTGTAAGAAGACCAATAGTCTCAAAAAGCTAAGCATAGAATTACCATATGACCTAATAATTCCACTGCCAAATGTATACTTTGTACACGGATGTTCATAGCAGCACTATTCACAGTAATGGAAAGGCGAAAACCAACCAAATAGCCAGCAACAAATGGTAGATAAACAAAATATGGAACAGCTCTGTAATATTGAGTATTACTTGGCAACGAAAAAGAATGAAATACTATCCATGCTACAATCTGAATGAACTTTAAAAACATGCTAAGTGAAATAATGCCGTTGCAAGAGAGCATGTCGTATTGGATTCCTTTTTTTTTTAAATGTTTAGAATATGCAAATCTATACAAAGCAGATTTACAGTTTGGGGTTGAGAGGTATTGGGGAGGGGGACAGGAGAAAGGTCGCTAAAGTGTATGGGATTTCCTTTTGTGGTGATAAAGATGTTAAAAAATTGTGAGAATGGTTGCTCATATTTTGACTATATTGAAAACTGTTGTATTTGTCGCTTTAAATCAATGAATTGTAGATAAACGAAGTATGTCAATAAAGCTGTTAAAGAAAATGTTTGAAAGGGTGATGGGAAACATTCATTTCAAATCCTGTAAGTATATCCAAGTAGATACACAGACATACTTCAGTGTTACTGAGGAAGAGCATTAAGCAAAATGGCTTACATTTATTTTTAAAAATCTATAATTAAAAAGATGCAAAGTACTTCAGCCTTACAGATTTGATAATGTTCAACAGATACTGCCTTGCCTAATTTATGTCTGGCCATGTGATTTGTGCCATAGAGAACTCAGCCATTTTCAACTCACTCGACAAATATTTATCGAGCACCTACCATGCACAGGTACTGTTCTAAGGATTGCTGATTCCTAGGCACATGAAATTTATTTTCTAATGAGATGAGACAGATGAGGACAAATTAAGCATATAGCATTAGAAAACAATCGTTGCTATGGAGAAAACATGAAGGAAAAAAAAAGAGGTGAAAGAGGGTTGCCAGTGGTGAGGGTAAGAGTTGCAATGGACATAGAGTAGTTGGAAAACACCTCACTGAGAAGGGGACATGCCTTGCAAATAGAGGGGTATTTTTCCTTCCCTGTGTGCTAGTAGCTTTTCCCTTTCTCTCCTCTATTATTATTCTTCCTCTGTTCTCTATTGCATCATTCCCATCACCGTACAAACTCGCTGTCCTATCATCCATCTTAAAAGAGTCTCCTGACTCCACTTCTATCTCCGACTTACCCACCATTTCTCTCTCTTTACAGTAAAACCTCTATACTACCCCTATTCCCATTCTTCCTGGGTCCGTCTGTCGTCAGGCCATCACTGCTCAGAAATTGCTGATGCCAATATCACTAATGACTTCCACATTGATAAATCTGGTGATCAATAAATCTGGTGATTATTCCTCATCTCACCTAACCTGTAAGCAGCATGTAACACAGTTATTCCCCATACCACTTCCAGGCACCACATTCTCTTGGCCCTCCTTCTACCTCACTAGCCAGTTCTCAGTCCTTTGTCGTTCCTTCTCATATCCTCAAACTGAACAGTCAGTTGCTCAAAAGACATCCTCTCTAATACACTTATTTTCGTGTCGATCTCGTTCGGATGGTTTTACATGCCCCCTTTATGTCCCCACTCCAGAAAATTCATATCCCATTGCCGTATTCACGTATCTGAACATATCAATCCCCCCAGCCCACCTCTTCAGCATTTTCCCTATTTCAGTTAATGTAAATCTCTTTTTCCAGTCGGTCAGCCTTAAAAAACTGTAGTCGTCCTTGACTCCTCTCTTTCGCATTCTACATCGTGTTTGCTATGGACTGAATTGCATTCCCCAAAATTGCTCTGTGGAAGCTCTAACCCTCAATGTGACAACCTTTGAAGATAGGGTTTTTAAAAGGAAATAATTAAGGTCATGGGGGGGAGGGGGGAAGCAGGTCCTAGTCTGATGGGACTGATGGCCTTGCTACAATATCTCTCTCCGTGAGCATACACCAAGGAAAGACCATATGAAGACATAGCAAGAAGGTGGCCATCTGCAAGCCAGAAAGAAAGATCTCACCAGAACCTGACCATCCTGGAACCCTGATCTCAGACTTCCAGCCTCTGGAATGTGAGAAAATAAATTTCCATTGTTTAAGCAGCCCAGTTTGATGGTATTTTGTTACAGCAGCCCAAGCAGACTAAGCCACTATTCGTTACCAAATCCATTCGGCTCTACCTTCAACATGTATTCAGATTACAACTAGTCTTCCCAAATTCTGTTATCCCCTTTCCCAAGCTACCATTATCTTTCACCTGAAATACTGTAGTACCCTCCTAATCGAATGTACATGTCAGTCCTCCTCATCAAGAGGTGGAGTCAGTTTTCTCACTCTCTAAAACTGAGTCAGCCTTTTGACTTATTTTGACTAATGCAATATGGGGGAAGTGGTACTGGGTCAGTACCTAAGCCTAGACCTTAAAAGAACCAACAGCTTCTCTTTTAACTCTCTTGGAACCTTAAGCCACCATGTAAGACGTCTGACCATTCTATGAGAGAGGCCTGATCAGCCCCCTTAAAACCAAGGTGCCAGTTGTGTGCACAAAACTGTCTTGGACATTCCGGTCTCAGCTGAACTCCCTTCTGAATGCAGCAGAGTGATAACACCAACAATCACCACCATGGAGCAAAAGAACCATCCAACCAACCCACAGAATCCTGAAAAATAGTCATTTTTAAGCCCTTAAGTTTTAGGGTAGTTTGTTATGCAGCAATAGATAACTGATACACGCTGGTGTTCTGTCTTCAATTTTGCCAACTTTCAGTCATTTTTCCACACAGCGCTTAGTGATTCCGTTAAAATATACAGAGATGGTGTTACTCCTCTACTGAAAACTGCAAGCATACTCATGTCCCTCAGAGTTAAAGTCAAAGTTGTTACAAGACCCTACATAATTGGCCCTAACCCCCACCTCATTACCTTGTTCTCATACACCATTTGCTAACTCCATTCCTCTTTGGCCTTCTGTTCTCAAACAGGCCAGGCATAGTCCCACCTCAAAGCTTTAGCACCTACTATTCTGGCATGGAATGCTCTTCCCACAGATTTGCTCAAGACTTGTTCTTTTGCTCCTGCATATCCCTGAAAATGGCACCTTCTCGTTGATGTCTTCTGCGGTAGACCAAATAATGGCCCTCCAAAGATGTCCACATTTTAATCACCAGAACTTGTAAATATGTTACCTTCATAGTAAAAGTGACTTTGCAAATGTAATTAAATGAAGGACCTTGAGATAGGAAAGTTCTCCTGGATTATCGGAGTATGTCCAGTGTAATCACAAGCCTGTAAGTGAATGGTGGAGGCAGGAGAGTCAGAAAAGGAGACAAGACCATGAACGAAGTACAATGATGAGATTGTTGGCTGGAGGCCATGAGCCAAGGAATGCAAACAGCTTCAAGAAGCTGGAAATCACAAGGAAGCAGATTCTTCCCTAGAGCTGTAGGAAGGCCAACTCTAGATTGTAACCCAGTAAAATTTTGACCCATTTCTGACTTCTGACCTCTAGAACTATAAGACGATAAACTTGTGTTGCTTGAAGCCATGACTTTGTGATCATTTGTGATAGCGATAGAATCTACCTACAGACATAAATTCCTAGTAATCCACATAAAATGGCAACTTGTCCTTCCTGGCCCTTCCTTTGTCCCTTCTATATGCCTATATCCCTTCCTCTATGCCTTCTATACACATTTATATGTATGTATGTATGTGTGTGTGGAGATATATATATGTGTACATATGTATACATATATAATACATTTTATCAGTTACTTATTGCCTAGTCTCTTTCTCTAAAATGTGAGCTCAATATGGCTAGTGATTTATATCTGTTTTGTGCTTTGCAACAGCCCCATTGTTTAGTATAGCATCTGACACATAATGCACATTAAATACATACTTGCTGAATGAACGAACGAATGAATGATTTATATACAGGATTTGTGCAAATGTGTGTATACGCATACATAATATGCCTGCAATCATTGTTTATAAAACTTAAAAATTGGAAATTACTTAAATTGTTTTAATGTCTGCCACATTTAGTTAACTAAATTTGGATGTACTCATAGAATGAAATACTATATTGACTTTTAAAAGAATAAGGTAGATTAATGCGTTTATATTAAAAGATATCCAAGATACATCATCAGAAAAACAAAAAGGCAAGTTGCAAACCAGTATTTAGAGTGAGATTTTATTTCATAAAATTTTTAAAATATAATTTTATATATAATCCCTGGAATCATGCCCTGAGCTGAAATCAAGAATTGGAAGCTCAACCAACTGAGCCACTCAGGCACCCCAGTCACCCCCAAGTGTTAATTTTATAATAGAAAATACAGGTTTCAAATTTTGTTGTAAAGATGGAAACAAATATGTCTCAGTGTTAAATGTTTTTTTTTCCCTAAATGATGCAGTTATGGGAAGTTTTATTTTCATTTCCCAAATTGTTTATAAGTATGCATTATATTTATAACAAGGGAGAAAGTGTTATTTGGAAAATATTAACAGTGTTTCTCTTTGAATGTCTGGATATAGGGATTTTTTTCCCCTCCTCAGTGTATAATTCAAAGTTACTATAACAAGTTTATTGCCTACTGCAAAATGGATGGAGTGAACTTTCATTCCTTTGTTCTGCCCCGCATTCCTTCCTTGCACAAATTGCCCCTTCACACTCTAAGCTTAAATTGCCTTTCAACATTTCTGATGTGGCTGCTATTTGGAGGATGTTCAATATTCCAAGCATAGGTTTTACTAGTCAAGAAGTGACAGTAATGATGGGGCACCTGGGGGGCTCAGTCGGCTAAGTGCCCAACTCTCGGCTTTCGGCTCAAATCATGATATCACGGTTTGTGAGTTTGAGCCCCAAGAGCCTGCTGGGGATTTTCTCTCTCTTTTCCTCTCTCTGCCCCTCCCCTACTGGCTCCTGCTTCCTCCCTCTCTCTCTGTGTCTCTCTCTCTCAAAATAAATAAACCTTTTTAAAAAAAGTGATAGTAACAAGAGCATTCACTGGGGAAAACTGGACAAGACTCTCACCTGTCCCTTTGGGGCTCCTCAAATCACAAAACAAATTGTTCCCAAGAAAAGGTGATTTTCCTCTCAGAGGTCATTTGGCAATGGCTGGAGGCCTATTTGGTTGTCATGATTAGGGGGTGGGAAGGCAGGGTTGCTACTGGCGTCTAGTGGAGAGGGGATCCATCCAGGGATACTGCTACACATTTTATAATGCACAGAACAACCCACAACAAAGAATTATCTAAAGTGTCAGTAGCACAGAGGTTGAGCAATCTAGCACTAAACAGGTAGAGGGTAGGAGGTAGTGGTTAGGGGCAAATCTATTAATCACCTCTGACCTTCAGAAGGAAATAGGATTGCTGCTTCACAGTAGATTCTGGGAGAAGTCCAGCTGGAACACTGATCCCCGGGGGTCCTTTGTTGCATACTGTGTGCAGTGATCAAAATTATCAGCAGTCTATTGCAATCCTTTACAAGTTGGACCACTAAGGATTTAAGGATTTAAACCCCACAGAAAGCAAGATGGAGGTTGCCCCATTAAGCAAAAAAAACTTCAGCCAGTCAGTGTTAGCCAAAGACAGGCAAATTGTGGAATATGTGATAGGGGAGGATAATGGAAGTTATAGGTTCAAGACCAGCTATAGAAACAAGAACGTAGGTTCTACCTCCATTTCCTTGCTGCTGTATCTTATATAAAATTTGTTTCTTTCCTTTTCTTTGCCCATGCTGTTGTATCAACATATAGTGTAATAACAATTGTTACATTCATTGTTTGTATGGTGATGGTATTGACCATAAACCAGGGTAGAAATGAACTAAGAGGATCTTGAATTCAGGGAGCAGTGGCCCAAAATATCACTTGGAATATTTTTTTCTTCCAATTCCATCAAGTGGCACAAAGATTAAATTCAAAATAAGAATTTCCTGAAAAACAGAACCTCTCTGAATGCCTAAGAATAGAAATCACAAACTTTGGATAGCACAGAAGACCCCCAAAAATGTATCTGCATGTAGATAACTAATGGACATGGAGAATTAAGAATCTCACTGATGGGTATCATAGAAAAAAAATTTTTTTTATTTGAGAGAGAGAGGGGGAGAGAGAGAGAGAGAGAGAGAGAGAGAGAGAATCCCAAGCAGGCTCCATGCTCAGCACAGAGTCCCAGCACAGAGCTCAATCCCACAACCTTGGGATCATGACCTGGGCTGAGATCATGACATGAGCCAAAATCAAGAGTTGGACACTTAACTGACTGAGCCACCCAGGCGCCTCCCCAAAATTTTTTTTAATGTTAAGGTAACCAAAATGGATGAAGGGGAGTGGGTGATACAGACTTCCACTTATGGAATGAGTAAGTCATGGGACTAAATGGCACAGCATAAGGAATATAGTCTGATATCATAATAGCCTTATATGGTAACAGATGGTAGCTACCCTTATGGTGAGCGTAGCATAATGTATAAACTTGTTGAATCACTATGTTGTACACCTGAGACTAATATAACATTGTATGTCAACTATACTCAAATATGTGTGTGTATATATACACAAATATGCATACGTGTGTGACACGCACATATATATATAAATATATATAATATATTTAAAATATAAATATATATATATATATAAATGTGACTGTAATCTAAGTCAGGTGGGAGTATGCTACCCTTTCAGGAAATTATCAGTGAAGATTAGAGTTTATTTCTTAAATGTGTTTTCCAATGTTTGAAGGAGTGGGGAGGAGCTGACAGTTGCATTTTCAGGATAATCTGTAAGTATGAAATCATTTCAAGGGTTGTGCTTGAGTTGAAAGTATATTCCTCTTGGGAATGCAAACTGGTGCAGCCATTCTGGAAAACAGTATGGATGTTCCTCAAAAAAAATAAAAGTAGAACTCCCCTATGACCCAGCAATTGCACTAGTAGGTATTTATCCAAAGGATACAAAAGTGCTGATATGAAGGGGACATGCACCCCAATGTTTATAGCAGCACTATTGACAGTAGCCAAAGTATGGAAAGAGCCTAAATGTCCATCAACTGATGAAGGGACAAAGAAGATGTGGTGTGTATGTGTATATATATATTACTTGGAGATGAAAAAGAATGAAGTCTTGCTATTTGCAAAACATGGATGGAACTAGACTGTATTATGCTAAATGAAATAAGTCAGTCAGAGAACAACAAATATCATATGAGTTCACTCCTATGTGGAATTTAAGATACAAAACAGATGAACATAAGGGAAGGGAAGCAAAAATAATATAAAAGCAGAGAGGGAGACAAACCATAAGAGACTCCTAAATACAGAGAACATACTGAGGGTTGCTGGCTGGGTGTTGGGTGAGAGGAAGGGCTAAGGGGGTGAGGGGCATTAAAGCATTAAGCAGGACACTGGTTGGGATGAGCACTGGGTGTTATATGTAAGTGATGAATCACTAAATTCTACTCCTGAAAAAAATATAAATTTTGGTTTTAAAAATGTGTCTTATTTGTGGTTTATCTATACCATGGAATACTACATGGCAATGAGAAACAATGAAATCTGGCCATGTGTAGCAACATGGATGGACCTTGAGGGTGTTATGCTGAGCGAAATAAGTCAGGCAGAGAAGGACAAATATCGTTTGTTTGTACGTATAGGAGGATTAGGAGGAACTTAACTGAGGAACAAGGGGGAGAAGAAGGGGGGAAATGGTGGGCGAAAGGGAGAGAGGCAAACCATGAAAGACTCTTGAATGCTGACATAAACTGAGGACTGATGGATGTGGGGGGGTGGGGGGATGGGCATGGAGGAGGGCACTTGTGGGGCTGAGCACTAGGTGTTATGTGGAAACTAATTTGACAATAAACTGTTTTAAAAAAATGTGTCTTATTTAAACTACTTCAACTTGGGGATCAGTCCAAAATCCCTTACCAAATTCCTTTTCTGATAACCAGTTGGAATGGATTATATAGTTACAAAGAAGAACTCGGATATAGAAATTGTTATGGGGAACAGTTATAGGGCGCAGATCCTCAAGGAAATGGTTGTTGAGCTTAGTTGGTTCTGAAGGCCTGAGGATTAGTGAGAATGTCTCTTGGGGAGACTACAGTGCACAGAGTCGAGAGTTGCTTACGTTATTATCTAAGCCAACGGTAATGAAGTGCCTGCTGAAGGAAGACTGGGCGACAGGTGTCTTCATTCCTTCTTTCAATGCTGAAGAAAGAACCTTAAAGAAAGCTAATAACAGACTTGAGACCAAAGTTCTTGGCTCAGCATAGAGAATCAGGAGCTGCCTTGAACTGTGCTGGAAGACCTTTTAGGTTACTCGCTTCAGTACTGATGTCGCAGAAAATCAAACTCACGTTTCAATCCTTGCAACATTGCGAGGTTAAGTTGCTTTTGACAACATCACCAGACCTCATGCAAAATTAGGCCACAAATTGGAATAGAGTGGAAGATCCCAAGAATTGAAATAGAGGAGAATTTGGATGATTTAGACCACTCCGCATTCCACTGAACATTCCTTGAGGGCAGAAGTGGAATGTCTCACTCCATGCATCTGATGGAGATGTCCCTGCTGGGCAGAGAGATCTTATAATGAATGACTTCACCTCGAATGGTTGCCTGGTGACAGGTGGCCAAATTGCTTCATGCCTCATTTCTATCACTTCTCTTTTGCTTCTGTGTCTTCAATTATGGCCACATCCCAGCAGGCACCCAGAGTCACTTACAAAGTGAAACCCTAAAAGGCTCCCTAAGAGAGAAAGCTCACACAACAAAAGACTCCTGTTCATGCCAGAACCCAGAAGAACAGCCATGGAAAGCATTGTGAGAGTGTTAGGCTAGGGAATGAGGAAGAATTTTAGATAGGACCAAATTTGCTGATAGGTGCTCAAGCAGATGAGAGTGATGTTAATAGTTTACTTACTCAGTTATCTGAAACCTGGCCTCAGTGGGTGACCAACACTAAATGGAATGAAGTTGCAATATTTCTATAAAATAAAGGGAGATAGGAATGCTAGATTGGATTTATCAAATCCATCTAGTCACTCATCCTTTAATAAGAGAACTCTAAATACATTTTTCCCATTATAGCATTGAAAAGTACAATGGTGAGAGATCCAAATTTTCAAAGTGCTGTAGTGACTGTTTTCAGTAGTCAGGGGATGAAGGGAGGTGCCATTGAAATGGACTCCATGTTTCAATGAGGTTAATAGGATCCTGAGCCTTAGCCAGAAGATATACCTAAAAACCAAAATACTGTAGTCATTATTATAATCGACAATACGCTAGGAGTAATAATCAGGATGGTTCTAGATCCCACAGACCCTCACACCAAACTGCCCACTAAATTACTAGCAAATAGAAGCTTCACTTGAATATCCATACTCAGATGCTAGTCAGAATTACAGGAAACACTTTGCTTTATGTTGCATATATTTCTGCAGCGTAACCCACATGTATATGTTTGTTATGAGGAAAAACTTTCAACTTTAAAAATTTTAATGAAATCATGAATAGCACCAAAATGTAAGGTTGTTTGTGTCTGTTTGCGTGTTTATTGGCAATTTTAATGAGTTACATGCATTTGAATTGCTTCAAGTTATCTACAGTATTTTTCCTCATCTATCAAGGAAAATGTTACTTAGAAAACTAATAACGTGAATATGTTTATTTAGTGGAACCTGGTATGTTCCCATTCTTCCATTTGCTAATTTTTTCATCTCCAAAAATGGGCTTGTATTTGAGTGTATGTTATTATTGTGTTATGTAATGTGTTATTTTGCCCTGCCTAATAGCACTTCCTTTAAGCATTTGTTCCATTTATGCCATATGAATCCGAAATCAATCTCTTCTGTCTCCTAGAATTTGACTCTGAAACAGACACGCCCTGGGAGGAAAGGTAATTTTAGCTGAGTCATTCGCCTGTCCCTGACTTCCCTGAAACCACACTGGCTCCCATCCTCCCCAAGGATTCATTGTTCATCCTTTATTTATTTATTTTAAGTAAACTCTCCGCCCAACATGGGGCTCGAACTCTCGACTGCCAGACCCAGAATCACATGCTCTACTGACTGAGCCAGCCAGGCACACCATTGTTCATCTTTTCTTTTGATGCTGGCTGCTCTCCAGAACTTCAAACTTTAAGATTGCTTAAATTCGTTTCTGTTACTGGCCACATAACATCTTTGATTCAGAAATCATAACCACAGAGTGGACTGCAGGATTTGTGGAGAACAGTGTTGGTTATAAGAATAAGAACAAAAGAGGGGCGCCTGGGTGGCTTAGTCGGTTAAGAGTCCGACTTTCGCTTAGGTCATGATCTCGCGGTTCGTGGGTTCGGGCCCCGCGTCCGGCTCTGTGCTGACCGGCAGCTCAGAGCCTGGAGCCTGTTTCAGTCTGTGACTCCCTCTCTCTCTGACCCTCCCCTGCTCACGCTGTTTCTCTCTCCTAGAAATAATAATAATAAAAAAAAAACCAAAACATTAAAAAAAAAAAAAGAATAAGAACAAAAGAGAATCATTTTAGACTCTAGGATGGGAAGGTAGCAGCTTTCCCATTAGTACATAATGGCAAAAAGTTATTACTTGTGGCCGCCTGGGCCCTTGAGCACTCTGGGAGCTTGTTCTAGGGGAACAAGTAGGTAGTGCAACAAGCCATTCTATTTTTTTTATTTTTTTAATTAATGTCTACACCCAACGCAGGCTCAAACTCATGACCCCAAGATCAAGAGTCGCATACTTTACCAACTGAGCCAGCCAGGCACCCTACACAAGCCATTTTAAAGGCATTGTAGAAAATGGGAATTGTGAAGGGTAATGTGGTTGTTTTTAATAGATGTAAACAATTTAAGAACATTGTAGAAGCATTTGCTTGCATTTGATAGGGACAGCAGTACACATTTACTCTCATGGCTCAGGATATTTAGCTCTTTCTTTGCCACACATGATGGACTGGCATGTTATACATCAGGGCAGCACCTTAATTTACTACATTGATGATGGCATGCCAGTTCGATTCCGAGAGCTGGAAATAGCCGGCCTTTGAGAACTGTGTATGCCACATATTTACAGCATCTGGGGGGGGGGGGGATTCTGAGAAAATATGAGATCCTGCCACATTCCAGAAGTTATGCCTTTATGGGTTAGACAGTGTCTAGATATCTTCACCCATTTGACCCATATCACAGAAAAGATATTTCATCTTTTTCCCACAACCCCAGAAAAGGTGGTGCAGCACTTGCTGAGGGTTTGAATTCTGGAGGCAGCATTTTTAATTTCCTATTTTCCTGCTTCAACACATTTGCCAAGTGACTGAGAAAGGTGCCAGATGTGACCTGTGTCTAGCTGGTTCAAAGTACAGTACAAACAGCTCTGGTACTCAGTCCCGGTGCCTCAGCAGATCCACTGCTTCTCAAAGAACCTGCATTAATCTGGATGCTCAAAGAAGTTGGCTGCAAGTCACAACAGGAAAGTCACAGTATAGCACCCGAAGATTTTGAAACAAGATCAAACCTCTTTTAGCAAGGGACTGTTTTTCTTTAAAGAAGCTACCTGCTTAGCTCACAAAAATTCAACCTTACTTCTCTCACAACATTTGAATTCAGTGACACAAATATCATAATAAGCACCATTTTAGTTGTGTCCCACCAGATTTTCATGTACTATACTTTTTTCATTTCTTGCTGTTCAAGCATTTTTAACTTCCCAACAGAATTTCTTCTTTGACCTGTTAGTTATTTTAAATGTGGTTTTACATTTCCAAACGTATCCTAATTTTTTTGTTTTGCCTATCTTTTATTATTATTTTGTATATTTAATTGCATTCTGATTAGAAAAGTTGGTCTTTATGAGACCAATTCTAAAATTTGTTGAGACTCATTTTATAATGAACACATCTTCCATTTCATTGTGATTTTAGGCTGCATTTTTCTGAGGACTACTGAGGAATATGTTTTCATATGTTCAGTGGTCATTTGGATATTTTCTCATGTAAAGGGCCTCTTGAAGTCTCTTGCCCATTTTTAAGTCATATTTTTGATGTTTTTAAAAATTGCTCTGTAGATTTTGGGGGGGGTATATTCTGAACACAAGTTCTTTGCCAGTTATATGTATTGAAAGCTTCTTCTTTGACTCTTTGAATTACATTTTTACTCTTTCAATGGTGTCTTTTGAAGGATAGAAGTCCTTGTTTTTATTACAGTTAAATTTAACAATCTATCACCTTTATGGCTAGAATTTTTTGCTTCTCTTTCAAGAAGTGTTTCCCTCTGCCAAAGTAATGAAGACATTTTCTTGTATCAATTCCTAGATGCTTTGTTATTTTGCCTTTCACAGCTAAAGCAATAACCCACTTGGAATTGATTATTTTATGCAGTTTAAGAGCCAAATTTCATTCTCTTCCAATTTAGAGATGTCCAATTATGCATCATTTATTACAAATCCATTCTTTACCCACTGCTCTGTGGTGTCACCTTTGTCATAAATTACGTGTCCATATACTACACTGTCAAACTTACCATAATTTTGTAGTAAGTCTTCGTATTCAGTATAGCGAATGTTGAACCAAGCTTTCACTAGAGAAAGAAACACAATAAATAAACAAATTTGTTGAGATCCTTTATCCTTTTAGGCAAGCTGATTTAGCATTGCTATTCTGTTTAGGATTTCTGCATTTATCTTTATGAGACAGATTGTCCTTATTGTCCCTTAATTTTCCTTGTCAGATTTTGTCAAAATGGTGTTGACCTCATAAAACAAAATTGGGGAGTGGTTCTTTTACTCTGTTCCTCTGGAAGAAGTTTTGTAATATTGATGTTATTTATTGTCAGTAAATGTTGGTGGGATTTATCGCTGAAATAATTAGTCTGTGAGTTGTGTGTTTGTATAGGTGTGTGTGAAAGTTTTGATATTATGAATTTCTTTAATAAAGATAAGACTGTTTATATTTGTGCTTCATCTTGTGTCTGTTTTCGTAACTTGTATTTTGCCATGAGTTTGCCCACTTATCTGAATTTCCAACCGTGTAGCACAAAACTCTTCATGATTATCTTTTTTTTAAGGATATTTAGTGATGTCTCCTCTTGCATTCCTTAGATTTGTTATTGACGCCCAGCCTTATCACCCAGTGAGCAGTAAGTATATGTATATGTGTATATATATATATACTCAAGTTAGCTCCATATGAAGTATATATATTTATATGCAGATTATATTCCTATTAAATTGAGCCATTTTTCATTAAGAAGTGAACTTCTTTATATTCAGTAGTAATTTTTGCTTTAAGATCGACTTTTTATACATTAATATAGCAGTGACCAGCTTTCTTCAGATAGGGGTTTGGACTATCTTTTTTCATCTTTTAGCTTTTCTGTACCCTAATATTTTATATATGTTACTACTAAACAGCATATAGCTGGGTTTTCTTCTTTTATTCAATGCACCTATACTTCTATTTTGTTTTATTTTTATTTATTTTTAAATTTTTATCTATTTAAAGTAATCTCTACACCCAAAAGTGGGGCTCGAACTCATGATGCAGGAATCAAGAGTCACATGCTCTTCCAGCTGAGCCAGTCAGGTGCTCCTGTCCTTGTATTTTAATTAGACCAATTAATAGAATTACACTGAATGTAATTACTGCCATATTCACTTTGAATTTTCCTTTTTAAAAAAATAATCTCTATGCCCAACATGGGGTTCAAATTCATGCTCCCAAGATCAGGAGTTGCCTGCTCTACCCACTGAGCCAGCCATGCACCTCTGATGTATTCACTTTAAATTTACTCCCTCTAGGGGCGCCTGGGTGGCTTAGTCGGTTAAGCGTCCGACTTTCGCTTAGGTCATGATCTCGCGGTTCGTGGGTTCGAGCCCCGCGTTGGGCTCTGTGCTGACTGCCAGCTCAGAGCCTGGAGCCTGTTTCAGAGTCTGTGTCTCCCTCTCTCTCTGACCCTCCCCTGCTCACACTGTCTCTCTCTCAAAAATTAAAAAAAAAAAAATTAAAAATACAAATGGGAAAACTCAACAATAAAAAAACAAACAACCCAATTAAGAAATGGGCCAAAGACCTTAAAAGACACCTCACCAAAGAGGTATCTCTCTCTCTCCTAGAAATAAATAAAATATTTAAAAAAAAAATTTACTCCGTCTCTATTTACTTTTGATTTGTTTCATCTACTCTGTATCACTCCTTACTCCTTACTCACATTCTTTTGGATTGACTTCATTCTTAAAATTCCTTTTACCTCTTCCATTTCTTAGTCTTGTAGTCCTGTGTTTTACTATTCTGTTAGTAGTTCCCTGAAGATTGCAGCATATACCCTAGATGTATTTTAAAAAACCTATTGTTACTTTATTTCTTTTACGCTCCTCTTGAACAGCGCAAGTAACCATTTTCCTTGTTTGGATTTATATGTTATTGTTGTCATGTTTCAAAATGTTTTAGTGGTGCCTGGATGGCTCAGTTGGTTGAGTATCTGACTTGATTTTGGCTCAAGTTGTGGTCTCACAGTTCGTAAGTTGTAGCCCCACGGTGGGCTTCGGGCTGGCAATGTGGAGTGCTGGCATGCTCTCTCTCTCTCAAAATAAATAAAAATTAAATAAATAAAATGTTTTATATATTTTAAATTCCACAAGCCATAATTATTTGCATTATTATTATTATTAGTTTAGGTAATGTGTTGATTGGATGAACTCATGTCTGTACCATTTTCATTGCTCTTATTTCTTCTTGCATTTCCAGTCTTATATCTGGGATTCTATTTTCTCTTGCCTGACTAATACCATTTAGAATTTCCGTTAGTGTGGGTCTACATTGTTGCCAATACTTGCTGTATTTTGTATTTTTTATTCTAGCCATTCTGATAGGTGTAAAGTGATATTGTGGTTTTCATTTATATTTCCCTGATAATGAGTGCTTTTGAGTACCTTTTCACATGTTCATTGGCCATCTATATGTCTTCTTTGGAGCAGTGTCTTTTCAGGTCTTCTGCCCATCTTTTAATCAGATTATTTGTTTTTTGATGTTGAGTGCAGATCTGTTCAATGGCCAATTCTATCAATTTTTATTGGTCTAAAAACATCTCTTTACTTGGTTTTTTGCTCTTTACTTGCTCCTTCTCTGGGCACAGAATTCTAAGCTGGTAGTTATTTTCTTTCAGCTGTTTAAGGTATCATCGCATTGTATTCTGACTTGCATTGCTTTCCAGGCTAGTTGTCAATCAAACTGTGCCTCTTTACTATTTTCATTAATAAATATTTCTAGAGTCCTTTTATTTTTGTTTTGGTCTTTTGGAACAGATGGTAGAAAAATAGAACAAGCATGTTTTTTTATTTACCAGTCCCTATGTAAGCCGCTGGTTGTGCTAATAATAGTCTTTTGGAAAAGGAGACAAGGAAAACACATTATTTTTAAATGTCAAGAGCTGTTTTTTAAATATATTGCTTATTTCTTGTTACTGGAAATCATCTTCAAATTACATACAATCAATAAAACTAGTCAAGCAGAAATGTCTCTACTGGTCATATTTGAAGAGATCTAAGAGGTTTTCTTCATTTGCGCATCTTCATCATTTTTTAATCACAAAATACACTGTCAGATTGTTTATTTGCCGAAACACTGGATTACGTAGGTGATTGAGTTTTCTGTAGTCTGTATTTAGCTGATGGCACTTTCACCGTGTGGCTTAACATGTTCCTCTTTCGTCATATGCAATGTGCTGGGTATTGGTAGTTTTTCTTAGATTCGGGTTAAAGTTTCTGCAAAGACTGCTTCAAAGATGGGGTTACATTCTTCCACGAGGAAGCACATCATGTTTGTTTCTTTTTGTGGAATGTTAGCAGGTATGATGAACATTGGTAAGTTCCATTCATTTATTGCAAATGAATATATTCAGCTCAATTGTTTCCTCTTTGCTCATTATAGGTCTCAGAAAAACAGCTTCCTCTAGTCTATTGTCAATTAGTAGCAGAGTGAGTATAGGAAGGGCAGAATAAATGCCTGATTCTTTCCCTTTATTTACTCATTTTCTAAATGATGAATTGCTTTACTAACATGCTCTAACAGTGACCTATGAGGAACTTGTTTGGGGAGGGGAGAGTGTAATGATGAACATGTGGATTTAAATATATTTAGTGTGTGTCTATCACTTCCAGTCATCTGGCTCTCCAATTGTCCCAACTTTGCCTTGTATAGCTATCTCTTCACATTCTGTTCTTTCTTGGCTCTGAAACCATTTTCCACTAGCATTGGATTAACTTCAGCCTAACTTTAATTTTATTTCTCCTTGTTTCACATGTCTCATAGAACTTCCATGTAGGATCTCAGCAGTGGCTAGTGGAGTGCGCTCCTGCGCGAAGGAAAACCACACAAATGGGGGCCCACACAGCACAGCGGCCCCTGCATCCCTTTAACTCTCCATTCTTTTCTTTTTAAAGCTTATTTACTTTTGAGAGAGAGAGAGAGTATGCGCAGAGTGGGGAAGGTAGAGAAAGAGAATCCTAAGCCTGCTCTAGGATCAACACAGAGCCTAGCGCTGAGCCCAAACCCAGGAACCATGAGCCGAAATTAAGAGTCAGACGCTCAACCCGCTGAGCCACCCAGGTTCCCCTCATTCTCCATTCTTTAAAAAAAAAAAATTTATGTCTTTATTTTATTTTGAGAGGGAGACAGAGTGCAAGCAGGGGGGAGGGGCAGTGAGAGCAGGCTCCAGGCTCTGAGCTGTCAGCACAGAGCTCGACATGGCTCAAACTCACAGACTGTGAGATCATGCCCTAAACTAAAGTCGGATGCTTAACCAATTGAGCCCCCCAGGTGTCCCTCATTCTCCATTTTTAAATTTTGTTCATGCAAGAAGGGAACTCGGTATCTACCACATCCAGAAAATGTAACTTCCAGAAGTGGAAGACATTGAACTGCACTTGATCAGCCTCTCTTAGTCAAACTCAACTTTGTGGTCTGTAACATGGATTCTAATTCTTGCCTCTTTGGGGAGGATGGGCTCTTTGTGTAAGCTTTCTAATATTCCTGTCTTTGCTAGTCTTAAACATCATTAAAGTAGGTTTAAGTGTGGGTTTTTCCTTATCTGCCCTCTCTGGCACTCTCTGAGCACTTTAAATCTAAAAGCCTTACTTTGTATAAGCTTTCTAATGTTCCTGTCTTTGCTAGTCTTAAACATTATTAAAGTAGTTTTAAGTGTGGGTTTTTCCTTATCTGCCCTCTCTGGCACTCTCTGAGCACTTTAAATATAGAAGCCTTATTACCATTCACCCCAAATATTTCCTCCCTTCACTTTGTTTTTTTCCTCAGACTCTTATCCAGACATTGGTATTTCTGTACTTCATATCACTTAACCTTCATCCTGTTCTTCTCCCTTCAGTTTGATCCTGTTCACTAATTCTTGCTCTGGCCTTATCTATCTGCAGTTTGTATGGTGGAGACAGAATATGTGTGTTTGAATCCTAATCCCAACCTGAGCAATTCTCTCAACATTTATGTGCCTCAGTTTCTTCACCTGTAAAGTAGAAATAATGGTAGTACCGACCTCACAGAGTTGTTGTTGACCATGTAAATGTAAGAAATGCACACGGAGCATTGCCTGGCACAAAGTGAACAATATATACATTCTAGCTGTTACTGTCATAAGTTACTATTGTTCTTTTTTAAATCTCTTGTCCCAGCTTCATATTACTCATATTTTCTGTGAGAATAATTGTGCCTTCTGAATTCATGCTGTTCAGTTTTGTTATTTTTCTAGCTAATGCTGATGTGTTAGAGAAGAGTTAAGAAATAAGAAGTGTTAAGATAATAGAGGAGCTGAGCCTCAGGGCAGAGAACCCCAGGTACCACAAAGCGACAGTCTACAGCCCTGTTTTCTGCCACCACACCTGGAAACTCATGGTCGGGGATTGCTCTTAAGTCACAGCAACAGGCTGCTGTGCCAGGAAGAAACAACTTTCTTGGAATGTGTCATGCTAGTCCTGGTGTCTAGGGTAGGAGTGGGTGCAGGTGTGTGTGCTTAGGAAAGCCTGGTCGGTCAGCACCTGTCTTTCTCAGCGCCTCACCTAACCCCAGCAGGCTTCGGGGCTGCCCTGATGGTATCCTTAGAACCAGCTGGCCTGGTGATCACTTCCATGTGATTCTCCCAGGGCAGCGTGGGGGAGACGCAAGCGCAAGCGTAGAAAAGCTGTGGTCTGGCTCTCTGAGGCCAGGCCATTCTCCTCCCCGGGGCGGGGGCGGCTCCCACTCGCCATCCCCTCACTCACACCAGTCTATGACTCCTCCCTTCTCTCCTGGCGTTTCTCACAATTTTTAGGTTGGATCCTCAGAGCCTTGCTTCACTCTCATCTGTGCTTTGGGGAGATGGAAGCAGCAGCCTGTCCTGGTGGCCTTCTCATCAGGAGCCAGGAGTCTCCTCTTTGCATAAAATATCTGGGCCTTTTCCTCTTTAAAGACAAAACTTGATGAGTTTCTTGGATGAATGGGACATTGAAAGATGCAGTCGTTTGGAAGCTCAGTCTGACTTCACTCACTCTTAGAAGGGCACCACTGACTTGGCCCCTTTGAAATAGAGCTGCAAGGAAAAATCAAACACTCTCCACTCCTAATGTCAAATGAGATACTTTTTTTCCCTCTTTGCTTTTTTCTTTTTCTCCTTCTCCTCCTTCCTCCCCGCCCCCCCCCCCACTTGTCTTCTTCAAGCACGTACCTTGCACATAATGGCCACTTAATAAACCCATGTTGACTTGATTTGGATCTATATCTAAGTCTTGTCATGAGATATTTTCAAATGAATTAAGCCATCTACAATAGAACGTATCTGCCTTTCTTTAAATCTGAGTAACTGAAAATTCTGATGAAGGGTGTGTACAAGTGTAAAGTAAATTCCTTATGTGATTAGTCAAGCTACCTGACTTCAAACAAGTTTTATTTTTGTCCATATTACTGGTAAACTGCTTGGCCTACGTCTGCTTGGCTCAGATCAAGTTTGATCAACATGTTTAGCAAGGGTAAATTAGTAAATCCCTAAATAAATCAACTTGTTTGGGCAAAATAAGCAAATCTCTTATGACATGAGCCAAGCAGAAACTTCCCCTGCAATTTTCCTATGAATATGACACATGTTCAGTGCCTAAGGTTTCACCCACTATTGCAGGGAGCCTAGTTGTACCTGCCTTAGAGCACGTCGAGGTTTACACAAGTTTACGAGTGCAGGTCATGCCGTTGCTTTTGACTCAGAACTCAGTGATGGACAGATTAATGTCACCTGGAGAGTATCCAATCTTCATCTCAAATCTGCCTCTGGTTTTGGCGAGGCTGTTCAGATCTCTGAGACAGAAAACAGAAATGCTCTCTTATCTAGCCTGTGAGAAAGAAATGAACTGTGCACATTTGGTTTTTTACAGCACCCTTTCAAGTGCATCAGCGAGCCCATGCAAGTAGGACTTTCTGCCATATGCATGTTGCTTTCAAGCCTACTAAAAATATAGTTTCTCACACTTGGTGTTTCCTAGTGGATTATCTCGGTTCTCAGGGATGAGTAGGTACCTGCAGAACAAGAAAATGTGGCTCTTGACAGTTCACACACAGCCTCAGAAATTCCCTACTTGTTTATAGATATTTGAGATAATAACTGGCAGGCTAAGTATGTTCGTGGATTGCAGTAGGATTCCTATGGAGAATCAGCACAGTGGAGCAAAAGAACATAATTTTAAGTATGAGATGAACATTGGTTTGAGCAATGGCTCTCTCACCAGGCTAAAGCTTCATGCTTTCAGGCTTGTAACTTCATCTCTCTGGGCCTCAGTTTCCTCATCTGAATATGATGGTAATTATGTATATGATGTATAGAGAGTGGTACCTAAGAGGTACCCAAGCATTAAGGAACCACTATAATTATAACACTCACTTATTTATTAATGCTGTGAGCATTAATATAGAATAAAATACAGATGTTCTTTGCCTTTCAAACATGGATTTCACAATATATTGAACATTTGTTACATATATGCATATTGAATTCATATAAATAAATGTTGCATGTCTCCCATGTAACTCTGAAAATTAGAAATTGGAGAGTCAGTGAAAATTTCCACTTCTTTTTATCAGAGTTTAAAGTGTCCCAGATCTGTGAAATGACCATAATATCATTGAATATAAAATGAAGTATTATATTTGAGCCTGAGTG
This sequence comes from Hyaena hyaena, assembly GCF_003009895.1. NCBI lineage: Eukaryota > Metazoa > Chordata > Mammalia > Carnivora > Hyaenidae > Hyaena > Hyaena hyaena. The sequence goes on along the minus strand of NW_024080823.1, from coordinate 2,129,558 downwards.
GCTCAGTCGGTTCAGCAATTGACTTCCACTCAGGTCATGGCCTCACAGTTTGTGAGTTCGAGCCCTGCGTCAGGCTCTGTGCTGACAGCTCAGAGCCTGGAGCCTGCTTGGGATTCTGTGTGTGTCTCTCTCTCTCTGCCCCTCTCCTATTCATGCTCTCTCTCTCTCAAAAATAGAATAAACATAAAATAAATAATAAAGGGGCTCCTGGGTGGCTCAGTCAGTTAAGTGTCCAATTTCAGCTCAGGTCATGATCTCATGGCTTGTGAGTTCAGGCCCTGCCTCGTGCTCTGTGCTGACACCTCAGAGCCTGGAGTCTGCTTCAGATTCTGTGTCTCCCTCTCTCTCTGCCCCTCGCCCTCTCATGTTCTGTCTCTTCCTCTCTCAAAAATAAACATTAAAAACATTTTTTAATGAAAATTTAAAAAAGAATAAAAAACCACTTTATTAAAAAATTTAAATTGAAATATTATATAGCTCTGATTTATCACATTCAGTTGTTTGGAAATGCAGTAAATGCTGTAACATTCCATCACTTTTATTCATGACCTGAGTTTCAGCACTTTTTATTTCAAATTTTAGAGATATATGAAATAAATTATTTTAGACCTCATTTTTAGATTTTTGCATAAGAAAATACTTTCAGTATCTTAATAAAATTAGCACAATATTATTACATCAGAACTTTATACTTTGATAGTACCAAAAAGGAAAAAATCTTGTAGCCCAATCTCACTAATAAATATCACTGCAAAGATTGTAAAGAAAATTATGTTCAACGGAACCCAGTCAAATAATACATAAAAATCAGGAAGCATTTATTCTAGCAACATAAGAACAGTACAATGTTAAGAATTCTATAAATGTAGCTCACTGTATTAATATGTAAAAAAAAGTATATGATCTTGTGGTGTCAACTTGGGTAGGCTGACCCAACCGCCCCTGAATTCTCTTCGCTTAATTATAGAATAAGTCAGCTGAGGGGGTACCTGGGTGGCTCAGTGGGTTAAGTGCCCCAGCTCTTGGTTTCAGCTCAGGTCATGATCTCACAGTTCCTGAGATCAAGCCCCTTGTCAGGCTCTGCAATGATAGCATGGAGCCTGCTTGGGGTTCCCTGTCTCCCTCTCTCTCTCTGCCCCTCCCTTGCTCATGCTCTCTCCCTTTCTCTCAAAATAAATAAATAAACTTTAAAAAAAAAGAATAAGTCAGTTGAGGCGGTGGAAATATTAACAACTGTGAACAATTTGTGCACACACAAGCAATGACCACTCCTTCACCTGACCAGCATCAGTAATGAAGTGTCACCAATTTTAAAACATATTCTGATTTAAAAGGTTTTAAAATGTCAAAAAGGGGGTGCCCAGGTGGCTCAGTAGGTTAAGCATCTGACTTTGGCTCAGGTCATGATCTCGCGGTTCATGGGTTCGAGCCCCGCATCGGGCTCTGTGCTGACAGCTCAGAGTCTGGAGCCTGTTTCAGATTCTGTCTCTCTCTCTCTCTCTTTGGCCCTCCCCTTCTCACGCTATCTCTGTCTCTGTCCCTGTCTCTCTCTCTCTCTTTCTCAGAAATAAATAAAAAACATTTAAAAAATAAAAATAAAATGTCAAAACGTTTTGCATCTAATAATAAGATATCGCATGTGACATTTCAAATTGTTAAGGGAAAGAGGGGATTACTCATTACAATGAATATACTTTACAGTACTAAAGCATTCTCTTTGACAGAAATATACAAGGTAAGACAAATGACAACTTAGAACAGTTTCTTTTAGAACAGTTATTTTTAAAACATGACAAAAGGGGAAAACATTACAAAGGATCTATTACTTTACTATAAAAGCAATTCATATAGAGGCTTCTGGGTATATCAATCAGTTAAGTGTCTGGCTCTCGGTTTCAGCTCAGGTCGTGATATCAGGGTTCATGAGTTAGAGCCCTGCATCAAGCCCTGCATTGGGCTCCGTGATGACTGCATTCTCTCTCTCTCCCTGTCCCTTCTGCTTGCTCATGCTTTCTCTCTCTCTCTCTCTCTCAAAGTAAATAAACTTTTAGAAAAATAATTCATGTAATTAACAAGAACATGATCAATACTGAGGAAAAATGAGCAAAAGACATAACCAGACAAATCTCTACAAAACATATAAATGGACAATAAATCAGTGACAATGTACTCAAATTCACCCTTAATTATAGAAATGCAAATTAAAACAAAATACTGTTTACACTTACCAGATTGGCAAAAACTTTCAAGTGCGATAACATCCAGGATAACTAAGAGTAAGGGGAAAACAAACATTCACACATTATTATTGGTGGAATTATATACAGCACATCCTTTTTGAGACAAATTGTAATGGTAATTTTTTTTTTTTTATGTTTATTTTTGAGAGGGAGAGCACAAGCAAGGGAAGGGGAGAGAGAGGGAGAGAGAGAATCCCAAGCAGGCTCCACACTGTCAGCACAGAGCCCAATGCAGGACTCAGACTCTTAACTGTGAGGTCATGACCTGAGCCAAAGTTGGACACTTAACCAAATGAGCCGCCTAGGTGCCCCATGTTATGGTATATCAAATTTTAAGATGTGTTCTCAACTTTATAGCAATTAATTGATGGCAATGATTTATAAATTCCTCTATAATAGAACATTTGAATTCAAATTTGTCAAGCATGTGTTTTTGTAATGAAATTAATCTAGACAAAGTCTAGACCTTGGGATTTGTTGTAGAGAAGTTAAAAAACTGGGGCTTTAGATAGCTGTAAATCTACATATGTCAAAGTTTTTTCATGTCCTTTCATAACTCCATGTAAGTACTTATATAGGTGGTTCTGTACAGTCATGAAAAAAAATGCCTGTAAGTGCTGCTTGGAAATGTGGAGATACCAGAGCTTGGAGCCAGGCAGCACTGTCAATGCCTCTCATTTCTAGCACTTACTTGCTTTGGAACTTGGGTAAGACATTTTCATTAAGATTTGGAAAATAGGGGGACACCTGGGTGGCTCAGCTGGTTAAGCATCCAACTTCAGCTCAGGTCATGATCTTGAGGTTTGTGGGCTTGAGCCCTGTGTTGGGCTCTCTGCTGTCATTATGGAGCCTGCTTTGGATCCTCTGTGCCCTGTATCTCTCTCTTTCAAGAATAAATAAATATTTAGGGGCTCCTGGGTGGCTCAGTCTGTTGAGCATCCAGCTCTTGATTTCTGTTCAGATCATGATTGAGATCAAGCCCCACATCAGGCTCCATGCTGACAGTGCAGAGCCTACTTGGGATTCTCTCTCTCTGTCCCTCCCCTGCTTGCACTTTCTCTCTCTTTGTCTCTCTCTCTCTCAAAATAAATAAACTTTTTAAAAAGTTAAAAAAGAAACATTTTTTACAAAGATTGGAAAATAGGTAGAACAATATCTACTTCACAGAGTTGTCGTGAGGACAGAATGAGATAACATATCTAAGCCTTCTGTGATGTCACCTGATGCATAGTATGTTCTCAATAAATTCTGTTATTAGCTCACAATCTTGGCTCTTAACTCATTTAAAAATGCCATTCTTGTGCTTAATTTTATAGGATCCTGGATAAAATGGAGCTATCTGAATTCCGTAATTCATCTGTAATGCCTTTCTTATTGTCACCATCTCTGTGCTGTTTGTTGCTTTTGTTTTAGTCTTTGCCATAAAGTTCTCACCTCATATCTTTAGTCAGTCCTCAAGTACTATTCCTGGTCTCTCTTGTTTTATGATGATGTTGGGTCAGGACAGCCATACACAAAACTGTCCTGCATTTCATGATGGTTCAACTTCTTTGTAGAAGCTGAGTGGACAGAAGGGACAGCTAATCCCAAAGAATGTTACAATGTGCTGGTGTTGAAATCTGTAGTTGGAACTCTAGTAGCATCTATTCATAGCAGTCCCGCGGGTGACATTACAGTTGTGTTTGGGAGATTATCTGAGGAAAAGCCACTTACTATTTTTTTGGAACTGAAAAAACTCCAGGTCAAAATAAGTGAAGTTTTTTTATTGATTCAAAATATCATTGTATCTTGCCTTGAAATAAGAGAATCTGACATCCTAGAGCCTGGTATAAAGAGCAGAGGGTTTTGTTTTATTTTTATTTTTTTGAAAGAGAGAGACCACACAAGCAGGGGCAGGGCAGAGGGAGGGGGACAGAGAATCCGCAGCAGGCTCTGTGCTGACAGCAGTGAGCCCAATGTGGGGCTCGAACTCACAAACTGTAAGATCATGAGGTGAGCTGGAGTCAGACGCTCAACCGACTGAGCCACCCAGGCACCCAAGAGTAGAGATTTGAATGGACTGTTGAAAGACCTTAATGTGAACCAAGTGGTTGAACATGAAGTCACGTTTACTCTGGAATGTGTTCATGTCAACTGATATGTGATTCGTCCCATTATAAGGGTCAGTGAGAGCTAAACTATAGATGCGTGTTAATTATATCGAGTCATCTTAACTATGGAACATTGTCTAGGCCTCAGGCCTAAAGAGAAAGTTAATTACTGCTGAGTTAATTGAACAAAAACTGTCCTGGAAAAATCGGTATTAATATATCGGAATGGCATGAGTTAGAAGGAGATGGTGAGCATCAGAGAGTGAGGCGTGAAGCAGGGGCACATCCAGTATTGTCTAGAGTAAACTGAAGAGCAATGAACACCCTCTGTAACTGATTATATACTCTATCTAAAGAAGCTCTTGGCTGCAAGTAACAGAACCCTTAAACTGTCCTAAATGTGAAGGAAAGGTATTATTTCACCAAACCGCAAGTCTAAGTGTAGGACAGGCTCCAGCTGCCGTATAAGGAAGGCTCTGGCTCAGATTATTTTTACTGTTCTGCCCTCTTTGAATTTGCTTTGTCCTCAGGCTATCTTCCACTGTTACTACAAGAGGAGGGGGTAGAAGAGAGAGAAGAAGAGAGGAGAGGGGGATTAGAGAGAGAACTTTCTCATCAGTCTGATTAGGCTGGTAGAGGTCAAGTGCCTTCTATTACATCGGTTATTATTAACATAGAAATGTCATGGGGCGCCTGGGTGGCTTAGTCGGTTAAGCGTCCGACTTTCGCTTAGGTCATGATCTCGCGGTTCGTGGGTTCGAGCCCCGCGTCGGGCTCTGTGCTGACTGCCAGCTCAGAGCCTGGAGCCTGTTTCAGTCTGTGACTCCCTCTCTCTCTGACCCTCCCCTGCTCACGCTGTCTCTCTCTCTCTCTCTCTCTCTCCTAGAAATAAATAAAAACATTAAAAAAAAAAAAGAGAAATGTCAGGGGCCCCTGGGTGGCTCACTTGGTTAAGCAAATGACTCTTCATTTTGACTCAGGTCATGATCTTATAGTTCATGGGTTCGAGCCCTGTGTCAGGCTCTGGGCTGGCAATGCAGAGCATGTTTGGGATTCTCTCTCTCTCTTCTTCCCTCTCTGCCCCACCCCTGCTTTCTCTCTCCCTCTCTGTTCCTCCCTCTCTCTTTCTCTCTCAAAATAAATATACTTTTAAAAAATATATGGAAATGTCATGCATTGCCTGGCTTACTTCATCCCACAGTCAATTATTTGACAAGAGCATAGAATTAATATTACAGACTTAAACCAAGTAGAGCCTTTCTCCCAGTTTGAGGATGGAGTCACATTCCCTGTGATCACACGAGCTGCAAATGAATGAAATTGGTGCTCTGTTAGGAAGGATATGATGGGGGCTAGTGGAGAATAGTTGCCAGGTACATAGCTAGTAGATTATGCTTCTGGTAATTCTAAAGTAACCTTCCAACCAGAAATCAAAATTCACTGTCCACAGGGCACAAGGTCTGATCACCTTGTCCATTGTACTTCTCACAAGTTAATATATTGGCATCTGGGTTTATACTTTTACCTTTCGTGATCTCCATAAGACTGAACCTTTCTCTTTTTTTTAACTTTCAGAATTTTTTTTAATTCCAGTATAATGAATACAGTGTTATGCTAGTTTCAGGTGCACAATATAGTCTTTCAACACTTCTGTACGTTACTCAGTGTTCATCAAGATAAGTGTACTTAATCCCCTTCACCTATTTAACCCATCCCTCCACCCACTCCCCTCTGTGACCACCAGGTTGTTCTCTGTTTGGGAGTCTGGCTTTTTGGGGTTGTCTCTTTTTTTCTTTGTTTTGTTTCTTAAATTCCACATATGAGTGAAATATGTGGTATTTGTCTTTCTCTGACTGATTTGTTTTACTTAGCATTATACTCTCTAGATCCATCCATGTTGCTGCAAATGGTAAGATCTCATACTTTATGGCTGAATAATATTCCTGTGTGTGTGTGTGTGTGCACGCGCTCATGCATACCACTTCTTCATCCATTCATCTATTGGTGGATGCTTGGGTTGCTTCCATAATTTGGCTGTTATAATATTACTGCAATAAACATAGAGGTATATGTATCTTTTTGAATTGGTGTTTTTGTATTCTTTGGGTAAATAACCAGTAGTGGAATTACTGGATCATATGGCATTTCTATTTTTTATTTCTTGAGGAACCTCCATACTGTTTTCCATAGTGGCTGCACCAATTTTCATTCCTACCAGTAGTGCACAAGGATTCCATTTTCTTCACATTCTTGACAAAACCTGTTGTTTCTTGTGTTTTTAATTTTAGCCATTCTGACAGGTGTGAGGTGATATCTCATTGTGGTTTTAATTTGCACTTCCCTGATCATTAATGGCGTTGAGCATCTTTTCACATGTCTGTTGGCCCTCTGTCTCCTTTGAAGTAATATCTGTTCATGTCTTCAGCCCGTTTTATAATTGGGTTATTCATTTTTGGGGTGTTGAGTTGTATAAATTATATATATATATTTTGGATAATAACCCCTTATCAGATATGCCAGTTGCAGATATCTTCTCCCATTCAGCAGGTTATATTTCAGTTTTGTTGACAGTTTCCTTTGCTGTGCAGAAGCTTTTTATTTTGATGTAGTCCCAGTAGTTTACCTTTGCCTTTGTTTCCCCTGCCTAGGAGACTTATCTAGAAAAATGTTGTTACAGCTGATGTCAAAGAAATTACTGCCTGTGCTCTCTTCTAGGATTTTTGTTTTCAGACCTCACATTTAGGTCTTTAAACCATTTTTGAATTTATTTTTGTGTATGGTGCAAGAAAGTGACGACTGAACCATTCTTGATGTATTAACAAAATCAAGTGCCTGTGCCTGCATTTCTGAGGACAAACTACAGCACACAATATAATGATTTCACCAAAGTAATATCACCATTATGGGACTTCAGTTGGCTTTTCTTTGATGGCTCCCTTCTTGTCATATTCTGTGCTTTCATCATTCATATTTTATATATCATCAGCATTCAATATATCATTGCTATAAAGTCATCATGGGAGTATTCTAAGTCTATGTGCTGTGTTTACCCCCTCAATTCAGTACAAATACAAGTCCACATGATTTCCTTATCTCCCCATTAATTATGTTCTTTGAATCCTTACATATTTATACATATGTTGCATGTTTTTTTGTTTATTATCTGTTACACCCACTGGAATAAGGTAAATAAAGGAAGAGGCTTTGTTTGTCACCATCTGTCACCATACCATGTTATTACAGTATTATTGACTATATTCTATAGGCTATCCTTTCTATCTTCATGACTTATTTTGTAGCTGGAAGTTTGTTCCTCCTAATCCCTTTTATCACTTTTGCTCACCCCCCCTCAACCCACCTCCCCTCTGGCAACCACCAGTTCCCTTTGCTTAAGAATCCGTGTTTTTGTTTGTTCATATGTTTTGTTTTTGAGATTCCACATGTGAGTGAAATCATATGGTATTTGTGTTTCTCTGTCTGACTTATTTCACTTAGCATGACACTTTAGGTCCATCCATGTTACATATGGAAAGGCTCCTTCCTTCTTTTCTTTCTTTCTTTCTTTCTTTCTTTCTTTCTTTCTTTCTTTCTTTCTTTCTTTCTTTCTTTTCTTTCTTTCTTTTCTTTCTTTCTTTCTTTCTTTCTTTCTTTCTTTCTTTCTTTCTTTCTTTCTTTCTTTCTTTCTTTCTTTCTTTCTTTCTTTCTTTCTTTCTTTCCTTTTTAGAGAGAGAGCGGGATCAGGGGAGGGTTAGAGGGAGAAGGAGAAAGAGAATCCCATGCTGGGTGTGGAGCTTGATGCAGGGCTCAATCTCATGACGATGAGATCATGACCCAAGCTAAAATCAAGAGTTGAATACCACTCAGGTGCCCCAAGATTCCATGTTTCTAATTTTTATTTTTTTAATTTAAAAATATTTATTATTTCTCAGGTTGAACAGTGCTTGCCTTCTCATTGTATAACTTTTCACCTGGAATGGGTACCTTCTCTGTGCCTTGGCATTGTCAAAGTTTGGATCAACTTTCTACATTTTATCCTTTGAACATTCAATGTGGGGAAATACCTCTCTGAGAGTTCCTTTAACATGAATTTTTTTGCCAGCCTCAATTCCTCTGGACATCTTCATCTTTTTCAGCCACAATCACATTCTTAATTTATGTTGTTAAGATTGCCTTCACTAATTAGCTACAGCTGCATATTTAGAGTTTCTCAAATGGCAGTAATGTCAACATTCCCATGATGAGCTATTTCGTATTAACTCCATTTACCTGTGATCCGCATTTCACTTCCTGGTTATCACTTTTCTTCCTTTGTTTCCCTTTTATTTTTGTTGGTCAATTCCTCTTTCAATTATCCATTTTTTAACATATCATGTGGGTTTAATCATTGGGAGACAGGAGGCAGCACAACTACAAGCTTCAGAGTCTGTACCTGAACTGAATAGCAGATGGGTAGTGACCAGTCTGAACAGTCTCTGAGCAGTCTTTGTGCAAAGGGTGGACTGCGTGTAGCGTAATGAATAAATGAATGAAAAACTGACCTCTTGATTAGAGGGAAACATTTGTTGTATAGATAGTAAGGACCGTTTTACAAAGTTTATATATACAAAGTTATTAGAATAATGTGGTGAGCAAGTTGCACATGATTTGGACCCTCTGGAGCTTATACTGTATGGGAAGATTCAGACAAACAAACAGTCGATCACAACACAGCGTGAGAAGTACTATAATGGGAAAAATAGTAGAATTCACCTGTGGAACCATCTGGGCTTTGTGCATTTTTGTTGAATGGTTTCTTAATAATTGTTTCCATTTCTTCTGTGGAATTTGATTAAGTCTCCTAACTCTTAGGGGGTCAACATAGATATATATTTCTCCAAGAAATTATGCATTTCATCTAGATTTTGCAATCTATTTACATAGAGGTCAGGAAAGTAGTATCTTAAGACTTTTAAAAAATTTTGTTTGAAAGGCTTTCGCCTCATCATTTCTTATTCTATACACTTGTACTTTCTTTCTTTCTTGATCAACTTAGCTAGTGATTTGTCTGTTTCATTAATTTTTCCACAAGAAAAGCAAATAGAAGGGTGCCTGAGTGGCTCATTCAGTTAAGCATTAGACTCATGATTTCGGCTCTGGTCATGATCTCATGGTTCTTAGGTTAGAGCCCTGCCTCAAGCTCTGTGCTGACAGGACAGAGCCTGTTTGGGATTCTCTCTCTCCATCTCACTCTGTCCTTCCCCTGCTTGCACTCTCTCTCTAGAAATAAGTAAATGTTAAAAAAAAAAAAAAACCAATAAGATTTTGATATATTAATTAGAATTACTGTTTTTTTATTCTGTACTTCATTAATTTCTGCTTTTATCTTTAATATTTTCTTCCTTGTGCTTTCTTTTGCTTTATACTGTTCTTTTTCTAGGTGTTTAAAAAATTTTTTAATTTTTATTTAGTTTTGTGTGTGTGATAGAGAGAGAGAGAGACAAAGCATGAGGAGGGGAGGGTCAGAGATAGAGGGAGACACAGAATCCAAAGCAGGCTCCAGGCTCTGAGCTGTCAGCACAGAGCCTGACACAGATCTTGAACTCATGGACTGCAAGATCATGACCTGAGCCAAAGTCAGAGGCTTAACCGACTGAGCTACCCAGGCAACCCCCTTTTTTTAAATCTTTATTTATTTTTGAGAGAGAGAGAAAGAGAGAGCACATGAGCAGAGGAGGGTCTGGGTGTTTAAATACAAATGAACTGGGGCACCCGGGTGGCTCTGTCGGTTAAGCATCCGACTTCGGCTTAGGTCATGATCTCACAGTTCATGGGTTCGAGCCCCACATCGGCCTCTGTGCTGACATTTAGCTCAGAGCCTGGAGCCTATTTCAGATTCTGTATCTCCCTCTCTCTCTCTGACCCTCCCCTGCTCATGCTGTCTCTCTCTCTCTCTTTCTCTCTCTCTCAAAAATAAATAAAACATTTTTAAAAAATAAAATACAAATTAACTTGTTTTTGGCCTTTCATTTTTATTGAAAAAGTATTTAGTGCTATTAATTTTCTTTAATCAATGCTTTAAATGCATTTCATAGATTCTGATATGTAGCGTTTTCACTATTATTTGTTTAAAATGATATACTTACGGGGCACCTGGGTCGCTCAGTCAGTTATACGTCTAACTCTTGATTTCTGCTCAGGTCATGATTTTGTGGTTCAGTGGGACCAAGCCCCAAGTGAGGCTCTGTGCTGACAGTGCAGAGCCTCTTTGGGATTCTCTCTCTCCCTCTTTTTCTGCCCCTCCCCAGCTCACTCGCATGTGCTCTCTCTCTCAATAAATAAATAAAAACTGAAATAGAAATAAATAAAATGATACACTCCAAGCTTGTAATTCTCCTTTTAGTCAGAGTTAATAGGAGGTTTTGTTTTCATATTTTCAGGTCTATCAGGTCTACTTTGTCTGATATCAGGATTGCTACCTCTGTTTTCTTTTTGTTTACACTTGCCTGGTATACTTTTGTTTATCTCTTTACATTTAACCTTTCTGAATCACTTTGTTTTAGGTATTATCTCTTGTATACAGCATATAGTTGAGTTTAGTTTTGTGAGCCAAACTGAAAATCTTTTTGTATTAATAAATAAAGCCCATTCACATTTATTATTATGGCTGATATATTTGATATTAATTCTCTCAAAACATTTTATTATGTTTTGTTTTATTTCTTGTTTCTCTTTTATGAGATATGCATTCTTGGCTTTTTTATTTATTATTTTTAGGAAGTTTTATATTTTTGTTTTAGTGGTCACTTTTGTAGTTATACCTTTTTTAATGCCCTCGGTCCCCTGTTTTGTAAATTAACTTTTTATTATCTGGGTTACCATGGATTTTAATTTTTCTTCTATCTTTTGTTTATTTATTTAAAAATTTTTTAAAATTTGTATTTATTTTCAAGAGACAGAGACAGAGCATGAGCAGGGAAGGGGCAGAGAGAGAGAGAGAGAGACAGAATCCAAAGCAGGCTCCTGGCTGTGACCTGTCAGCACAGAGCTTGACATGGGGCTCAAACTCAGCAACTGTGGGATCATGACCTGAGCCTAAGTCAGATGCTTAACCGACTGGGCCATCCAGGTGGCCTCACTTTTTTTTGTTTTAATTTTATTTTTAAGGAATCTCTGCACTCAATATGGGGCTCAAACTCACAACTCCAAGACCAAGAATCACATGCTCCATCTATTGAGCTAGCCAAGCACCCCAAATTCTCAGTATCCTTTAATACCCACCTAATATCTATGTAACAATGAACTTTTTCTATTTTCCTTTTTTCCTTCTCTTTGTCTTCCCCATTTTTAAAATGCATTATTTCTATTGTGTCATAATATGTAATATTTGCATGTTAGTGGTCCATCCTCATACCTACTTTGGTTTTGTCTTGCTTGTATATTTATAGATTATTAAATGCTTACCCTCAGCCCTTTTACCCTAGTTATTCAAGTCATCACTTGGTTGGATGAAGTTCACTTTCTAGTAAATTCCTCAAGAAGGGCTTACTGATGTAGAATTCCATGCATTTTTGTGTTTTGAAACTGATTTTCTATAGCTTTGATATTTGGGTAGCTTGGCTAAATATAAAATCATTGATCCACACTTTCTTTGACTAAATGCTTTAACAATTCTCCTCAATTGTTATCATACTTTGTATATTGGTTTTGAAAGTCTGATGCTAGTCTGATTTGTTTGCCTTTTCGTATTACAGTTTTACCTAGAGACAGTGAGAATTTTACTTTATCTTTGAATCTAATGACTTTATTAGCATACATCTCAGAGTTGATGATTCTGGGTTCATTTCCTCAGGAACCCTGTGAGCCCTGTTTGTATTTCCAGAAAGTTTTCTTGAATTATGGATTTAAGTACTAGCTCTTTTCCATTATTTTGTTTTTTCTTCAGGGACTCTGATAATAGGATATTATTACTTTTCTGCCTGTCTTCCAGTTGTAGTTCTCCATTTTCTCTTTGATTCTTTTTACAGAAAAATTTGCCTTCTGCAAAATTCACACTAAAAATAATAGATTTAAAGTAAAAACTGGATTAAGTAAAATTACTTGAAACCAATGCAACTTTATCAACTAGAAGACTAACAACTGTTAAAAAATTATAATAAAATATTAGCACAACTTAAAAGACATTTTAAGTTCCTAAAAATAAATAATATAATTTATTAAACAGAGTGAATATAGGGAGATAGTGGCATTTTATGAAATCACTAGCTTCTAGTCTTCAAAAATACCTAGGTAATGGAAGACAAAGGAAGGCTGAGGAACTGATTCAGTTTAAGGGAGACAAAAAAGACTTGATAGGTGAACCTTTAATGGATATGGCTAGGTATAAACCAGTCTGCAAAGGCTATATGCTGTGTGGGAGAAAAAGATGAATAGTGGAGCACAGAGGATTTTTAGGGAGTGGAACTCTCCTATATGATACTATAGGAGATACCTATCATTGCACATTTGTCAAAACCCATAGAATGTGCAATACAAAGAGTAAACCTTAGTGGAAACTATGGATTTTAATTAATAATAACATGTCAACAATATTGGGTCATCAATGTAGCAAATGTACCACACCAACACAAGGCGCGAATAATAGAGAATCTGGATGAGAGGAAGATAAGGTCTATGGGAACTGTGTACTTCCCGCTAAACCTAAAACTGCTCTAAAAAAAATAAAGTCTATTAAAAAAAAAAAAAGGGCATGGCAGCAAACTGAAACACATGATCTTGAACCAGGGAAACCTGTTTTTTTTCCCTTTTCTATAAAGGATATGACTGAGACAGTTTGTTGAATTTGAATAAGAACTTTAGATAAAGTATCATAATCAAAATAGATATACATATTATGCCTGATGGAGACTTTAAAGTAACAATCATAAGGATACTCAGTGGGCTTGAGAAAAAAGAATGGAAGACTTTCTTTACCGCAGGGATAAAAGTCAGGATCAGTCAGAAATGCAAACTACAATAACTAAGAACTGAAACAGGCTTGATGCAATGAACAGCAGGCTGGAAGAATCAGGGGAACAAATCAGCGAGCTAGAAGACTAAGTAACAGAAAATATGAAACTGAACAAAAGAGAGAAAGAAGAAGTACACAACACAAGAATAGACTCAGGGAAATCAGTGACTCCATGAAACATAATACCATTCATATTATAGGAGTCCCAGGAGAAGAGAGGGAAGAGGGGGCAAAAAAAAATATTTAAGGAAATAAGAGCTGAAAACTTCCCTAATCCAGCAAAGGAAACAGACATTCAGATCCAGGAAGCACGGAGAACTCCCATCAAAATCAACAAAAGCAGGCCAACACCAGGACATATTGTAATTAAGTTTGAAAAATATAGTGATAAAGAAAAAACCTAAAAGCAAGCAAGACAAATGAAGTCCCTGACTTGCAAGGGAAGACCCATAAAGCTAGCTGCAGATCTCTCCACTGAAACTTGACAGGCTAGAAAGGAGTGGCATAATATATTCAATGTGCTGAATGGCAAGGCTGTGTCATTCAGAATAGAAGGAGAAAGGGTAGCCCAGAGAAAAAGGAGTTTGTGACCACTGTATACCAGCCCTGCAAGAAATATTAAAGGGGACTCTTTCAGTGGAAAGAAAAGACCAAAAGTGACAGAGACAAGAAAGGAAGAGAGAAAATCTCCAGAAACAATGACAAAACAGGTAATAAAATGGCACTAACTACATATCTATCAATAATTACTCTGAATGTAAATGGACTAAATGCTCCAGTCAAAAGAAAAACAATGTCAGAATGGATTAAAAAAAAAAAAAAAACCCATCTGTATGCTGCCTACAAGAGACTAATTTTATTTTATTTTTGAAAATATAATTTATTGTCAGGTTAACTAACATACAGGATATAAAGTGTGCTCTCGGTTTCAGGGGTAGATTCCCATGATTCATCACTTACATACAATGCCCAGTGCTCATCCCAACAAGTGCCCTCCTCAGTGCCCATCACCCATTACAAGAGACTAATTTTAAACTGATTTTAAATGTAAAGACACCGCAGATAAATGTAAAACATAAAGACACCTGCAGATTGAATGTGAGGGAATGGAGAAATATTTATCATGCAAATGGACATCAACAGAAGCTGGAGTACCAATACTTATATCAGAAAAACGAGATTTTAAATCAAAGACTGTAATGAGAGATGAACAAAGGCATTATATCATAATAAAGGAGACAATCCAACAAGAAGATATAACAATTATAAATATTTATGCCCCCAACATGGCAGAACCCAAATATATAAAACAATAACAAACATAAAGGAACTGATAGGAAATAATAACAGTATTGGTAGGGGACTTTAACACCACACTTGCAGCAATGGACAGATCATCTAAGCAGAAAATCAACAAGGAAACAGTGACTTTAAATCACACACTGTATCAGATGGACTTAACAAATATATTCAGAATATTTCATCCTAAAACAGCAGAATACACATTCTTTTCCAGTGCATATGGAACATTCTCCAGAATAGATCACAAATCAGCCCTCAAAAAGTACAAAAAGAATGAGATTATGCCATGCATATTTTCAGACCACAATGCTATGAAACTTGAAAAATTTGGGAAAGACCACAAATACTTGGAGGTTAAAGAACATGCTGATAAACACTGAATGGGTTAACCAGGAAATCATAGAAGAAATTTAAAAATACATGGAAACAAATGAAAATCAAAACACAATAGTCCAAAACCTTTGGGATTCAGCAAAAGCAGTTATAAAAGAGAGGAATATAGCAATGCAAGCCTACCTCAAGAAGCAAGAAAAATCTCAAATAAAGAATCTAAATTTATAGCTAATGGAGCTAGAAAAACAGTGACAAACAAAGCCCAAATCCAGCAGAAGGAACATAATAAAGATTAAAGCAGAAATAAATGACATAAAAATGTAAAAAAAACCCCAAAACAATAAAACAAATCAATGAAACCATAAGCTGGTTCTTTGAAACAATTAATAAAATTAATAAACCTCCTAGCCAGATTTATCAAAAGGAAGTGAGAAAGGACCCAAATAAATAAAATCACAAATGAGAAAGGAGAAATAACAACCAATACCACAGAAATACAAACAATTATTAGAAATATTATGAAAAATTATATGCCAACAAATTGGACAACCTAGAAGAAATGGATAAATTCCTAGAAACATATGAAAGACCAAAACTGAAACAGGAAGAAGTAGAACATTTGAATAGACTGATAACCAGCAAAGAAATTGAAGCAGTAATAAAAAATCTCCCAACAAACAAAAGTCTAGGGCCAGATGGCTTCACCAGTGAATCCTACAAAATATTTAAACAAAACATATTTAAACAAAAATATTTAAGCAAAATATTTAAACAGGTGTTAACACCTAGTTTTCTCAAACTATTCCAAAAAATACAAATGGAAGGAAAATTTCCAAATTCATTCTATGAGGTCAGTGTTACCCTGATACCTAAACCAGACAAAGATTCCACTAAAAAACAGAACTACAGGCCAATATTCCTGATTAATATGGATACAAAAAGTCTCAATAAATTACTAAATCCAAACCTACAGTACATTAAAAGAGTCATTGACCACAATCAAGTGGAATTTATTCCAGGGCTGCAAGTGTGGTTCAATATTCATAAATCAATCAATGTGACATACCACATTAATAAAGTAAAGGATAAGAGCCATATAGTCCTTTCAATAGATGCAGAAAAAGCATTTGATAAAGCACGTTCATTCATGATAAAAACCCTCAACAAAGTAGTGTTAAAGAAAACATATCTCAACATAAATAAGGATCATATATGAAGAAACCATAGCTAATATCATCCTCAATAGGGAAAAACTGAGAGCCTTTCCTCTACAATAAAGAACCAGACAGGGATGTTTACTCTCACCACTCTTATTTAACATAATATTGGAAGTCCTAGCCTCAGCAATCAGACAAAACAAGAAAAAAAGGCATCCATATTGGCAAAGAAGAAGTCAAACTTGGACTGTTTGCAGATGACATTATACTCCATATAGCAAACCCAAAAGGGTCCCAAAAAAATATTGCTAGAACTGATACATGAATTCATTAAAGTTGCAGGATACAAAAATCAATGTGCAGAAATACGTTGCATTTTTATGTAGCAATAATGAAGCAGCAGAAAGAGAAATCAAGGAATCGATCCCATTTACAATCGCACCAAAAACCATAAGATACCTAGGAATAAACCTAACCGAAGAAGTAAGAGATGTGTACTCTGAAAACTATAAAACACTGATGAAAGAAGTTGAAGATGACATAAAGAAATGGAAACACATTCCATGCTCATTGATTTGAAGAACAAATATTGTTAAAACATCTGTATTACCCGGGGTGCCTGGGTGGCTTGGTCAGTTGGGCGTCCGACTTTCGCTTAGGTCATGATCTCGCGGTTTGTGGGTTCAAGCCCCGCGTCGGGTTCTGTGCTGGCTGCCAGCTCAGAGCCTGGAACCTGTTTTGGAGTCTGTGTCTCCCTCTCTCTCTGACCCTCCCCTGCTCACGCTGTCTCTCTCTCTCTCCTAGAAATAAATAAAAATATTTTTTAAAAATCTTTATTACCCTAAGGAATCTACATACTTAATTCAATCTCTATCAAAATATCAATAGCATTTTTCACAGAGCTAGGACAAGCAATCCTAAAGTTTGTTTGGAACCAGAAAAGACCCCAAATAGCCAAAGCAATATTTAAAAAGAAAAACAAAGCTGGATCACAGTTTTGGACTTCACATTATATTACAAAGCTGTAGTGATCAAGACAGTGTGATACTGGCACAAAAATCAACACATAGATCAATGGAACATTATAGAAAACCCAGAACGGTGGGAGGGAGGAGTCTGGGAGGCTCAGCTGGTTAAACATCCGACTCTTGATCTCAGCTCAGGTCTTGATTTCAGGGTTGTGAATTCAAGCTCTTTATTGGGCTCCATGTTGGGTGTGAAGTGTATGAAAGAGAGGGAGGGAGAGAGAGAGAGAGAGAGAGAGAGCGAGCAGGAGAGAGGAAAGAAGGAAGGAAGGAAACCCAGAAATGGACCCACAACTATATGGTCAACTAATATTCAACAAAGCAAGAAAGAATATCCAATGGAAAAAAGTCTCTTCAACAAATGGTGTTGGGAAAACTGGATGGTAACATGCAGAAGAATGAAACTGGACCACTTTCTTACACCACACACAAAAATAAATTCAAAATATATGAAAGATCTAAATGTAAGACAAGAAACCATTAAAATCCTAGAGGAGGAAACAGGCAGTAACCTCTTTGACCTCAGCCACAGCAACTTCTTACTAGACATGTCTCCAGAAGCAAAGGAAACAAAAGCAAAAATGAACTATTGGGACTTAATAATTGTTGGCAAAGATGCAGAGAAAAAGGAACCCTCTTGCACTATTGGTGGGAATGCAAACTGGTGCAGCCACTCTGGAAAACAGTATGGACGTTCCTCAAAAATTAAAAATAGAACTACCCTATGACCCAGCAGTTGCCCTACTTAAGGACTTACCCAAAGGATACAAAATTACTGATGTGAAGGGGCACAGGCACCCCAAAGTTTATAAGAGCATTATCAACAATAGCCAAACTATGGAAAGAACCCAAATGTCCATCAACTTTTTGTGTGGAGTATTATGCAGCTATCAAAAAGCAAAAGAATGAACTTTGCTATTTGCAAGGACATGTATGGAGCAGGAGTGTGTTATGCTAACCGAAATAGGTCAGCCAGAGAAAGAAAAATACCATATGATTTCACTTTTATATGTGGAATTTAAGAAACAAAATAGATGAACATAGGGAAAGGGAAAATTTTTTTTAAAAGAGGGAGTGGGAAGTAAACCATAAGAAACTCTTAGCTATAGAGAACAAACTGAGAATTGATGGAGGGTGGAGGGCAAGGGATGGGTTAAAGGGGTAATGGGCATTGGGGAGGGCACTTGTGATGAGCACTGGGGTGTTAGATGTAAGTGATGAATCACTAGATTCTACACCTGAAGCCACTTTTACCATATAGGTTAACTAACAAGAATTTTTAAAATTTAAAAACTTGAACTAAAAAAGGAAGACAATTAGAATACCCATCTTATAAAGTTATTGTGAGGTTAAATATTTTCATAAAATGATTAAAAATGTCACATAGAGGGGCGCCTGGGTGGCTCAGTCAGTTGAGCGTCCAACTTCAGCTCAGGGCATGATCTCACGGTTTGCGAGTTTGAGCCCCACATTGGGCTCTGTGCTGGCAGCTCAGAGCCTGGAGCCTGCTTCCGATTCTGTGTGTCCCTCTCTCTCTGCCCCTCCCCTGCTCATGCTCTGTCTCTCAAAAATAAATAAACGTTAAAAATTTTTTTTAATTGGGACATAGAGAGCACCCAATTACTAGTAAGAATTATTACCATTATTTTTATTTTTGTGCTCAGCCCTATGAGATAGCTGTTGTTATTATTCTACAGGAGACTAGGGACCATAGTATCTTGTGTAATAATGTGTACCCAGGGCCTAGCAAAGATGCTGGTCCTTTTACTGCATTAAGCCAAGGAAAATTGAGGTCGACCTCAAGTAGGGTAAAGACAACTCACTTTACTTCAACACATAGTATTGGTACTTGAAGCTGTGTCAGATGGGCTCAGAAGTCCATTCTCTAAGTTAATGTGCTATACTCTCTCCAACATTGAAAACCCACAGTAAAAGGTTTGAGGGGGGCGGGGCCTGGGTGGCTCAGTCGGTTAAGCGTCCGACCTCAGCTCAGGTCATGATCTCACAGTTCATGGGTTTGAGCCCCGCATCAGGCTCTGTACTAACAGTTCAGAACCTGGAGCCTGCTTCAGATTCTGTGTCTCCCTCTCTCTCTGACCCTCCCCTGCTCACACTGTGTCTCTCTGTCTCTCTGAAATAAATAAAACATTAAAAATTTTTTAAAAAGGTTTGGGGGAAATTTATGTTTATCACTTAAGCAAGATTATATAGCAACTTAAATATACTGTCCCAGGAAGACTTAAAGTAGAGACTGACCAGGTATCCAGCCTGGAAGTGGGACTCTGGATGCTTCAGATTGCCTGAGGAAAAGTGACTTGACCCAAGATCTTGCTGTTCACAGTAAACCCTTGCCCATAGTAGTTAAGATGAATCCTCATTTTACTTATGAGGAAACTAAGTTTAGAAAGACTCAGTAACTTGCCTAAGTTCACATACCAAGTCATTGGTCAAGCCAGGATTTGAATTTGGAGATCTCGGGGTTTAAAATCTTTCTACTCTACTATACAGCCTCCCAAACACAGGGTTTCCCCTCTGTTGCTTCTCCAGGCTGGGGACTTGTTGAGCGGTAGCAAAGGCATGGTTTAGAACATGGAGATAAGTCTAGTTTGTAGCCTGTCTGTTTCCCCACTTCTACCACATTTAGCTCCATCTGACTATCAGCAGACATGAAATGTAGATACTAATTTTGGAACGTGGTTAAAAAAGTAAAGAACACTTGGGCACCTTAGTGGCTCAGTCGGTTAAGCAACCGACTCTTGATTTTGACTCACATCATGATCTCATGGTTCATGAGATCGAGCCCTGGGTCAGGCTTGGTACATTAAGCACAGAGGCCTGCTTGGGATTCTGTCTCCCTCTCTCTCTGCCCCTCCCCTCCTCATCTGCGGGCTTGCTTTCTCTTGCTGTCTCCCAAAAAATAAATAAACGTTTAAAAAATAAAGAAAGAAAGAACACTTATTATTTGTTCTTGTTTGAACAGCTCAATTGTTGGAGTAATTGAATCTATTTGATACAAATGTTTAACCATTTTTAACTAGCCACCTTGATGAAGAATCAAATCAGTTTTGGCAAGAGGCAACATAATGTGTGTAAGTCACGATCCCAGTGGAATTTTCCACTGGAAAAGATCTGTTCCCACTTTATTTATAGAGTTCATGTTCTGGAAACTTCTCTGACCCTGTAACAGATATTGCAGCTCTCATAGCTTTGTCCATGAAGTTACCATAATAATAGCTACGTGACATTTACACAGTTTGAATTCTGCGGTGACACTTCTCACTAGTTTTATTTTTTTAAATCTTTAGTGGTTTTTTAATGTTTTTTTTCTTTTTTTCTTTTCTTTTTTTTTCTTTTTGAGAGAAAGAGAGTGCAAGCACAAGTGGGGGAGGGGCAGAAAGAGAGGAAGCCACAGAATCCAAAGCAGGCTCCAGGCTCTGAGCTGTCAGCACAGAGCCTGACAAGGGGCTCGAACCAAAGGACCAGAAGATCATGACCTGAGCAGAAAGAAGTCAGATGCTTAATCAACTGAGTCATCCAGGCACCCCTTAAATGTTTATTTATTTACTAGAGAGACAGAGAGAGAGAGAGCAGGTGAGGGGCAGAGAAAGAGGGAGACACAGAATCCCAAGCAGACTCCACGCTGTCAGCGCAGAACCCAACTCAGGGCTTAAAGTCACAAACCGTGAGATCATGACCTGAGCTGAAGTCAAGAGTCAGACACTTAACCTACTGAGCCACCCAGGTGCCCTTTAGTAGTTTTTTTTTTAATGTTTATTTTTGAGAGAGAGGAAGACCAAGACTCCAAAGCAGCCTCCGTGCTGCCAGTGCAAAGCCCATTGTGGGGTTCAAACCCACAAACCGTGAGATCATGACCTGAATGGAAGTCTAATGTTTAACCTACAGAGCCACCCAGGCACCCCTCGCTAGTTTTATAATTAGAATATCAGTATGTCTCGATTCTTGGTTTTACCAGTATGATAAAATTTTATGGGATTTTACAATTCTAACTTTACTGTGTGTTGTTAAAAAATGTTTTAAAAAATGTTTTTTTAAAAAATGTTTTTTTCTCAGTTCCAGTATAGTTAACATACAGTGTTATACTAGTTTTAGGTGTACAGTATAATGATTCAACAATTCTATACATTCTTCAGTGCTCATCATGATAAGTGTACTCTTAATGCCTTTCACCTATTTCACCTGTCCCTCCACCCACCTCCCCTCTGGTGACCACCAGTTTGTTCTCTGTAGTTAAGAAGTCTGGGTTTTTGTTTTGTCTCTTTTTCTCATTGTTTGTTTGTTTCTCAAATTCCATATGAGTGAAATCATACTGTATGTGTTTTTCTCTGATGGACTTAACTTTACTTAGCCTTATACTCTCTAGATCCATCCATGTTATTGCAAATGGCAAGATTTCATTCTTTTTTACAGCTGAGTAATAGTCCCTCTTATACATATACCACTTCCTTATCCATTCATCTATAGATGGACACTTGGGCTGTTTCCATAATTTGGCTATTGTAGATAATGCTGCAGTAAACAGGGGTGAACACAGCTCTTTGAATTAGTGTTTTCATATTCTTTGGGTAAATCCAGAATTACTGGATAACATGGCATTTTATTTTTAATTTTTTGAGGAAGCCCCATCTGTTTGCACAGTAGCTGCATCAGTTTGCCTTCGCACCAACAGGGCATAAGGTTTCCTTTGTTGCACATCCTTCCCAATGCTTGT
Organism: Hyaena hyaena; assembly: GCF_003009895.1. NCBI lineage: Eukaryota > Metazoa > Chordata > Mammalia > Carnivora > Hyaenidae > Hyaena > Hyaena hyaena. The sequence continues at coordinate 2,107,696 of NW_024080823.1, read as the reverse complement.
TGTTGCTTGTGTTTTTTATTTTAGCGATTCTGACACATGTGAAGTGGTATCTCACTGTGGTTTTGGTTTTGCAGTTCCCTAATGATTAATGATGTGAGCATCTGTCCATGTGTCTGTTGGCCATCCGGATGTCTTCTCAGGAGAAATGTCCTTGTGACTTCTGTCCATTTTTTAACTAGATTATTTCTTGTTTTTGGTGTTGAGTTGTATGTGTTCTTTATGTGTTTTGGATACTAGCTCCTTATTAGATACATCATTTGCACATATTTTCTCTCATTCAGTAGATTGTCATTTTGTTTTGTCGATTGTCTCTTTTGTTGTACAGAAGATTTGATTTTGATGTAGTCCCAATTGTTTATTTTTGCTTTTGTTTCCCTTTTCTAAGAAAAATGTTGTTACAGCCAATGTCAGAAATAATTACTACCTTTGCTCTCTTTCAGGGGCTTTAGGGTTTCAGATCTCACATTTGGTCTTTAATGCATTTTGAATTTATTTTTATGTATGGTGTAAGAAAGTGGTCCAGTTTCATTCTTTTGATTGTAGCTGTCCATTTTTCCCAACATGGTTTGCCGAAGAAACTTTTTCCCATCACATATTCTTGCCTCCTTTGTCAAAGATTAATTGACCATATAATTATAGGTTTATTTCTGGGCTTTCTATTTGATTCCATTGATGTGTCCATTTTTGTGCCACTACCATACTGTTTTGATCACTATGGGTTTGTAATATAACCTGAGGTCTAGAATTGTAATACTTCCAGTTCTGTTCTTTTTCATGAAAAAGAACATGCTTTGTCTATTTGGGGTCTTTTGTGGCTGCATATAAATTTTAGGATTATTTGTCCTAGCTCTGTGAAAAATGCTGTTGGTATTTTCATTGGGATTACATTAATTCTCTAGATTTCTTTGCATAATACAGACATTTGTTCTCCTAATTCATGAACATGGAATAGCTTTACATTTGGTTGTGTTGTCTTCAATTTCTTTTATCAATGCTTTAATAGTTTTAAAATTATAGGTATTTCACCTCTTTGGTTACGTTTATTCCTGGGTATATTAGTATTTTTGGTGGAATTGTAAATGGGATTGTTTTCTTAATTTCTCTTTCTGCTGTTTCATTATTGGTGTATAGAAATACAAGAGATTTCTGTACATTGATTTTGAATCCTGTGTCTGTACTGATTTCATGTATGAGTTCCAGTAGCTTTTTGGTGGAGTCTTATCTATGCACAGTATCAGGTGATCTGCAAATAGTGAAAGTTTTACTTTCTCCTTAGCAATCTGAATGCTTTTATTTCTTTTTCTTATCTGATTACTGTGGCCAAGACTTCCAGTACTATGTTGAATAAAAGTAGCATGAGTGGACATTCTTGTCTTGTGCCTGATCTTTGGGTATGATGTTTGCTGTGAGTTTTTCACATTAGGCCTCTCTTATGTTGAGGTATGTTCGCTCTAAACCTACTCCATTGAGAGTTTTTATCATGAATGGATGTTGTACTTTGTCAGATGCTTTTTCTGGATCTATTGAAAGGCAAGGATCATGTGGTTTTTTATCATTTCTCTCACTTATGTGAGGTACTATTTTGATTGATTTGCAGATATTGAATCACCCTTGAATCCCAGGAATAAATCCCACTTGATCTTTGTGAATGATTTTTTTAATGTATTGTTGGATTTGGTTTGCTGATATTTTGTTGAGGTTTTTTTGTCTATGTTCATTAGAGATATTGGCCTGTAGTCTTTTTTTTTAGTGTCTTTATCTGTTTTTGGTATGCAGGGTAATGCTGGCCTCGTAAAATGAATTAGGAAGTTTTCCTTCCTTTTCTATTTTTTGGAATAGTGTGAGAAGAATAGGTATTAACCTTTCTTTAAATGTTTGGTAAAATTCGCCTGTGAAAACATCTGGTCCTGGAGCTTATATATTGAGTGTTTTTTAAATTACTCATTTCATTTCTTTTTTTTTTTTTTAATTTTTTTTTAATGTTTTATTTATTTCTAGGAGAGAGAGAGAGACAGCGTGAGCAGGGGAGGGTCAGAGAGAGAGGGAGTCACAGACTGAAACAGGCTCCAGGCTCCGAGCTGGCAGTCAGCACAGGGCCCGACGCGGGGCTCGAACCCACGAACCGCGAGATCATGACCTAAGCCAAAGTCGGACGCTTAACCGACTAAGCCACCCAGGCGCCCCATATTACTCATTTCATTTCTTTGCTGATAATTGGTCTGTTCAAATTATCTGTTTCTTCCTTCTTCAGTTTTGGTAGTTTATATGTTTCTAGGAATTTATCCATTTCTTCTAGGTTGTCTAATTTGTTGGCATATAATTTTTCATACTATTCTCTTACAATTGTTTGTATTTCTGTGGTGTTTGTTTTTATTTCCTCTCTTTCATTTCTGATTTTAACTATCTCCTCTCTCTCCCTCTCTCCCCCTTTTTAATGTGTTTTGCCTAAGGTTTATCAATTTTGTTGATCTTTTCAAAGAAGCAGCTTATGGTTCCTTTAATCTGCTCTTTTTTGTTTGTTTCTATTTTGTTTATTTCTACTCTTTATTTCCTTTTTACTGGCCTAAGGTTTTAACCTTTATTTTCTAACTCCTTTAGGTATAAGATTACTTTGTTTATTTGATATTTTTCTTGCTTGAGGTAGGTCTGTATTGCTATAAACTTTCTTCTTAGGACAGCTTTTGCTGCATCGCAAAGATTTTAGACCATTGTTTTCATTTTCATTTGTCTCCATGTAGTTTTTATTTTCTCTTTGATTTCTTGGTTGACTCATTCATTGCTTAGTAGCATGTTATTTAACCTCCATATGTTTGTGGCCTTTTCAGATTTTTTTCTTGTGGTTGATTTCTAGTTTCATAGCATTGTGATCAGAAAAGATATGTGGTGGGGTGCCTGGGTGGCTCAGTCGGTTAAGCTTCCGACTTTGGCTTAGGTCATGATCTCACGGTTCGTGGGTTCGAGCCCCACATCAGGCTCTGTGCTGACAGCCAACTCAGAGCCTAAAGCCTGTTTCCAATTCTGTGCCTCCCTCTCTCTCTGACCCTCCCCTGCTCACGCTGTCTCTCTCTCAGAAATAAGTAAAACATTAAAAATTTTTAAGAAATAAATTTTAAAAAATTTTTAAAGAAAAAGAAAAGATGCGTGGTATGACTTCAGTCCTTTTTAATTTGTTGAGACTTGTTATGTGACCTGATATGTGATCTGTTCTGGAGAATGTTCCATATTCACTTTAAAAGAATGTGTATTCTGCTGTTTTAGGATGGAACTTTCTGATTTGAAACGTTGATGATTTGTTTTTTTGTTTTTGTTTTTTGTTTTTTTTTTATTTCTAGGAGAGAGAGAGAGAGACAGCGTGAGCAAGGGAGGGTCAGAGAGAGAGGGAGACGCAGACTCTGAAACAGGCTCCAGGCTCTGAGCTGGCAGTCAGCACAGAGCCCGACGTGGGGCTCAAACCCACGAACCGCGAGATCATGACCTAAGCGAAAGTCAGTCCTTAACCGACTAAGACACCCAGGCGCCCCTGAAACGTTGATGATTTGTTAGATCCATATGATCCAATGTGTTATTCAAAGCCACTGTTTCCTTGTTGATTTTCTGTTTGGATGCTCTATCCATTTTTGTAACTGGGGTAATAACTACTATTATTGTATTCATAATGATTATTTATGTTTGTTATTAACTGTTTTATGTATTTGGGTGGAACATGGATATGTTGGGTGCATAAATATTTAAAATTGTTATATCTTCTTATTGGATTGTTCTTTTTATGGTTATGCAGTGTTCTTCATCTCTTGTTACAGTCTTTGTTTAAAGTCTATTTTCTCTGACATAAATATTGCTACCCCAGGTTCCTTTACACTTCCATTTGTTTTTCCATGCCTTCATTTCCAACGTGCATTTGTCTTTAGGTTTGAAATGAGTCTCTTGTAGGCAGCCTATAGATGAGTCTTGCTGTTTAATCCATTCTGTCACCTTATGTCTTTTGATTGGAGCTTTTATTGGTTTACATTCAAAGTAATTATTGATAGGAATGTACATATTGCCATTTTAAGAACTTGTTTTATAGTTGTTTTTGTTGTTCCTCTCTGTTCCTTCTCTTGCTGTCTTGCGGCTTTCTGGCTTTCTTTAGTGATGTCTTAGATTTCTTTTCTTTATGTTTTTCATATCTATTACTAATATTCTGATTTGTAGTTACCATTAGGTGTATCTATAATATCTTATGCATATAACAGTCTTTACTAAATTGATGTTTGCTTAAGTTTGAACCCGTCCTAAAAGCACTAGATTTTTGCTTTTCTCCCTGACCCCACCATGATTTAGGTATATAGTGTCATAGTTTACATCCTTTTATTTTGTGAATCCCTTGACTGATTTTTGTAGATATACTTAATTTTACTGCTTTTGTGCTTCCTGCTTTTCATACTACTGCTTATGTTCTTCCCTTTCCACTCAAAAGAATCCCCTTTCACATTTCTTGTAAGTCTGGTTTAGTGGTGATGAATTCCTGTAACTTTTGTTTGTGTGGGAAACTCTTTATCTCTCCTTCTATTCCGAATGATAGCCTTCCTGGATTGAATATTCTTGCCTACAGGGTTTTTTCTTACAACACTTTGAATATATCATGACATTCCCTTCTGGCCTGCAAAGATTCTGCTGAAAGATTAGCTGATAACCTTATGGGGTTTCCCTTATATGTAACTGCTTTGTTTTCTCTTGCTGCTTTTAAAATTCTCTCTTTATCACTACTTCTTGCCATTTTAATTACTAGGTGTCTTGATGTGGATGTGGACCTACTTGGTATGGATCTCAATTTCTGTTTCTTTCCCCAGGTTTGGGAAGTTTTCAGCTATTATTTCTTTAAGTAAGTTTTATGCCCCATTTTCTCCCCCTTCTCCTTCTGGGATCTCTATAATGTGAATGTTATGCTTGATGGTGTCACTGAGTTCCCTTAATCTATTCTCATTTTTTAGTAATCTTTTTTATTTCTCCTGTTCCACTTCATTGCTCTCTATTTGTCTGTCCTCCAGGTCACTGATCCATTCTTCTGCTTTATCTAGCCTACTACTTATTCCCTCTAGTATATTGTTAATATCAGTTATTGAGTTCCTCATCTCTGATTGGTTCTTTTTTACATTCTCTCCCTTTTTTGAAGGTCTTACTGAGATCCTCCACTCTTTTCTCAAGTCCAGTGAGTAACTTTATGATCATTACTTTAAATTCTCTATCAGACATTAGTTATCTCCATTTCATTTAGCTCTTTTGCTGTGATTTTATTCTGTTCTTTCACTTGTGACATATTCCTCTGTCTCCTCATTTTGTCTAACTCTCTGTCTGCTTCTATGTGTTAGGAAAGTCAGCTACATCTCCTGATCTTCAAAGTAGTGGCCAAGAAAGAAAGAAAAGGCTTTATGAATAGAGGTCCTATGTTACCTTGTAATGCAGTGTCCCCTGTTCAACAGAGCCTGGCACTTCAAGGGTATCTCCTATGTGTGTTGCATGCACCACACCATAGTGGCTGAGCTACCTATGCTTTCAGTCCAGTTGTCTACAGAGGCTCTCTTTGCCTGTTGTGGGCAGGGTTTGGTCCTTGTGTTGTTAGGGGCCAATCTGGGGCTGCTTTGGGCTTCAGTTGAGTCAGACTAGGTTTTGCCAGAGCTGTGGTAGCACCAAAATCCAGGGTGCTATCCCTGTGTTGTCCCCTGAGAAGCTTTTGTTGGTGCAGAGGGCTCTCAGTCAGACCAGATGTCTGCCCTCAGCCCACTGCTTGGGCCACAGTGGAACTGGTGTGTGTGGTTATCTTCCCTTCTCTACAGGGCAAAGAGTGACTTTGGGATGGTGCTCGCCACTGTCAGGGCTGCTTACAAAGTGCCAGCTTGGGGTGGATTCCTGCTAAGGGAAGATTGGAGGGGGTGAGGTGCACCGTGTTAGCAAGCTAAGTGGAGAGTATTGATGCTGGTCTGTATCTAGCCTGGGGGGAAGTGGAGGGAGATGGCGCTCCCCAGCTCTTTGTTCTTGAAGAAATCTCCTGAAGATCTTTAACCCTCCAGCACATGTTCTGAGATTAGTAGATAAATCTCCTTCCTGTTTTCCCCAGGCATTTTTCTAACTGATGCTTCTATGCTGTGTCTTGGCCAGGCTGTTTGTTGTGCTGTCCCTTTAAGGGCAAGGACTCTGTTTCCATCACTCTCTACCTACCCTAGAGCCAAGCCACTGATTTTTAAAGTTCCACGTGTTAAACCCCATTTATTGCAAAAACTCTGTGATGCTAAGCTCCTCTGCTTTTCTTTCTTTTTTTTTTTTTTTAATTTTAAATAGTTTATTGTCAAGTTGGTTTCCATATAACACCCAGTGCTCATCCCCACAAGTGCCCTCCTCCATGGCTCCTCTGCTTTTCAAAGCCAAGTGTTATGGGGATTCATCTTCCCAGTGCTGGTCTCCTGTGCCTGGGGTTGCCCAGTGTGGGACCTGCTCCTCTCCCTTCTCCCTGCTTGTAATGTCCCTCCCTCCCACAGACAGTCTTGTAGGCCGGCTTCGCTTCTATCCATGTCTCCACCCTTCCTTCTGTTTTCTATGGGGCCTCTTCTCTATGTTTAGCTATGGAGAGTCTGTTCTGCCAGTTGTTGGGTAATTTTCTGGGTTATTGACACTTATGTGGATGTTAATCTGGGTGTCTCTGGGAGACAAGGTGAATTTACAATCCTCCTACTGTGCCATCTTCCCCAGGAGTCCTGTGTAGGACTAGTTTTAATGGAAAACCTGACATTGTAGTCATCCACAAGCCAGTAAGTTCTTATGGGGGTTGCAGGTAGGGGAAGAGATGTTGCTAATAGCTTTCCTTATCAAAACAATGCGGACAATATTGACACTTTGATATCTCTTTCAAAGTGAATCCATCTTTTATATGATAAAGTAGCACCTGATTCACAGTCTTCATCACCACCTTCAGAAAGTTTTGAAAATAAGGGTTTCTGGGTGACTCAGTCAGTTAAGCGTCCAAACTCTTGGTTTCAGCTCAGGTCATGATATCAAGGTTTGTGAGTTCGAGCTCTGTGTCAGGCTCTGCACTAAGATCCTCTCTCTCTCTCTCTCTCTCTCTCTCTCTTTTTCTTCCCCTCTCTCTCCCTCTCCTCTGCTTGCTGTCTCTCAAAATAAATAAATAAACTTTAAAACTATTTTTGAAAAAAAGACAGTTTTGAAAATAGATTCAGAATGTTAGATTTTTGTTAACTGACCACTTTTCTAAGTGTGAAATCAACCTGCTCAGAACACAGAGGAAAAATAAGGTAAACTTTATTCTAAGTTCTTTTCTCTTAAAATATACTAGAAAGGTTGTATGATTTATTTTTCATAGGAACACCATAAATTTTACTGGGTGGGAAAAGAATCACGGGGTGGTCAACAACATGTTCAAAGTTATTGTGAAATTTGTTCTGTGTAAAACATGGAAAAGAAACCAATATTCTTTTTTTGGTTGTTTGATTCATAATTCATATGCCACAATTTAATCAATTATAAGAATATATGACTCTTCTATATCAAAATTTTAAAACTTCTAAATTATTTCTCCATAAAACTGGCTACGGGGGGAATAGAGAGTTCCACCTCATACAGGTTAAAAATAACAAAAAACTTCTGTGTATCAAAGGACATAACTAACAGAGTGAAAAGGCAACCTATGGCATAGGAGAAAATATTTGCAAATCATACATCTGATAAGGGGTTAATATCCAAAACATACGCAAACTTCTATAACTCACCAATAAAAAAAACAACCAATTAATTAAAAAGTAGGCAAAAGATTTGAATAAACATTTTTCCAAATAAGATATAAAAATGACCAATTGAAAGATGCTTAGTATCACTAATCATTGGGGATATGCAAATCAAAACCACAATGAGATATACTTCATAGACATTAGGATGACTACTATCAAAAAATGTAGGGGTGCCTGAGTGGCTCAGTTGGTTAAGCCTCCGACTTTGGCTCAGGTCATGATCTCATACTTTGTGAGTTCGAGCCCTGTTGACAGGTCATAGCCTGGAACCTGCTTTGGATTCTGGGTCTCCCTCTCTCTCTACCCCTCCCCTGCTCACGTTCTGTCTCTCTCTGTCTCTCTCAAAAATGAATAAACATTAAAAAAGTTTTTGATAAAAAATGGAAAACAATGCATATTGGCAAGGATGTGGGGAAATTTAGACCTTTGTGTAGAAATGTAAAATTGGGCAGCCACTGTAGAAAACAGTATGTCAGTTGCTAAAAAAAAAAAAAAAAAAAGTAGAATATATGATCCAGCAGTCTACTCTTGGGCATGTACCCAAAATAATTAAAAGCAAAGTCTCAAAGAAGTATTTGTATGCTTGTGTCCATACCATCATTATTCACAAAAGGTGGAAGGAGCCCAAATTCTGTCGACTGATGAATGGATTAAAAACTATATGTTTTATACATAAAATGGAAAATTATTCAGCCTTAAAAAAGAAATTCAGACATGTGCCTCAACATAGATGAAGCTTGAGGGCATCATGCGAAGTGAAATATGCCAGTCACAAAAGAACAAGTATTGTATGGCTCCATTTGTAAAGAGGTACCTAGAGCAAGGTAGGGGAGAGACAATGAGAGAGTTAGTGGTTAATGGGACAGAGTTCCAACTTTGCCACATATAAAGAGCTCTGGAGACGGATGTTGGTAATGGTTGTACAACAATGGGAATCTACTTAACACCGCTGAATTCTACACTTCAAAAATGGTTAAGATGGTAATGTTATGTGTGTATTTTACCACAATTTTAAAAATAGAGGAATATATGATATATATAGTATATAATATATAACAGCTCATGTTTTACCACAGTGAACTCCATATCTAATGAATCCAAACACTTTTGAAAATAAGCCTATCTGTTTCTTCCTTCTGTGTATCATGGTCTTGGGTTGAAACTCTCAATTCTATTTAATACACTGCACAAGAGAATTAATTAAATCCCAGACGTCTTAGCAACTTTAGACACAGTTGATCACTCCCTTCTGGAAAAACTCTCCACTCTCAGTTTCCAAGGCATGACAGTATTTTGGTTTTCCTTCCACTTTAGTGACAACTATTTTTCATCTTTGCTGGTCTTCCTCCTCTACTTGATCTCTAACATTTCTAGTAAATATAGAAGCCAAGGGCTTCTGTTCCTCTCTGTGTGTACTCCCGCCCTAGGTGATTGCACTCATTCTGCGGCTTTCTGTTCAACTGGGAAGTCCTGAGAAGGAAATGGTATGGATGCGATGGGCAAATGGAAGGTTATTTACGGACATCACTGGGACAACAAGCCAGCTCTGCTCCATCGCAAAGCTCTCAGGGGCTTCTAGAGAATCTGGAAACAACTGAAATTGTTTTCTCTGACTCTCCTAGGATGCGCTGTAACAGGACGCTCAGACCAACTCTTCTCCAGCTGCCACATAATCATTTTACAAAAAAAAAAAAAATGTGCAAACAAGTTTCACTGTATTCAGACGGTGTACATTTTCTTAAAAATCATTTTCCCTTCCTCCCCTCTCATGAATCCCGTTTTTAGCTTTGTTCCTTAACACCAACAGTCTGAAGACTATGTCCCTCCCATGAATTTTCTTGGAAGTCAACTGTCTCCTGCGGTTTCTCAAAATTGTCTGCATTGAACCTGTCTTCTGAGCACCATACATGCAAGAAGGTCCAAAGGAAGACCTGGCAATTGAATGCCTGGGATGCTTGAATTATCTCCAAGGAATCCGGATTCCCAAGCACCCTCAAGCTTCTCCCTCTCCGAGTTATCCCCTCTCAATAAATGGTACAAATGTCCACCCAGGTGCTCACACAGAAGCCAAGGGAGTATTCTCAAGTTCTCTTTGCCCTTCCTTATTCCATCTCCCACAACAGCAAACATTTGCTGATGAAGGAATGAAATGAACTAATGAATGATTTATTGCAAAAGAACATACTTCATAGGTGGGTTTAATGGCCAAAGATGATGTGAACTTTTCGATAATTTATTCACATAAAAAATTTATTTTAGGGGTGCCTGAGTGGCTCAGTTAAGCAGCCAACTCTTGCTCTCAGCTCAGGTCTTGATCTTGGGATTGTGAGTTCAAGCCCCATGAAGCATACCTAAAAAAAGAAAAAAAACTATTTTAACCATCTACTGCGAATATAGAACTGTTAGGGGAGCCGACAGAAGAAAGAAGCATGGTCTACACCCTTAAAAACATGCTAGCTAACTAAAATAAGACAATGAACAAGGCATTCTTCAAAAATGAATGAGCTTAAACTTCACCCAAAGCTGTGGAATGCAGAAGAAACACTTGAAAGATGAGCAAAGAAAGAGGAGATGAGAGAAGGAGATAGTGGCTGGTACAGGCACACATCACATAGAAAGAGTCACTTGATGGATGCCTTTCCTGATTAGCTGAGGATTTTCCATCTGTCCCAGATATAGCAGGGAGACATTGGCATTTATTGCACATGCAAGTGACTTGATATTTTAGAGTAAGTTCATTGGCAGCCCGATACAATTTCACTGAAAACATTCACAATGCTGATTTTCATCTACTTCTAGATGGTCCTTACATTCTTTTCCAGCCCCAAATTCACTCTTTCTGTGGCTCTCTTACATTGAAAATAATTTGTGGGTATTTGCACAGTGTTCTTCCACACTCCCCAACCTCCGTGCCTGATGTTTTTGAAAGATGCTCCAGAGATGGATTTTTCCTTTTGGGATGATGGAGGCAGCAGTTATTTTTTGTGCTTAAGCACCTGGGTGGAAACGCAAAACCAAGACAGGGTATGGGAGAGGGTGGCTTGGGCACCTTGAGAGCAGAGAGTAGACTTGTGGTAGGGCTGAGCAGTATTCTCAAGGACATTGCTGAAATTAAACCTCTAAGAGGCAACTGGAGCAGAGAGGAACAATTAGGCTGGCCTCTGAACACACTCGGACGTACCTGGGGACTTAGTCTCTAGAAGGAGGAGCTAATGAATCAGCATATGTGGATATTAATATCATTATCATCTCAGATAAATCCACAGGCTGGTGAGAGGGTGATGTTTGAGCAAAGACCTATAGGAGGCAAAGGAGAGAGCCATGGGGATATCTAGGGAAGACCATTCTGGGCAGATCCTAAAGTGAAAAGGCCCTGGAGACCAGGGGTGGGGTGGGGTTTGTAGTTGGGAGGGTATGCTTCGTCTGTTCAAGGGCCCCAAGAAGTCTGTGTGGCCCAATGATACTAGGGAGGGTAAAGCATTAGGAAATGCAGCGAGTTGGGAGGGAAACCACAGCAAGTGAGCCTTAAGAGACCACGATAAGTTGTTTAGATTTTTTTTTTTTTTTTTTGTAATGACAAGGGAGTTCATGGAGAGGTTTCAAGTAAAATCTAACAACTTTTCAGAATGGCTCTTTGTGGCTGCTCTAAGGAGCGTACACAATAGGGGGTGAGGGTAGAAGCAGGAAGACCAATGAGGATGCTATTTTAATGGTCTCAGCAAGAGGTAAAGATGCTTTGCACTACTCTCTCAGAAGTGGAGAGAAGTGTTAGGTTTGAGATAGAATTCCAAAGTAAAATTGACAGAATATACTTGCAGGTTGAGTGTACGGTGTGACAGCCAGGTTATGAGCCTAAGCACCTAGAAGAATGGAATAGCCTTTTATAAGATAGGAAAGAAGGAAGAGGGGCAATTCTGAGGGACGTGGAATGAAGAGTTTGACTTTGAACACATTCAAACCAAAGTGCCTACTAACTAGGTATCTAAGTGGAAATGTAGAGTGGAGCATTGGCTATAGGAGCCTGAAGTTCAAGGGTGAGACCAAGGCTAAAGATATATTTCTGGAAGGCATCAGTGTATATAGATGGCATTTAAAGCCATGAGAAGAGAAGAGGTCATCTAGGCAATGAGGGCAGGTAGAGAAGAAACGGATGGGCTGGCTGCTTGCTGCTGGACTAGCAGGTAACTTTGGTATAGCCATAAAATTTCCTCCTACCAGAGCAGAAATATTCTTGTAAATATTGTGAGTCTTGTAAATATACCAAGACTTGTAAGTCATTTAGCTGAATTTGTTCCCAAACCTATTATGTCAGTTGATCTATTTCCATAATTTGAACACTCAAGTGAACATTAGAAAAACTAATTAATACTTATCTAAAATAAGACCTGTTTCTTTGAGAGTTTTAGATATATTCGACAGTGACAAATGCCAAAAAAAAAATTTAAGATTTTATTTTTTAAGTAATCTCTAGACTCAACATGGGGCTCAGACTCACAACCCCAAGATCAAGAAGTGCGTGCTCTACCGGCTGAGCCAACCAGGTGCCCCCAAAATATTTTAATTAAAAAAATTAATTCTGTAGAATTAAGTATAAGCAGGATAACTATAAGAGATTAGGGAAAAAATGAAAATCTGGGAAAATTCTGTATTTGAAATGCTTCTCCTCACAGTGTTTTTTGTCTCTTGCTGTAGTTTCAAGAAGTAAAACTGGAAATAAAAAGTATGTAGTTTGTGCAAGAAAGGTGACAGGGACCACCCATCAGTGGGTCTATATTTGAAGGAAGGGCCTTGACCTTACATCGCCTTAAATGGTAGTGTATCCACTGCTCTTCTGGGTGGAAAAGACAACTAATAGCAAACTGTTGGGAATTGTCACCCACATTTCCCATTTCCCCTTACCCTACGTGCCTTGGCTTGCAAGGTAATGAAGAACAAAATGCAGGACAATGTTATGTTCCTTAAAAACTGAGCATTTTGTGACAGCAGAGGTGACTCAGGAATGCACCATCAGGAAACAAAGCCGGATGTTCAGAGCCTCCTCTCCCAGTGCATCTCCTCTGGGAAGCCAGGCTGCCTGGTGTAGTCCCATGCTGGAGCCACCCTCTAGAAATCTGTGAGCTCCAGCAAGGGTTAAATGCCCGCAATTGAGCATTCAGAAAAAGACAGATGGCAGCAGATGGGGGCGGCCCCTGGTTCCATCATTGACAACATAATTTCTTTCTTTTACTTTGGCTTGTCTTTGAGTATATTCTTTAGTGTAATCAGAGAAAATCGACATTTAAAATTGTAGTCAATCCTCACATCAGCATGTTTACAATGTTTAAGATTCAGAATGTTATGTTTAGTCATCACATATAAACAGGGTCTCCTAACAACTTCACTGGAAATCCCCACAATGTTAATTTACACTCATGGCTCTGTTATCACCAACCAAGAGCTATTTCAGGGACCACATTTGGCAAAGTCCCCAGGTCACTACAAAATTTTTGCAAAATTTCCTCATGATTTTTGTTGTCACATAATTTTTAAATTGTGGCAAAATATGCCTAACAAAATTTGCCATTTTAACCATTCGTAAGTGTACAGTTCCTTATTTTGCAACCAATCTCCAGATTTCTTTCATACCCATCAAACAACAGCTGTCCCTTTTCCCCTCCCTCTAGCCACTAGCAACCACCATTTTCCACTTTCTGTCTCTTATGAGTTAAACTCCTCTAGGTGCCCCATATAAGTGAGCTCATATAGTTTTTGTCCTTTTGTGACTGGTTTATTTCACTTAACGTGATGTCCACAGAGAGGGAGAGAGAGAATCCCAAGCAGGCTCAGCCCTGGCAGTGCAGAGCCTCACTCAGGGCTTGAACCCATGAGCCATGAGATCATGACCTGAGCTGAAACCAAGAGTCAGACGCTTAACCGACTGAGCCATCCTGTTGCCCCCAGAATTTCCTTCCTTTTTAAAGCTGAATAATACTCCTTGTATGTTTACCCATTCATCTGTCTGTGGATACCTGTGGTGTCTCCACCTTTTGGCTATTATGAATAACACTGCTGTGAACGTAGGTGTGCAAGTATCTCTTTGTATGCCCGTTTTCAATTATCTTGGGTATATACTTTTATCATCATTTTGATGTAATTTCTATGTGTATAATTTTTAGCCTCACCTCATTACTTTCTATATTATTTCATGTAATTTGAATTATAGAGTTGTAAGGGACTTTATAGATCGAGCCCAACTCTCTCATTTTTCACGTAAAGAAATTAACATCCAGCAGGCTTCAGTACATGAGGACTCACAGTTAGTTTGCAGCAGAATTGAGACTAGACCCCAAGCCTCCGAACTCCTGGGCCAGAGAGTTAGCTATCATACAGGGCTTCCCTGTGGCCACCTGAGGGTAACATCCAGCCCCTCTCCTTCTTGAATTTAAAAGTTGTCAAAGACAGTCTTATGTTCTCCCACCTACTGTCTTACAAGTTATTTGAAAAACTGGGCAACGTTGGACTGCCTGTATCTAAATAATGTTTATCTCTGGAAGAGGATTAACCAGCAACCAGCAATGTATGTGCCTCCCCAAGGTTGGCTTTTAGCATCAAAAACAAGACGCCCCACGGGCGCCTGGGTGGCTTAGTCGGTTAAGCGTCCGACTTTCGCTTAGGTCATGATCTCGCGGTTCGTGGGTTCGAGCCCCGCGTCAGGCTCTGTGCTGACTGCCAGCTCGGAGCCTGGAGGCCTATTTCAGAGTCTGTATCTCCCTCTCTCTCTGACCCTCGCCTGCTCACACTGTCTCTCTCTCTCTCCTAGAAATAAATAAAAAATAAAAAAAACCAAGACGCCCCAAAGCAGATGTGCTACACGAAATGCATTGTAACCGGCTATTTGTCATGGCAAATGCTCTAGGAGGAGAAAAGGAAATTCTGAATTCCCACTAAAGGCTGGCAGAGGTATGCTGGAGCTAGCAGGAGCTGATTGTGCACATCTCTTTCCAATTCCAAATTCAGTGGCATTGCTTTGGTAGCTTGAAATCAGCCATGTTGGAAGTATTTACACCACAAAAACTGGGAAATGCTACGATTGCACCCAGATTCTCACCCAAAGCTGGTTGTTAAGCATTTATCAGCACACTACTATTGCCAGGGACTATGCTCAGAGTTATCCAGGGTGGGGGAGACAGTGTTACTTAGTCAAGCTTATAATTGATGAATCTTAATAATTTAATCATAGAAAGCAAACCATTTATTCTGATTATACTTGTTATATTTGTCTCCTCAGATGTAAAACAACAACATCAAAAATATCATCTATCTCCAGGAATATTGTATTAAAGTAGTTTGTTTATTAAGCATGAATCCAAGGGGGGGAGGTACTTAATGTATATACTTGCCTGGCACATCAGATCCAATTTGCTTGAAGTATAAGACTTAAAATGCAAGAAGCCAACAATGTAGCCTATGGAGAGATGAAAATTTATTCTGAGAAGAATGGAATGTACATACATAAGGCACAGATTGATTACTGGGGCAAGGGATATTGGGGGACTTCACCATGCCACTCAAACACCTTCCTAAAAAGCCCCAGAGAAATGACAAGGGAATTTAAGAATGCGATAATACTTTCTCAGAGGCTGATAAGGTCATTGTAATCCAGGTGCATAGAGAGAGCTCGATGGAGATTGTGGAAGGAGTCATAGGTCATCAGAGGGGACAGACTAAGGTAAGTCTGAGATGTGACACAGCAACAAACCTAGCATTTCTGGGAGTGAAACACCAAGAAAACTCAAATGGAGCCGATTAGAACTTAGAAGTTACTTGGGCCAAATTATAGTATCTAGACTGGTCAAGAATATAGTGTCAAGAATATATAGTGCCAAGAATATAGTTGGCCCCTAACTGTTGCTTGTTTAATTTGTAAAAAATTAAGGGATCACTTTCTTTCCATTGCCACCAACATTAACCAAGATCAGGTATAAATGAACATATATTTAGTAACTATGGTGTTTAGGCATGTAGTGAGTTGGAAAGGCAGAGATGGGGTTCCACTCTCAAAGAGCGTAGGGTCCATAACAGGCTATGAACCTCCTATGGCAAAAGCTCTATAACTGGTCTTAATTTCTTTGGTCTCTTCCTACTCCAACCCATACTGAATGTGCTATTCATTTCATCATCCTGAAATACCCCTGTGATCACATCACCCACCCAATTATCTCAATGGTACTCCTATGTTGGTAACATACAGTACAAACTCCTCAAACCAGCAAGAGAAGTCAAATTAGACCAGGTCAATTCCTCTTTGAAGCTCTCTGGTGTTGCCTATGACTGTGGTATATAAAATCCCTATTCTATCCAAACTAATTTTCTCGTTGTTTATTGAACATATCCTGTGCTTCTTCTAACCTCTTTGAAGTATACCTCTTCCCCCACAAATGCACTCTCCATTCATTTTTCAGATCCAGCTCCCTCCTGCATTTCAAATTCCTGTTCAAATTAAACTTTATCTGTAGAGTCTTGTTTTAACCTCATAGGTGAGGCTCATTTATTCATTCAACAGTACATATTGAGTCCTTCATTAAGTACAAAGAACTTGACTCAGTGCCAGAGACACATTCCCCTCTCTGAACTTTCATTATCTTTTTTTATACATCACCTTCTTTTAACAATAACTATCTGCTGCCTATAGCATCTATTTTATTGTTTTATTTTAAAATAGAAACTGAGTTCTTATTATCGGAGCCTCTAAGGCACCTGGAAAGATGATTTACATGTAATATATTCTCAAATAATTATTGACTTGATGTGAACTAGAAATTCTGGTCCTATTTAATCTTGTTCCTCCCCAATGAATGTCTATAAACCCATTAAAAATTTAATGAAGTGATTTAAACTTCCCAAATTAAAGAAGATTATGATATCTCTCTGTCTTGTTTTGTCATTTGAAGGAAGATTATTTGTAATGTGTATGGAAATAACTGATATCTGTTCTTTTCTCAAAGTGAACAATATATTCTGCAGGGTGAAAATCCATCCTTGTTCTCACAGTGGCCAGTCTGAAGTCCTTAAAGCTTAGGGTTTTAGCAGCTACCATAACATGTTCCAGTATTGCATGTTGCCTCATGTCTCATGAACTCTGTACTCCATAAATTATGTTAAAAATGAATTTTCAGAGTTTACTTAGTTGCTTAGAAGACAAACATATTGTAAAACTTTGAAAATATTACTAAATAAGATAAAAACAGAGAAGGAGGCAAATCATAAGAGGCTCTTAAATACAAAGAACAAACTGAGGGTTGCTGGAGGGGAGGTGGGTGGGGGGATGGGCAAGATGGAGGATGGGCATTAAGAAGGGCTCTTGTTGGGATGAGCACTGGGTGTCGTATGTAAGAGGTGAATCACTGGGTTCTACTCCTGAAACCAATACAACACTGCATGTTAACTAACTTGGATTTGGTTTTGGGGTGCCTGGGTGGCTCAGTCGGTTAATCGGTTGACTTCGGCTCAGGTCGTGATTGCGTGGTTCATGGGTTTCAGCCCTGCATTGGGCTCCATGCTGACAGCTCAGAGCCTGGAGCCTGCTTCGATTTCTGTGTCTCCCTCTCTCTCTCTCTGTCCTTCCCCGCTCACACCGTGTCTCTCTGTCTCTCAAAAAATGAATAAATGTTAAAAAAATTTTTTTAAGTAACTTGGATTTGAATAAATAATAAAAACAAATAAAGTAGGATTACATTTGGGAAATAAAAAAGAGAGCCATTTGGAGAAAATAATGTTATTTCGATGTAGAGCTCATTATACAGTTATATAGTGTTTTAAATCCAATATTTAAATGGTTTCTATATTTATAATACAGAGTTCATTTTAGCAAGAAAGGTAATACAAATACAATTCTACAATAACCATTCTTGGAGAAAAAAGGAAATATTACTATATATGTCTTCGGGGGGAGGTCTGTAATTTCATTCACACTGCACCTTGCATGAACAGAAAAAAATGTTTATTTTTCTTTATAACCGATGTGGTCTTCTTGACAAGCTAGGATTAAGTAGTATGAAATAAAATTTAAATTTTATTTAAATGGTAATCTTTGCCTGCTGCAGCACTTTAAAGAGGGCTTTTTCATAAACTTTCACGTGTTTAAGATAAAAAAATCACTAGTCTCAGATTTCCTCTCTACCCTCCCCTAGCTTCTCTCCAAGACAGGAAAAGGTGTGGCTTGCTGTGGCCTTGGGGCCAGGAGGGAAAAGCCTCCTTGGAAATGTGCTCTTTTCTCTGGACTCTGCAGAGGCGATGACAGTGTCCTCCTGGTTACATTTGATCTCTCTGGCACCCCAAGGTGAGGCCAGTGGAATCTAGTTGGGGTTCATTGCTTTATGATGCCAGTGGAGTCCCCTGTGTAATTGCGCCTCACCGATAATGAAGATCCTCCTGCGTTTTTACTTTGTCTTCGTTTCCATTTTGGCCCAGGTAAGCCACCGCTCAGCTTGACTGCTTTTCGCAGATTAGGCTCCCATAGCCCCCAGCGCAGCCACCTGCCATAAACTCCATTGAGGGCTCGTAGGGACTCCGAGGTCCTTCTCAAATGAAACAGGCACTACAGATGGCTAAGGAAAGCTGAGAGGCTGCCCTTCACCTGCCTTACCAAACTCCTCCACCAATGTTAACGTGATATGGCCTTGAACAGGTTTGTTGGCAAAAAAGGGACAGAGATCAGGACTTACCAGCACCCTGCTTCCAGCTCTCTCCTTTTACCCCCAAGGCTCCAAGACCAAAGGCAAGCTTTCCCCCACTTCCATTTTCCTCTTCCTAAAATTCTGTGGTGTCTTTCCCTCAGGCCTGGGTCTTGATATACTGAGGGGGGTTGGGGTGGGGCACCTGACTGGCTTATTATCTTATCTTATTATCTTATCAAGAGCATGCGACTCTTGATCTTGGGGTTGTGGGTGTAGAGTTAACTTAAAAGAAAACAAATATGCTAAGGGGGAATTGAAGGAATTTGAAAAACCTATTTTAACAAAGCCTCTCTTGCAACATTATTGCCTTTGTATGAAATCTCATCTTAAATGTCACAAACTAAATAGTAATTCTTTATTTTCCTTTTACATTCCTCTGACACTGTCCTAACTGACAGTCCCTGATTTCCTGCAGATTACCATTTTCAGCTGAGGAAAGGGACATTAATGTCAAAATATAAGAGAAAAAAATCTCAACAATGTATTACATGTATTATCCCTAGTAATGATTATATTAACTTTGAGGTTAAGATAGTGTAAATCTATGAACAATAATGTAAAATCGTAAAATTATTGTAAAATAAGATAGAGTTCCAAGTTAGGGGTGGGAGACTCGGACTGCAGAAAACATTCATTCTACCTGCTAATCAGTGCATATTGCAGAGTTCCACATGAAGGAATGCAACCTGGGATAAATACCACTCGAGAGAGTTAAGAGATAAAACTATGAGTTCTGGGGGTGCCTGCGTGGCTCATTTGGTTAAGCGTCTGACTTCAACTAGGTCATGATCTCACAGTTATGGGTTCGATCCCCATGTTGGGCTCTGTGCTGAAAGCTCAGAGCTTGGCGTCTGCTTCGGATTCTGTGTCTCCCTCTCTCTCTCTCTTTTTTTTTTAATGTTTTATTTATTTCTAGGAGAGAGAGAGAGAGAGACACAGCGTGAGCAGGGGAGGGTCAGAGTGAGAGGAAGTCACAGACTGAAACAGGCTCCAGGCTCTGAGCTGGCAGTCAGCACAGAGCCCGACGTGGGGCTCGAACCCACGAACCGCGAGATCATGACCTAAGCGAAAGTCGGACGCTTAAGCGACTAAGCCACCCAGGCGCCCCTGTGTCTCCCTCTCTTTTTCTGTCCCTCCCCAGCTCTCTCTCTCACTCTTTCTCTCTCCCCCCCTTAAAAACAAATAAATGTTAAAAAAAATATATCATTTCTGACAGTCCCAATATTATTATCTTACATCAGTTCGGTTTTTTTGCATGTTTATCACTTTTATTTTTTTTCTTTCATAGTTTATTGTCAGGTTGGATTCCATATAACACCCAGTGCTCATCCCAACAAGTGCCCTCCTCCATGCCTATCACCCTCCTCCCCCAAACCCCTCCCCCAGCCCTCAGTTTGTTCTCAGTATTCAAGAGTCTCTCATAGTTTGCCTCCCTCCCTCTCCCCCACTATTTTTCCCCTTCTCCTCCCCCATGGTCCTCCGTTAAGTTTCTCCTAATCCTCCTGTAAGTGGAAGCATATGGTATCTTTCTCTGCCTGACTTATTTCACTCAGCATAACATCCTCAAGTTCCATCCACGTTACTACAAATGGCCAGATTTCATTCTTTCTCATTGCCCTGTAGTATTCCATTGTATAGATAAACCACATCTTGATCCATTCATCAGCTAATGGACACTTAAGCTCTTTCCATGATTTGGCTATTGTCGAGAGTGCTGCTATGAACATTGGGGTACATGTGCCCCTATGCATCAGCACTCCTGTATCCCTTGGATAAATTCCTGGCAGTGCTATTGCTGGGTCATAGGGGAGTTCTATTGTTAATTTTTTGAGGAACTTCCACACCGTTTTCCAGAGGGGCTGCACCCGTTTACATTCCCACCAACCGTGTAGGAGGGTGCCCGTTTCTCCACATCCTCGCCAGCATCTAGAGTTCTCTGATTTGCTCATTTTAGCCACTCTGACCGGCGTGAGGTGGTATCTCAGTGTGGTTTTGATTTGTATTTCCCTAGATCAGTTATTTTCAATAGTCCAAATATGGGCTATCAGTTATTTTTTAAAAACCTAAAAGCAAACAAATGCAAAATAAGGAACTATAGAATTCAGTAAAATTAATTCTCAGCACACTTAGTTCTCACTTCCTGGCAAGTAGATTTTCACTTGGACGGTCTGAGTAAACCCAAGAGCACTTTTCCTTGTTTTGACTTTCTCCCCAACCCATTCAGGCTGTTAGTTGGCCATGCCCTCCATGTCTAGGCTATAGTTTCCAATTTTGGACTATTGAGAGTTCGGCAAAGCCAAGACTATGGTTTTAATCCTACGCAAAGAAAATTTAGTTTGCATAGTAGAGGAAGGGAGTTGGGTAGATGTCTGCCAACATTTCAAAATTAAATATCAACTATTTAATATTGATTCATTAATTTGCCCATTCTTCATTCAAACGTGTTTAAACATCTGTTATACAGTCAGCACAGTGCGAGGTCCTAGAGAAGCACTGGATGAATAAAAACCAACTCACAGTCTGGTGGGAAAGGCTGATTTATAAACTAATACTTTTAGAAAGATTATTGTGATGATATGCATGATGGATGGGAGGTGACGGGGGCTAAAGAGGGGAGTATTATCATAATCCGGATCAGAGTTATATGGACTTAATCTAGATCACTAGGACTAATAAAAAAGGAAAGAATTTAGGGGCACTTGGGTGGCTCAGTTGGTTGAGTATCTGACTCTTGGTTCAGCTCAAGCCATGATCTCATGGTTCATGAGATCGAGCCCCACATAGGGCTCTGTGTTGATGGTGTGGTGCCTGCTTGAGATTCTCTCTCTCTCTTCCTTTCTCTCTCTACCTCTTGCCCATTTGCTCACACACACTCTCTCTCTCTCTCAAACTAAATAAATAAATTTTAAAAAAAAGAAGGAAAGAATTTATTTGAGGGAACTTCCTGAAGTAGAAGTAGAACTGGATTAAGATACAGACCAGCAGGGCAGCTGTCCAGGTCGCCTATCAATAGGGAGTTGCTAACACACCATTTCAAAAAATTAGAACTGTTGTGTCACTTCCTCCAGATTTCCACAAACTGCTCTGTACATAATTGACAAAATATAAACTAATATTGCTTTATCAAAGTAAATGTGTCTCAGAGAAAAAACTTCAGAAGATTCCTTGCCTTTGCAGCCCAAGCCTACCACTATTTACTACCTCTGTAACAGCCACATGCCAAACTTACAGTATGACTACGGGGCAGGCTACTATTTCTAAGACCACTAACCTGATGATCACATGAACTTGGCAGTCATGATAAGAATCAGAAATTCTAGGTTGACATTAACAAAAGCAACAAGAAAACACATTCTTCTCAAGAGCACACGGAACATTTTCCAGGACAGGTCATATGTTAGACTGCTGCAAAACAGGTCTTAATAAGTATAAGAAGATTAAGATATCAAGCATCTTTTCTGACTACAATGTCATAAAACTAGAAATCAATCACAAGAAGAAAACTGGAAAAGTACAAGTATATGGAGATAAAATAACATGCTACTGAAGAACCAATGGATCAAAGGTGAACTCAAAAAATACCTTATGGGGTGCCTGGCTGGCTCAGTCAGTAGAGCATGTGGTGCTCTCTCTCTCTCTCTTTCTTTTTTTTAACGCTTATTTATTTTGGACAGACAGAGAGAGAGAGAGCATAAGCGGGGGAGGGGCAGAGAGAGAGGGAGACACAGAATCTGAAACAGGCACCAGTCAGCACAGAGCCTGATGCAGGGCACAAACTCTGGAATGGAGAGATCATGACCTGAGCTGAAGTCAGACACTTAACCAACTGAGCCACCCAGGTGCCCCTGGAGCATGTGACTCTTGATGTCAGTGTTGTAAGTTTGTGCCCCACATTGCATATAGATTTACTTTTTAAAATAATCTTTAAAAAATATATTTTAAGACAAATGAAATTGGAAATACAACATACCAAAACTTATGGGATACAAATAAACCAGTTCTAAAAGCGACATTCATAGCAATAAACACCTATGTTAAAAATAAGAAAGATTTTAAATAAACAACAACCTAAGCTGGTACATCAAGGAACTATAAAAAAAGAATAAACTGAGGCTAAAGTTAGTTGAAGGCAGGAAATAGCAAAGATTTGAATGGAAGTAGAGGAAATAGGGGGGAAAAGACAAAAGAAAATATCAGTGAAACTAAGAGGTGGTTTTTTGAAAAAATAACAAAACCAACAAGCCTTTAGCTACATTCACCAAGAGAAAAAGAAGACTCAAATAAATAAAATAGAAATGACCTGGGAGAGGTTACAATTGATACCATAGAAATACAAAGAACTAAGAAACTATTAGGAACAATTACATGCCAACAAACTGGACAACTTAGAAGAAATGAAAAAAATTCCTAGAAAGATATAACCTACCCAAATTGAAATCACGAACAAATAGAACATCTGAACAGACTGATTACCAGTAAGAAGATTGATTCAGTAATCAAAAACCTCCCCACCAAAAAAAATCCAGAACACATGACCTCACTGGTGAATTCTACCAAAGACTGATTTTTTTTAAAAGTTTATTTACTTATTTATTTTGAGAGAGAGAGAGAGAAAAAAAGATGAGAGAGCATGAGCAGGGGAGGGGCAGAAAAAGAGGAAGAGAGGATCCCAAGCAGGCTCCACACTGTCAACACAGAGCCTGACATGGGACTCAAACTCAGGAACTGTGAGATTATGATCTGAGCCAAAACAAAGAGTTGGACACTTAACCGATTGAGCCACCCAGGTGCCTCTTAATTTTTTTTTTTTTTTTTGAGAGAAAGAGAGCACACGTGAGAGGGAGAGAAAGGTAAAGGGAGAGAGAGACTCTTTTTTTTTTTTTTTTTTTTTTTTTTACAAATAGTTTATTGTCAAATTAGTTTCTGCATAACACTCAGTGCTCATCCCCAAAGTGCCCTCCTCCATGCCCATCTCCCCCTCCCCCCCACATCCATCAGTCCTCAGTTTTTGTCAGCATTCAAGAGTCTCTCATGGTTTGCCTCTCTCCCTTTCCCCCACCATTTCCGCCCTTCTTCTCCCCCTTGATCCTCCGTCAAGTTCCTCCTAATCCTCCTATACGTGCAAACATATGGTATTTGTCCTTCTCTGCCTGACTTATTTCTCTCAGCATAACACCCTCAAGGTCCATCCATGTTGCTACACATGGCCAGATTTCATTGTTTCTCATTGCCATGTAGTATTCCATGGTATAGATAAACCACATCTTCTTGATCCATTCATCTGTTGATGGACACTTAGGCTCTTTCCATGTTTTAGCTATTGTGGAGAGTGCTGCTATGAACATTGGGGTACATGTGCTCCTATGCCTCAGCATTTCTGTATCCCTTGGGTAAATTCCTAGCAGTGCTATTGCTGGGTCATAAGGGAGTTCTATTGTTAGTTTCCTGAGGAACCTCCACACTGTTTTCCAGAGGGGCTGTACCAGTTTACATTCCCACCAACAGTGCAGGAGGGTGCCCGTTTCTCCACATCCTCGCCAGCATCTAGAGTTCTCTGATTTGCTCATTTTAGCCACTCTGACTGGCATGAGGTGGTATCTCAGTGTGGTTTTGATTTGTATTTCCCTGATGAGGAGGGATGCTGAGCATTGTTTCATGTGTCTGTTGGCCATCTGGATGTCCTCTTTGGAGAAGTGTCTGTTCATGTCTTCTGCCCATTTCCTCACTGGGTTGTTTGTTTTTCGGGCGTGGAGTTTGGTGAGTTCCTTATAGATTCTTGATATTAACCCTTTATCTGATATGTCATTTGCAACTATCTTTTCCCATTCCGTTGGTTGCCTATTAATTTTCTGGGTTGTTTCCTTTGCTGTGCAGAAGCTTTTAATCTTGATGAGGTCCCAACAGTTTATTTTTGCTCTCGATTCCCTTGCTTTTGGGGATGTGTCAAGTAAGAAGTTGCTGCGGTGGAGGTCAAGGAGGTTGTTTCCTGCTTTCTCCTCTAGGGTGTTGATAGTTTCCTGTCTCACGTTCAGGTCCTTTATCCATTTTGAATTGATTTTTGTGCATGGTGTGAGAAAATGATCTAGTTTCATTCTTCTGCATGTTGCTGTCCAGTTGGGAGAGAGAGACTCTTAAGCAGGCTCCATGCTCAGCACAGAGCCCAATGTGGAGCTTGATCTCACGACCCTGGATCATGACCTCAGCCAAAATCAAGAGTCAGACACTCAACTGATGGAGCCACCCAGGTGCCCCTTCTTATGATTAAAAACTCTCAGCAAGGCAGATGTACAAGGAATATACCCCAACATAATAAAGGTCATATACGACAAGCCCACAACTAACATCATCATGCTCAAGAGTGGAAAGCTAAAAGCATTTTTTCTAAAATAAAGAAAAAGGCAAAGATGCCCACTCTTGCCACTTTTATTCAACATAGAATTGGAAGTCCCAGCTAGAGCAGTTAGGAAAGACAAAGAAATAAAAGGCATCAAAATCAGAAAGGAAGGAGTAAACCTATCTGTACTTGCAGATGACATGATTTTACATATGGAAAACCCTAAATGCTACACACACACACACACACACACACACACAAATGGTTAGAACAAATAAACGAATTCAGTGAACTTGCAAGATATACAATCAATATACAAATATTGTATATACAAGATCAATATACAATATACAAAAATCTGTTGTTTCTATACTAATAATGAACCCTATGAGAGACAAATTAAAGAGGGACACTGGCATGGCTCAGTTGGTAGAGCATGTGACCCTTGTTCTAGAAATTTTAAGTTCTAGTGAAGGTGTAGAGATTACCTAAAAAAAAAATTAATTTTAAAAGACAAATGAAGGGGCGCCTGGGTGGCTCAGTCAGTTAAGTGTCCAGTTCTTGATTTCAGCTCAGGTCAGGATCTTGGGGTCGTAGGATCGAGCCCCACATTGGTCCCATGCTGAGTGTGAGGTCGGCTTGAAATTCACTCTCTCACTCTACCACTCATGCCCCTACCCACCCAAATACCGTTTACAATTACATCCCAAAGAATAAAATGCCTAGGAGTAAATCTAGCCAAGGAGGTAAAAGACACTGAAAACTATAGACACTGATGAAAGAAATTGAAGAAAACACAAATAAATGGAAGGATGCTCATGGATTGGAAGAATTAATATTGTTAAAATGTCCATACTACCCAAAGCAGCCTACAGATTCAATTCAACTGATATAAAAATAAGAAAATAAAAAAGCCAATGGCATTTTTCACAGGAACAAAAAAAAAATCCAAATTTGTATGGGACCACAAAAGACCCTGAACAACGAAAAGATCTTGAGAAAAAATAAAGCTGGAGACATCATACTTTCTGATATCATATTATATTATAAAACCATAGTAATTAAAAACAGTCACATGGATCAATGGAACAGTATCAAGAGCCCAGAAATAAACACACATATATGTGGTCAATTGAGCCACAAAAAAAGGAGACAAGAATATATAATGGGAAGAGGATATTTTCTTCAATAGATAGTGTTGGCACCTGAACAGGCACAGGCAAAAGAATCAAACTGGACCATTATCTTACCCCAAACCACACATTATCTTACACCAAAACAAAAACAAAAACAAAAACAAAAAACCCACAAAAATCAACTGAAAATGGAGTAAAGACTTGAATGTGAGACCTGAAATCTCTTTGACATTAGTCTTGGCAATGGTGTTTAGGATTTGACACCAAAATCAAAGGCAACAAAAGCAAAAATAAACAATTGGGGCAACATCACACTAAAAATGTTCTATATGACAAAGGAACCCATCAACAAAATGAGAAAGCAGTCTATGTAATGGAAGAAAATATTTGCAAATCATGTATCTGATTAAGAGTTACTATCTAAAATATATAAAAAATTCATACAGCTCAATAGCAGAAAATTGGTGAAGGTAGTAAAAAGGTAGACACGTCCAATTATAAAATAAGTAAATCATGAGAAGGTAATTACAGCATGGTGACTACAGTTAACAACACATATGAAGGGTGCCTGGGTGGCTCAGTCGGTTAAGTGTCCCACTTTGGCTCAGGTCATGATCTCACAGTTTGTGAGTTCGAACCCTGAGTGGGCTCTGTGCTGACAGCTCAGAGCCTGGACCCTGCTTCAGATTCTGTATCTCCTCCTCTTTCTGCCCCTCTGCCACGTGCTCTTTCTCTGTCTCTCAAAAATAAATAAGTATAAAAAAAGCATACAAAAAACCCACAACACCACCATATGGCATATTTGAAAGTTGTTAAGAGAGTGGATCTTGGATGTTCCCATTACAAGAAAAAAAGATTGTAAATATGTGTGGTGATAGACACCTATGACTTTCAGTTCCAAATGCTGAGGGGAGGTAGAAAGAATGGAGAGAAATTCTACTCAAGAAATATAGGGTGCCACAGAGTGCAAAGCAACTGTAGAAAGACTGGTATCACTACAGAAGGACAGACAGAGATTTCCTGAGGTATAGAAAGGTGGAGAACAAAGTACTAGGGAACAAAGAACTCTTCAATAACGACAAAAGTTGGCAACCAAGCTCTAAAGCAGAAAGAGATCACCCATGGTTTAAAGAACTAATAGCCCAGCTATAAAGTACAAAGAGATCTCTGGAAACTTGCCATTGCTCAGATCTTATGCCCTGCAGAATGGAAAGTCCTGATTCCACCATCAAAACATTTAGAAACAATGGTGAACTAAATCCAACTAACGATTCAACAAAGCTCAGACCCAGGTCAACTACTGAACAAATTGACTCGACCGCCAAATCTAGTGGCCTGACACAAAAGGGGCCTGTGCTTTCCTAAAAGAAAATATCATTTGCTTTATTCTTTATGATTATTTTAAAAATATTTTATTTTTAAAGTAACCTATACATCCAACATGGGGCTCGAACTCACAACCCAAGATCAAGAGTCACATGCTCTACTGACTGAGCCAGCCAGGTGCCCCTCTTTATGATTTCTTTATACATATCACCTAGTATGGAATGAGAAATTAAAGATGCATGAAGAAGAAGAATATGTGAACCATGGAAAGGAAAGAAAAAAGTCAATAGAAACAGATACAGAGATGGACCTGAAGTTGCAATGAACAGACAAGAACTTTAAAGTAACTTTGTTAAAATGCTTAAGGATCTAGGAGAAAATGTAGACATGTGCATGCAAAAGTAGAGAAATTTAACAGAAACCTACAAAGATAACTTTATGGAAAAGTGAGATGTAGAAGGTATGGTATCAGAAAAGAAAATTTCATTAAATAGGATTAACAGTAAAGCAGACATAGCAGAAAAAAAAAGGATCAATGAACTTGAATACAGGACAACAGAAAGTGTCCACAGTGAGAAAACCTCTCAGAGTGCCTAATATATGTAGAACAACATCAAATGCTTTTGTTTTATTTATGTATGTATGTATTTACTTATTTATATTTTTACTTATTAAATAGGCTCCACACTGGGCATGGAGAGGCCAGGGTGGGGCTTGAACTCAACACTGAGATCAAGACCTGAGCTGACATCAAGAGTTAGACACTTAAACGACTGGGCCATCCAAGTGCCCCTCAAATGCTTTAATATATGAGTAATTGAGGTCTCAGAAGGAGAAGAGAGAGAAAGCATGCAGAAGCCATATATAACGAGATAAGACCAAAAATATTCTAAAACTTGGTGAACAGCATCAACTAATAAATCTAAGAGTTGAATAAACTCCAAAGGAAAAAAAAAATCTATGTACATCATAATCAAAAAGTTGAAAAACAATGATAAAGAGCAAATATAAAAAACAGAGAAAAAATGGCACGTTAAATATAGGAAACAATGGCTAACTTTTCATAGAAACCATGGTGAATAGATGAAAACAGATGATAAAATACTAAAAGAAGAAACTTAATCTAGAATTCTATGTTCAGTGAAAATATCCTTCAAAACCCAGGAAGAAATAAAGGCATTTTTCAAACAGGCCACATTGGACACAGTTTATCTCCAGCAGACCTGTATTATGAGTTTTTCAGGATGAAGGAAAATAATGCCAGATGAAACTCATCTGGCAGGAAATAGTGAGCAGAAAAGGTAGACATGATCTGAAAACTTTTTGTTTCAGGGGCGCCTGGGCGGCTCAATCAGTTAAGCATCGGACTACGGCTCAGGCCATGATCCCATGGTTCGTGGGTTTGAGCCCCGCGTGGGGCTCAGTGCTGACAACTCAGAGCCTGCAGCCTGCGTCGGATTCTGCGCCTCCCCCCCTCTCTCTGCCCCTCCCCCATTCATGTTCTGTCTCTCAAAAATAAATAAACGTTAAAAAAAAATTTTTAAATTTGTTTCAGCATGCCTGGGTGTCTCAGTTGGTTAAGCATCTGACTTTTGATTTAAGCTCAAGTCATGATCTCACAGTGCATGGGTTTGAGCCCCAGATCAGGCTCTACATTGGCAGTGCAAAGTCTGCTTGGGATTCTCTCTCTGCCCTTCCCCTACTCTCTCTCTCTCAAAATAAATAAACTCAAACTTTGTTTCAATCTTCATCTCTTAAATATATTTTAATTTTCCTTTTAAAAATTATTGATGTTTTAAAACAAGTTAATAATGCATTGTAGGGTTTATGATACATGTAGAAGGAAAACATAAGGTAATAAGAAAACACATAAGTAGAAGTGGATAAATGAAAATAAACAATCATAAGGTTCTTATACTATAAATAAGGTTAGTATTATTATTATACTATAAATAAAGTTACCACCATGTACTGTGGTAACTGAAAAATACTTACTAGAATCTCTAGAGCAACCTCTAAAAATTACACAAAATGAGATATAACAATGAAAAGTGAATAGATAAGGTAAAATAAAATACTAAAAAATAATACTAGTGGGGCATCTGGGTGGCCCAGTTGGTTAAGCATCCTACATCGGCTCAGGTCATGATCTCACTGCTTGTGAGTTTGAGCCCCCCTTCAGACTCTATAATACTAGTTACAGAAAAGAAGGGAATACAAGAAGAATAGAGAAACAAAGAACAAATGGGAAAATAAAACCCAAATAACAGGATAGGATACTTAAGCCCAACCGTATCAACAATTGCATTTCATGTAAGTGGAATAAATGCTTTATTCAAAAGCAGTGATGAACCAATAGACCAAAAGCAAGACCCTATGTGTTTACAAGAAATGTGTTTCAAGTATAAAGTCAGAGAAATATTGAAAAGATATGCCATAGAAAATGTAAAAACTGGTGAAATATAAATAAGGTCTGTTGTTTGGTTAATAGTATTGTACCAACATCAATTTCCTGGTTTTCATAATTGTGCTTCTTTTTATGTAATATGTTACTATTGGGGAGAGCTAGATGAAGGGTACATGAGAATTCTCTATTACTTCTGTAGGATGTGAGTCATCCTTTCTCGATCAGTCAATAGAACATGGGACTCTTGATCTCAGGGTCAGGAGTTCAAGCCTCACATTGGGCATTGAGCTTACTTTAAAAATGAAAGAAAGAAAGAAAGAAAGAGAGAGAGAGAGAGAGAGAGAAAGAAAGAAAGAAAGGAAGGAAGGAAGGAAGGAAGGAAGGAAGGAAGGAAGGAAGGAAGGGAGAGAAAGAAAGAAAGAACTAGTGTTTGCAGCTGAGTGGGGTTTTTTTCTGGTTTGGAGTATTTGTTTTTTAGATTGCTTCCTGCTCATGGTAGTTCAGAGATCCAAAGACCTTCTTTTATTTTGTAATGTTTCTGTCCCTCTTAAACCAAGCTGGAGATATTTCCACCAATGCAATTCTCTTAAAAACTTAGTGGACTTTGTAAGAATATTATTGGGGTTTATTACATTCAACAAAAACCACACCCACAGATATCACAAAGATAAGCACTTTCTACCTTGGCTACCTATAAGATTGCTGTGGAACTACAATTTTAAGATTCTTATTGTTTAGAACAGAGAATCCCCAAGGTATGCTTTTAAGATTTCAGAGATACTTTTGTCTGTTTGAAAGGGTCTGTGATGCAGTACTTAAATCTTTCTGAGATGATGATGATGATGATGATGATTTTTATTTTTTTAAGTTTATTTATTTATTTATTTATTTAGAGAGAGCACAATGAGGGAGGGGCAGAGACAGGGAGAGAGAGAGAGAGAGAGAGAGAATCCCAAGCAGGCTCCCCACTGTTAGCGTGGAGCCCAATGTGGGGCTCAAACTCACAAAGCATGAAATCATGACCCGAGCCAAAACCAAGAGTCGGCCACTTAACTGACTGAGCCACCCAGGCACTCCAATGATGATGTTGATTTTTAATGTAGACTCAATGCCCTAAGAACCAACATGATCCTTTTGATAGGTATAGAAAAAGCATTTGACAAAATACAGCATTATTTCTTGATAAAAACCCTCAAGAAAGTAGGGATAGAAGGAACACACCTCAACGTCATAAAGCCCATATATGCAAGACCCACAGCTAATACCATCTTCAGTGGGGAAAAACTGAGGCTTTTCCTCCCTAAGGTCAGGAACACAACAGGGATGTCCACTGTTGAACATAGTACTGAAAGTCTTAGCCTCAGCATCAGACAACAAAAAGAAATAAAAAGCATACAAATTGGCAAAGAAAATGTCAAACTTTCACTCTTTGCAGACAACATCTCTGAAAGACTCCACCAAACAACTGCTAGAACTGATACATGGATTCAGCAAAGTCACAGGTATAAAATCAACATACAGAAATCATTTGCATTTCTATATACCAATAATGAAGCATCAAAAAGAGAAATCAAGATATCAGTCCCATTTACAATTGCACCAGAAATCATAAGATACCTAAGAATAAACCTAACCAAGAGCTAAAAGATCTGTATGCTGAAAACTATAGAATGCCTATGAAAGAAATTGGAGAAGACACAAAAAATGGAGAAACATTCTATGCTTATGGGTTGGAAGAAAAAATATTGTTAAAATGTCTGTGTTACCCAAAGCAATCTACACATTCAATGGAATCCCTATCAAAATAACACTAGCATTCTTCACAGAGCTAGAACAAACAGTTCTAAAATTTATATGGAACCAGAAAAGACCCCAAATAGCCAAAGTAATGTTGAAAATGAAAACCAAAGCTGGAGGCATCACAATTCAGGACTTTAAGCTGTATCACAAAGCTGTAATCATCAAGACAATATAGTACTGGTACAAAAACAGACATACAGATTAATGAAACAAAATAGAGAACCCAGAAATGGACCCACAAACGTATGGCCAACTGCTCTTCGACAAAGCAGGAAAGAATAGGCAATGGAAAGAGGACAGTCTCTTTAGCAAATGGTGTTGGGAAAACTGGACAGAGACATGCAGAAGAATGAACCTGGACCACTTTCTTGTACCATACACAAAAATAAATAAAAAATGGATGAAATACCTAACTGTAAGACAGGAAACCATCAAAATCCTACAGGAGGAAACAGGCAACAACCTCTTTGACCTTGGCCACAGCAACTCTTTACTAGACGTGTCTCCAGAGGCAAAGGAAACAAAAGCAAAAATAAACTATTGGGATTTCATCAACATAAAAAGCTTCTGCGCAGCAAAGAAAACAATCAACAAAACTAAAACTCACCAAATGTAAATAGGAGAAGATATTTGCAAATGACATATTGGATAAAGTGTTAGTATCCAAAATCTAGGAAGAACTTGTCAAACTCAACACCAAAAAACAAATAATCCTGTTAAGAAATGGGCAGAATACATGAATAGGCATTTTACAAAGAAGACACACAGATGGCTAACAGACACATGAAAAGATACTCAACATCACTATTCATCAGGGAAATACAAATCAAAACCACACTGAGATACCACCTCACACCTGTCAGAGTGGCTAACTTTAACAACTCAGGCAACAACAGATGTTGGTAAGGATGCGGAGAAAGAGGAACCCTTTTCACTGCTGGTGGGGATGCAAACTGGTGCAGCCACTCTGGAAAACAGTATGGAGGTTCCTCAAAAATTAAAAATAGATCTACCTTATGACCCAGCAGTTGCACTAGTAGGTATTTATCCAAAGGACACAAAAGTGCTCATTCAAAGGGCACTTGCACTCATCCCAATGTTTATAGCATCCCAATGTTTATAGCCTAAGCAGGCTCCATGCTCAGTGCAGAGCCCAACACAAAGCCCAACACAAAAGCAAAATTACAGAAAGAGCCATAATGTCCATCAACAGATGAAGATGTGCTTTATATATATACAATGAAATGTTACTCGGTGATCAAAAAGAATGAAATCTTGCCATTTGCAGCAATGTGGATGGTACTATAGTGTACAACACTAAGCGAAATAAGTCAGTCAGAGAAAGACAAATATGATAATTTCACTCATATGTGGAATTTAAGAAACAAAACAAATGAACGTAGGGGAAGGGAAGGAAAAATAAGATAAAAACAGAAAGGGAAGCAAGCCATAAAAGACTCTTAAATACAGAGAACAGAATGGGGGGGTTGCTGGAGGGGTGGTGGGTGGGGGTTGGCCTAAACGGGTGATAGGCATTAAGGAGAGCACTTGTTGGGATGAGCACTAGGTGTTATATGGAAGTGATGAATCACTAAAATCTACTCCTGAAAACAGTACTACACTATATGTTAACTAACTTGAATTTAAATGAAGAAAAAAAAAAGAAATCACAAAGTGTCAACTGTTAGGATTAATTTCAAATTATGATGGAATGCTCCAAAAAGAAATATTACATTGTACCTAAATGTTGATGCAAATTTATAATTACTGAGATAAAAAGTTTGTTTTAAGTTTTTACTTATCAAAGTAATTTGAAAAACAACATGTAAAGAATGTTTCATATTTGAAAATATAACAATATGAATATATTTACATAGGAAATTTGTGGAAGGCTATAACCTCAGATATTAGGGTGGTTATTATATTTACATTTAATTTGTCTATTTTTGTCTTAATTTTTGTTTATAATAAGTAGTAATTACTTAAGGTAATAATATATTACAGAAGGAGAAAAGGGGTAACTAATCTGTTAGCAGCTATTAGCAGTTATAGATGTTATTGAATAAAAGGAAAAAATGGTTAAAAAAAAAAAGTAGGTGCCCAATGTGGGGCTCAATCTCAGGACCCAGAGACCAAGAGCACATGCTCTACTGACTGAGCCAACCAGGCACCCCAAATCTTTCTGAGACCTTTACAAAAAGTTTTACAGTCACACGCTTGTCTAGACCATGAAAACATGGCAGTGCACTTGACTTGATCTCTGCCTGAAACTCCTTTCTTCATTTTAACATGTTTTCACTTGGAGAGTCTCAAAATAAGAAACAGTGTAATGGTTTGACCCATAAAGTCCTGGATCCTTAATATCTTCTGATTGTGGTAGAATATCATAAAATCGACTCTCTCCCCAGTTCCCAAATGTACAGTATAATACTGTGAACCCCATGCCCATTGCCATGCAACACATCTAAAGAGCCTGCAGCCCACGCTGCACAACTAAACCTGTACACACTCACCAAACAACAACTCCCAACTTCCCTCTCCCCCTAGCTCCTGGAGACCACCATCCTCTTTTCTGTTCCAATGCGTTTGACTGCTTTAGCTCATATAAATGGAATCATGCAGTATCTGTCCTTTTGTGACTGGCTTTTTTCACTTAGCATAATGTTCTCAAAGTTCCTCCATTTTGGAGTACATGACAAAATTTCCTTTCTTTTTTTTTTTTTTAATATTTTATTTATTTCTAGGAGAGAGAGAGAGACAGCGTGAGCAGGGGAGGGTCAGAGAGAGAGGGAGTCACAGACTGAAACAGGTTCCAGGCTCTGAGCTGGCAGTCAGCACAGAGCCCGACGCGGGGCTCGAACCCACAAACTGCGAGATCATGACCTAAGCGAAAGTCGGACGCTTAACCGACTAAGCCACCCAGGCGCCCCATAATTTCCTTTCTTTTTAAGGCAGTAATATTCCATTGTGTATAAATACCATATTTTCTATATCCATTCATCCATCAATGGACATTTAGATTGTTTCCACCTTTTGGCTACAGTGAATCATGCTACAGCTGGGCATGGGGGTGCAAGCTCTTCAAGATCCTATTTTCAGTTCTTTAGGATATATACCCAGAAGTGGGGTTGCTGAATCATATGGTACTTTTATTTTTTAATTTTGCTCAATTCTTAATATTTCACAGTTCTTTCTTTTTTTAAAGTCTTTTTTTTTTTGAGAAAGAGAGAGATAGCACAAGTTGGGGAGAGGAGCAGAGGGAGGGAGGGAGGGGGAGAGAGAGGGAGACAGAGAGAGAGAGAGAGAGAGAGTCTTAAGCAGGCTCCATGCTCAGTGCAGAGCCCAACACAAAGCTCAATCCTACAACCTTGGGATCACAACTCGAGCCAAAATCAAGTCAGACCTCAACTGACTGAGCCACCTAGGCACCCCTCACAATTCCTTCTTTTGCTCATCTCTACCTGTACCTTGTGACAAGCAGCTTAAAGAAAGTAGGTAGCACTTTTGACATCTGATGGGAAATCTCCTTGGCTGGATCCATCAGTTCACTGGGTACTCCATCTAATTCCCATGTTACTACTTCCCACCACCATGTAACAAATGTCTCCTCTCATCCAGCTTCCAACAATATTTTCTTCACTTTCCTTTCAGCCTTCACCTGGAGGGCCATCAGGATTCAGCAAACAGTATCTTTAAGGCCCTACTATCTTCATCCCGCTGCCTGTTCCCAAAGTCACTACATGTTTTATCATAGCAGCACCCCATTTTCAGTTAGCAAAATCTGCCCCAGTTACATATCCTGCATAATGAGCACCCCATTCTTTTTTTTTAATTTTTAAAAATTTTGTTTTTTAATTTAAACCCAAGTTAGTTAACATACCTTCTTAATGGCTTACAAAAACAATTATTGCATTATCATTTCTTACAGTTGGGGGCATGCTGAATGACCTCAGGGGTTCTTGCTTAAGATCTCTCATATAGGGGTGCCTGGGTGACTCAGTTGGTTAAGCGTCCAACTTTGGCTCAGGTCATGATCTCACGGTTTGTTAGTTTAAGCCCCGCATCGGGCTCTGTGCTGACAGCTCAGAGCCTGGAGCTTGTTTCAGATTCTGTGTCTCCCTCTCTCTCTGCCCCTCCCCCATTCATGCTCTGTCTCTGTCTCTCTCAAAAATAAATAAACATTAAATAGAAAAAGATCTCTCATATAGTCAGACAGGGGCTGGTATCATCTCAAAGGCTTCTTCATTCACATTTCTGGTGGTTGATGTTGGCTCTCATCTGGACTGCACTTGGGCTATTAGTTGGAATGCTTACATGTGGCCTCTTTTGTGGCTTGGGGTTCCTTACTCGTGGCACTGAAATTTAAGGGTACACTTCCTAAACAGAAAGAGCCAGATTGGAGTTGTTGGTCTTTTATGAGTTCACTTTGGAGGCTTATTTCTGAGATCATCACAAAGAATCACCGCATTCAAGGGTAAGACCTTCCACCAGTTAATCAGGCGAGACATAAGTATCTGGAAGAGCATGTAAGACTGGAAATACTTTTGGAGTTTTGTTGTTCTTGTTGTTGTTTTTGGAAAAGACATAAATCTGCCTCAGGTCCCATTTTATGAGATGGTGACTTGGTCAGTTCTCAAGTTCTAAGCCATTACTAGCCACCTGTCTTCAATTATAAGTAGGCCATATGGTCACAGTTATCTCCAGGACCAGCAGAGGGTAAGATTCTCTAACATTCCTGGGGGGTGGGCTAAAGGGGATATCATGATCAGTCTTCCTAAATGAAGTTTATGAGGCGAAGTTTTCGTTAGAAAGTTCAGAGCTTGGCAAACTATTACTTGAGGGCCAAATCCAGGACACCATATGTTTTTGTAAAAAAGTTTCATTGGAACACAGTCACACCCATTCACATTGTGGCCTACAAGAGTAGAATTGAGTGGTTGCAATAGAGACCACAGGGCCCTCAGAGCCTATAGTATTTTATCCAAGACCCTTTACAGAAAAAGTTTGCTGATTTTTAAGACAGATTTGTCATCGTAGGAGCAGGTAGTGGATGTCCTTTCCCTGCCTCAGGATCTCAGGATCAGAAAGATTTTCCCAGTCTATTTCAGTCTCCTCCCTTTGATTAAGGTGCAGGTGGGGAAGGGCTGATGGGTTCCCTACCACTAAGAGATGGGAGGACAGTGGACATCTTGGCCACCAACTTCATTGATGAAGCGAAATAGACCATGAATCAGAGGTAGATGTTTATATAGATCTTTCTTAAGAAGATCTCAGAATAGGTGAAGTCCCACTCACAGTCTCCAAATCACTCCCTGTCATATCCATTTAAAAGTAGATGACAGAGTCCATGACAGTTTTTGATGAGGATGGTGTAGGCTGATGTAGGAGTGAGTCAAAAGAATAGACTCAGAAGACTTCTCTGTGAAAGAGTTGGAGGGTCAGGTCTTCCTGATCATTGCTTGTAGAAGCTTAGTGATATTTTTGGTTTTCTTTCTGTCTTTTGCCAATTACTTTTTTTCTTCTCTCCAGAAAGGGATTCTTCCATAGCATAAACAGGGAGTCAGTTGTCCAGGGCTCTCTCTTAATAATAGCAAATTGCTACTCATGGACTCTTTGTTTTCTGAAATCAGCCGCCACATCTTGAATCCTTCTGCCTGTAAATTTCTGTTTCCTCTACACTGACCATTTCTGTTTAGTCCTTATATTCTTCCTGAATCTGTTTTTCTTTTTTTTTTTTAAAGACTGTCTATCTGCTCAGAGAGTTCTTTAAGAGATTCTGTTTTCAGCCAGAGGGCTTTGTATTTATTTTCCAGTTGTGCTTTGGTTAATTGCAGAGATCAAAAGTCAAGTTATAACCCTTTGTTGATCTCCCTGTTCATGTACCGAGCTCACACCCTATCACTCATTTTGGACTGTGATTTGAATTGTGATTTGAATCTATCATTTTCAACTAATAACCATATAGTTTCTTCACATAGTACATAAATCATCTCTTTCTTCTCATCTCTTAGCACCGCATTCCAGTGATCTATCAGTTGTCAACGAATTTATACCTGTCATTTTCTCTTCCCTTACATCGTATTTGCTGTCTCATCAGAATGAAGATCTGGCTGTTTCTAGTGCACAATGCAATGATTAAAATGTTCAGTTTCATTTTCCTTGTAAACAAGAGTTCTTCTGTGTCTGAGACTTCTGAATTAATTAAGTTTGTCCTCTCAGTAAGGTCTGAATTTCAGGCTGCCACTTCCTCCTATATGCTCCTCTCCAATCTTGCATTTTTTCCTTTCATAGGAAAAAGGACTTTAAACTTCCCATTCTCGGGGCATCTGGGGGACTCAGTTGGTTAAGTATCTGACCTCGGCTTAGGTCATGAAATCACGGTTTGTGGGTTTGAGCCCCGCATTGTGTTCTGTGCTGACAGCCAGCTCAGAGCCCAGAGCCTGTTTCGGATTCTGTGTCTCCCTCTCTCTCTGACCCTCCCCTGCTCACGCTGTCTCTCTCTCTCTCTCTCTCTCTCTCTCAGAAATAAATAAAAAACATTAAAAATTTTTTTAAAAACTTCCCATTCTCATTAATGTCTTCATTAGGGATATTTTTATATATTTGAAAATTTTGTGTAATTCTTTGTAACATCTGTGTGGATTTCTGTCTTTTTAATATTTCATCCCATTTCTTACACAATATTCTTTCTTGGTTTCAATATGAAAAACAAATATTTCAACATGTTTTGGCCATCTTCTTCAAGCTCAGGGATTGTATTTTTAATCCCAGCCCCTCCATCATAGCTATCTGTATTTTTGTTTATTGGTTTCTTTAAATATTTACTCTTAATGTTCCATATTTTTAAAAAAAATGTGTTTGCCCTCCAGAATTTTAATCAAACCTCCAGATCTTGACTTTCCAATATTGTAGAGTTGCAATTTTTCCTAATTATATGCAGTGTGTATTTCTTTAAAGAACTGAAGTTCTTGTCCAAGTTATTTCTCACATTACTGAGTAGACATTCTTCCTAGACCAAAGTTAACTTTGTCTTACTAACATATACATGACTTTAATTAGGAGAAATGTTGAGGAAATACACTTCTTGAACTATCATATAGTCCATTTCTCAACATAGGATGTCTTTATTATAAGGAATGGTTTCACAGGATTACTTTTTCTTTACCCTATAGAGGCAGATAATCAGGTTATACTTAAGTCCATTAGAGTTGATTGAATTTCTCCATCTAGGAGTTTCTTCAAGTCCTCATGACATACTTACCAGAATTCTATGTTAGGCTTCTTAGTAAGGCTGAAGATTTGTATGTCCATGGAGTTCTTATTTTTTACTCTAGCAAAATTCCTAATTGATTCATAAATCAATTCTTCTTTCTGTCTCCCTCCCTCACCCACCCTGCTTCCCTCCCTTGTACCCTCTCCCTCTCTGTTTCCCTCTCCTTCTCTGCTTCCAGGCAGGGAAAAAACGTTGAGGGGATCCCAGGCAGGAGAAAGCATGTAACCAGACACAGGCTAGAGGAAACCGCACTTATTTGTGGAAGAACTTCTGTGAGGATGATAGAAGTGGCAGGAGCTGAGCTTGGGGAATCTGCATGGAGCAAGTGTGGAGAGGGTCCAATATGATCTGACCTTAAGGAGTCTGACTCGCCTTGCTAAACGGACAACATCTGAGTTTGCTTGTTTTCACACAGGAGCAGTATGTAATTCCCATGTTGAGAAAGGTAATTCTGAACGAGTAGTTTCAGAAGGTGGATTGATAGTCTGGGAGACTGGAAGGAGGGAGACAGTCAGGAGAGCTATCTCCTGACAATAATTTAGGGAGAGCTGGGAAAGGTCCTGTTCTAGCTCAAGCAGCATCTTTGAAACCCTGAAGGGAAATGCTCCAGTGATTTGC
Source organism: Hyaena hyaena (assembly GCF_003009895.1). NCBI lineage: Eukaryota > Metazoa > Chordata > Mammalia > Carnivora > Hyaenidae > Hyaena > Hyaena hyaena. The sequence goes on along the minus strand of NW_024080823.1, from coordinate 2,068,312 downwards.
ACATGAGAGGCCCAACCTAGAGTGGCAATGAGGGGGTGGGGAAAGTCCCTGGAAAGAACTGGATGTAGACCCAATTCTTGGTAGCCTGACTAGTGCCTGACTGTTCTTCAAGACACTCTCCTGACAGAATTAGATCTTTCTGACTGTCCTGAGCCTTGTTACCAGCTGTTGCTATTCTCAGACATTCTGTTTCATGAGTTGTGGTTACATTCGTGTTCTCCTTGTGGATTTACCAGAGCTCACTACAAATGCCTTCCCAGTTTCTGTCTCTGCAGCCCCTGTATGTATGCTTTGCATCACAAGTTATTTTATTTTATTTTATTTTATTTTATTTTATTTTATTTTATTTTATTTTATTTTATTTGAGAGGGGGCTGAGAGGGGCAGAGGGAGACAGAATCATTTTTTAGATGACTTTATTATTTAATTTATTATTTTTAATGTTTATTTTTGAGAGAGACAGACAGACCATGAGTTGAGGTGGGGGGGGGAGAGAAGGAGACACAGAATCAGAAGCAGGCTCCAGGCTCCAAGCTGTCAGCACATAGCCCGATGCAGGGCTTGAACCCATAAACCACGAGATCATGACCTGAGCTGAAGTCCAATGCTTAACCGACTAAGTTACCCAGGTGCCTCTTGATGACGTTATGATTTTATTATTCTTTTTTTCACATATAGTGAAAAACATGACACAAAGTCATGAACAATGTATAGCAGAATTTTAAAAAACTATAGCAGACTCTATGAGTCATCATTTTCATTACAGTGTTTCTGAGAAATACTAGGAATAGAGAAAAGAACAAATGATAGCTGCAGTGTAAATCAGGTTTTTGCTATCTTAGTAATGTCTTTATTTATTTTAGAAAAAACCTGTAACTGTTTAACCAAGGTACAAACTAAGGGAATAATTTCTCTCTAACCTCTGTAGATATAATGTAGCTGCATTTATTATTATAGTAATAAAAAATAGAAGTCTGACATTATTGCAATTCCAAACAAGATTGATTTAATAATGAAATGAACATAAAGCAATACTTTGTTTTGAAAAATATTATATTGATTGTTATTTTGCTACTTAATGCAACTGGTTATCAGTTATTTCCACTGACAATCCCAAGACACTGATGTCATTGTTGGTGTGGTAAGTTTCACTGGATAGTTTTTAGAGTCATTCAGTTGTAACAAAAATATACATTTGGAGTACACAATGTTAGTTTGAGCCTTCTGTGAATCCACTGACTCACTGTTCATTGAAACAAAGTTTGGTTTTTCTGTACAAATATTTGAATAAGAGAACTTCTTGCCTGTGAACACCCAGCTCGTGTGTGTGCATGTGTGTGCGTGCAATATTGGTTTTTAAATAACTCTGTGTCCTTCATATTTAGAATTTCTAAGCTTGATATTTATTTTTTATAGGATAAGTAAAATGTTTATTTTTTTATCTTTTCAGGAATAGAATTTAGTGATTCATCACTTACATATCACACCCAGTGCTCATCCCAACACATGATCTCCTTAATGCTCCTCACCCTTTAGCCCATCCCCCCACCTAACACCCAACCAGCAACCCTCAGTTTGTTCTCTGTATTTAAGAGACTCTTATGGGTTGTCTCCTTCTCTATTTTTATATTATTTTTGCATCCCTTCCCTTATGTTCATGTTTTGTATCTTAAATTCCACATATGAATGAAATCATATATTTGTCTTTCTCTGATTGACTGATTTCTAGTTCCATCCACTTTGCTGCAAATGGCAAGATTTCATTCTTTTTGACTGCTGAGTAATATTCCATTGTGAGTGTGTGTGTGTGTGTGTGTGTGTGTGTGTACACACACCACATTTTCTTTATCCATTCATCAGTTGATGGACATTTGGGCTCTTTTCATACTTTGGCTATTGTCAATAGTGCCACTATAAACATTGGGGTGCATGTGCCCCTTCGAATCAGTACTCCTGTATCTTTTGGATAAATACCTCATAGTGCAATTTCTGGGTCATAGGGTGGTTCCAGTTTTAATTTTTTTTAAATGTTTTATTTATTTCTGAGAGAGAGAGAGAGAGGCAGCATGAGCAGGGAGGGTCAGAGAGAGATGGGGACACAGAATCTGAAGCAGGCTCCAGGCTCTGAGCTAGCTGCCAGCACAGAGCCCGACTTGGGGCTCGAACCCACGAACCATGAGATCATGACCTGAGCCGAAGTTGGTCTCTTAACCGACTGAGCCACCCAGGCACCCCAGGGTAGTTCTATTTTTAATTTTTTGAGAAACCTCCATGCTGTTTTCCAGAGTGACTGCACCAGTTTGCATTCCCACCAGAAGTGCAAGAGTGTTCCTCTTGAGAGAGAGTCTTAAGCAGGCTCCACACTGAGCTCAGAGCCCAACATGGGGCTTGATTATAGGACCCCGGAAGCATGATCTGAGCTGAAATCAAGAGTCAGATACTCAACTGATTGAGCCACCCAGGTGCCCCCATTATAAATAACTTTATGGAGCTTTTAATACAGGCTGATGATAACCTTTCTGAAGTTCATCTTAAATCATAATGCCTTCAGCATTATATTGAATTACTATGTGTGCAAAGGTGTATAAATGAAGTGGTATGACTATATATTTTATTTATATTTATTTATAGTCTGCCTCAATAATTCAAATATGGCTCCATGAATCCATGAATTCATGGTGCGCAGATGAACACGTATCCTTTAAAGTTTATGCTGGAAGTCAATAAAGAACATGAGTAGAGAAGATATAATTATCAGCCCTGATGGGAAACCCAGAATTGAAACTCCCTGAGGAGACATAATTCTGAGAGGATTGAGAGGACCATACCATGGTTCTGGAGTCACCTCTTGCAGAAAAACCTTCCCTAGCCACTGCAAAGCGGATTGGATGTGCCTCTTCTACAAACTCCTACCACTGTGCGCACATTTCATTTTAACACTTCTTGCCTGTACTGTGACCACTTGTCCACATGTGCTCCAACTCTTGCCTACATCTTTGATCCATTTTCTATCCCTTCCCTACATATATATTTTCCATGTGTCACTTTATTTTGTAATGTTTCATCATTTATTTTGAGAGAGAGAGAATTCCAACCAGGCTCCACACTGTCAGGGCAGAGCCTGACGTGGGGCTCGGTCTCACAAACTGTCAGATCATGACCTGAGCCTAAATCAAGAATCAGATACGTAACTAACTGAGCCACCCATTGATCACTTTAATAATTAATCTATATGTTTTATGTGGTGTGATAAGCTCAAAAACTATTAGAACTGGAATGGAAAAAAATAACTGGAAAGGAATTTTGAGTTTTCAACTATTTGTATCAGACATATAGCAATGTACATTATTTAGCACACACCACAGCAATATAGAATCCATTGTGTGTGTGTGTGTGTGTGTACGGTTATGGGAATCCCATTTTTATATATTTCATATATACACATACACCCATTGTAATTAGAGGTCATTATAGTGCTATACTGGGATTATATATATAAAATGTGTGTCTATATATACATACAGAGAGATAATATTGTGTACAGATAGCACTGTAATACTATACACTGTTATAGGTACAATATATATAGGATATATATATATATATATATACTGTATATATATATGCACAGGCATGCACTATAGCAATGTATAGTGACCTTCAGTGTAGATGAAATGCAAGCATCTTCACTTTGTCTTATATACCTCTATAGAGGTAATAACCAAAGCTTAAGCGTTACAGTGTATGAGGCTCTTTAACAAATGGCCCATGATTAATTGTGAGGGAAATCTTAATCACAAGCCACAACCACAACCACAGCTTCTTTGCAGTACACATGTGGCTACCCTCAGGAGATGACTTGCACTTTAACTCTCTCCCCTGCCTCTACTGTCATCCTACAATTTCAAGGAAATTCACAGGCCACTGTTAGACATCCTTTTCATAAGGATTCCTTAGGCCATTCATATCAGAAAATACTTTTATTCTCCCATCTTTCAAAAAAATCCCTTGCTTCATTCCACTACCCCTTTCAATTACTGCCCTATTTCTGTGCTGTCTAGAATAAAGTTCCCAGACTCATGATCAGCAATTCTTTTCCTCTGTTCTCTCCCAAACCTGCTACAATCAAGTGTGCACCCACTCCACTCCTGAACTGCTCACCTCGAGTCACCCAGAGTCTCCACCTTTTCAGAACCACTGGCTACTTCTGAAGGCTCATCTTACTCACCCTATTAGCAGCATCTGTCATAGTTGGTTACTTTCTACTTTTTGAGTCACTTAGATTTCTTAGCTTTCAGGACACTGCTCCCTCTTGGTCTTTCCCCCTTTTTCTGCCTGCTCTTCCTCAGTCTTTTTTTTTTTTTTTTTCTCATTCATATTCCCCCTCATTTCTCTAATCTGTAAGTGTTAGTTCCTCTACCACAGCCCTTGGTCCTCTCTCTTTCCTATCTATACCCATTCACTTGGTGACACTTGTTGAGTCTCTTGATCTTATATATATCATCTATATGCAGGTAACTCCCACATTTATATCTCCAGCCTGGACCTCTCCCCAGATTCCAGAACTGTCTATCCAACCGTATGCCTGAGTCACCATTTAGATCAGTAACATCCATTTCAAATTTTACAAGTCTGAAACTGATTTCTTTCTTTCTTTCTTTCTTTCTTTCTTTCTTTCTTTCTTTCTTTCTTTCTTTCTTTCTTTCTTCCTTTCTTTTAAGCAATCTTTACTCCCAGTGAGTGGCTCAAACTCATGACCCTGAGATCAAGAGTCACATGTTCTAGGGGCGCCTGGGTGGCTTAGTCGGTTAATCATCCGACTTTCGCTTAGGTCATGATCTCGCGGTTCGTGGGTTCGAGCCCCACGTCGGGCTCTGTGCTGACTGCCCGCTCGGAGCCTGGAGCCTGTTTCAGTCTGTGACTCCCTCTCTCTTTGACCCTCCCCTGCTCACACTGTCTCTCTCTCTCTCCTAGAAATAAATAAAACATTAAAAAAAAAAAAGAGTCACATGTTCTACTGCCTGAGTCAGCCGGGCACCCCTAAAACTGATTTCTTGGTAGCTGCCCTTCCCAAGGCATCTCCATCAGTTCTCTCCATGTCAGTGAATGGCAACTCTATTCTACTGTTGCTTAGTAAAAAATTAAAAAATAAACATGTTGGTGTCATTTGATCTGGACTCCTCTCCTTCTTTCTCCTACCTGCAGCTGATCTGTTAGTAAATCCTGTGAGTTCCACCTTCAAAATAATGAGACTGCTTCTCACTAGTCCTACTGTTGCCACCGTTGTCCATGCCACCACCGTCTCTTGTCCAGATGACTGCAAAAGTCTTGGAGATACCACAGTGAAAGGAAAGGAGAAAGTTAAATTAAGGATCTGGAAAAATAGGTTATACAAATACTTGGACACTACCACAAATTCATTTAAAAAAAAAACATGCTGTACTTTCATATCTTGGCTGAACTCCATCTCTCTTGGTTAATACCAAAATATTAAACCAACTCTATAAAAAGCAATATAAAAACACAAATACAAAAAAAAGTACTTTTAGCTGATGAAAATTCTCCCTCCCAAAACCAACCACAAAGTCATATTCTGTAACCCAAAACTCTACACTGAATTATATAGTCTCAAACAAGCATGTAAAGAAAATCTTTTAAAAAGCACTTAGAGGGGCACCTGGGTGGCTCAGTCGGTTAGGCGTCCGGCTTCGGCTCAGGTCAGATCTTACAGTTCGTGGGTTTGAGCCCCGCATCAGGCTCTGTGCTGACAGCTCAGAGCCTGGAGCCTGTTTCGCATTCTGTGTCTCCCTCTCTCTCTGCCCCTACCCCCCTCATGCTCTGTCCCTCTCTGTCTCAAAAATAAACTATTAAAAAAATAAAAATAAAAAGCACTTAGAATCATAAATTCCAACACTAAGAAGGGGTATAAGCAAACAAACTCAGGATGAAATGCAACAAGAATTGATCAAACTCAGGAAAGTAATCAGAAAGAAAAAAAGGTCATAAGTGCCTTAAAATGAAGGATAAACTACAACATGCCCAAGGAAGAAAGAATTCAAATAAAAATTTAAAAGAAAATTTAAAAAAATCCATTGATGGATGAATGGAATATTATCCACCACAAAAAATCGAGAAAATTCTACCATTTGCAACACCATGGATGGACCTTGAAGACATTATGCTAAATGAAATAAGTCAGATAGAGAAAGACAAATACTGTATAATCTTACTTATATGTGCCATCTAAAACACACACACACACACACACACAAACACACACACACCAAACTCATAAAAAAGAGATCAGACTTGTGGCTGCCAGAGGTAGCCAGAAAATAAATTCACTGGATGGGATTATCAGAAGATTAGACACTGCAAAAGAAAAGATCATCTACCTAAAGATATAATAATAGAAATGCTTTTAAATGGAAACAGGGCAGGGGAAAGACTGGGGGACAAAAGAACTTCAGGGATCTGTGGGGACAGTATTAAGTTATCTAATATATGTATAATTTGAATCTCCAAATAATGGGACAGAAAAATATTTAAAAGAATAGCCAGATGTTTTCTAATTTGATGATAACTATAAACCAACATATTCAAAAAGCTCAATGAGCCCTAATCAGAATGAAAATAACATCAAGTCATGTTTTCATCAAATTACAAAAAGAGAAACTTTAAAAAACATTTCAAACAAAACACATTAGTAGTAGACCAAAGACAAGAAATACCAAAGACTATGTTCAGAAACAGTGGAGCCAGAACACAGTGAAATGACATGTTTATTTTGCCAGAAGAAAAACTCTCAACCTAGAATTTTGTATCCAGCAAAAATATTTTTCAAGGAATGCCTGGGTGGATCAGCCTTAAGATTAAGTGTCCAAATCTTGATTTCAGCTCAGGTCATGATTTCACAGTTGTCAGATCAAGACCCATGTAGGGCTCTGTGCTGAGCGAGGAGCCTGCTTGTGATTCTCTCTCTCCCTCTCTCTGTCCCTTCCCCCCCCAAATAAATAAATATTTTAAAAATATATTTTTCAAAATAAAGACTGCTCAGACAGACACAGAGAATTTCTCTCTCGCACTTTTTTTTTTTTTTTTTTGCTGGCCAGACTTGCTCTAAGGAAATATTTACGGAAGTTTATTGAGCTTAAGGAAAATTATACAAAGAAAACATCACTCTATCAAGGAAGAAAAACAAAAAGGAAGTGAAGGGGCAAAGGAAGGGAGAAGAATAGAAGAAAACAGGAGGTAGAGGAGAAAGAGAAGGAAGAGGAAGAGAAGGAGAAGAAGAGCCGAACAATCAGGGAGAGAATCAGAATGTGCTTCAGAAGCAGAGAGAGCCTCTGGTTTTTGTAAATAAACGGGGCATGTGCATATTTTTACATATTTTCTACAGATAGTTTGACACCATAGCAGCAAAGCAGAGACCACTTTACTATCTGGCTCTCCAGAAAATGTTTGCTAAACTCTACATTATATATCTCAATTAAATGATAGAGGGTATCAGAGTGGATATAAAAGCAAGATCCAACTATATATCATCTCCAAGAGACATACTTAGAACACAAAGACATAAGTAAAAGGACGAAAATGATACATCAGGCAAACATCAATTGTAAGGTAGTTAAAGTGGCTATATTAATATCAAAGTAAACATTGGGATAGGTAAAATTAACATGAATAAAGAGAGGTAGTTCCTAAAGAAAAAAGGATCAATGCACTAAGACATAACAATTTCAATTGTGTATCTAATAACAGAGCATCAAAATACAAAAGCAAAAACTCTCAGAACAGAGAGAACAAGAAAAACCCATAAGTATAGCCGGAGATTTCAACACTCCTTTCTCATCAACTGATAATATACAGAAAATAAGTAAGAACAGAGAAAACTTGAGCCCTGTTAACCAACTGACCCAGCTGACTTCTATAGAACATTCAGCAACAGTAGAAGTTACTTTCTTTTCAAGCACACGGGGACCATTCACCAGAACAAACCGTTTCCTGAGTTATTAAATAAGTCTCAATAAATTGAAATACAACTGAATAAGAAAGAGTATGATCTCCATCCAAAATGGGATTAAATTAGAAATCAGTGACAGGAAGATACCTGGAAGCGCCAAACAGTTAAACATTAAATAACACGCACATGCATGTATGCACAAAGAAACCTTTAAAAATTAAATAACACATCTGTAGATAGCCATGGGTAAAAGGAGAACTCACAAGGGATATTATCTCAAAACATGTTTTACTGGATGAAAGTGAAAATACATATCAACATATATGGATTACAGCTAATGTAATGTTTATAGAGGAATTTATACCTTTTTAAAATGTTTATTTTTGAGAGAGAGAGAGAGAGAGAGAGAGAGAGGCAGAGAAAGAAGGGGAGAGAATCCCGAGCAGGCTCTACGCTGACAGTTGAGAGCCCAGTGCAGAGCTCGAACTCACAAACCATGAGATCATAACCTGAGCCGAAGTTGGATACATAACTGCCTAAGCCACCCAGGCACCCTGAGGAATTTATTATACCTTTAAGTGTTCATATCAGAAAAGAAGAAACTTTAGACATGTTCCCAAGTTTCCACCTTAACAAAGCCAGAAAAAGACAGTTAAATCTAGAGTGAAAAAGGAAATTATTCAGTGAGTAGCAAAAATCAGTGGCTAGAAAATAAACAAAAAAGAAAATCAATGAGGGGTGCCTGGGTGGCTCAGTCCCTTAAGCATCCAACTCTCGATTTCGGCTCAGGTCATGATCTCACAGTCATGAGATCCAGCCCTGTGACAGGCTCTGTGCTGGGTGTGGAGTCTGCTTAAGAATCTCTCCCTCCCTTTCCCTGTGGCCCTCCCCCACTTGTGCCTGCTGTCTCTTTCTCAAAAAATAAAAATAAATTTAATTTAATTTAAAAATCAGTGAAACCAAAATTATTTTCTTAAAATCAACAAATCTGAAAAAACATTAGCTAGATCAATCAGGAGAAAAAGAGAGAAAATAAAATACCAATATAAGGGGACTAACTAAATATTCAAACATAGGAGGGTGGTTGAATACACTATGGTGTGTTCACAAGTTGGAAACTCATGCAGTTATAGTAAAAATTAAGGAAGATCTCTGGAAAACAAATGTGCAGTGGTTTCCAGAATATATTAAGTACAATAAGTAAGATGCAAATCAGTACATAGAACATGCTATAGAAGAGAAAATTGAAAAAACATATATAAAGCTATTATAAAGAAGTTTATAAATTTATTATTATACTGATAGATTTCTTTGTAAAAAGAAATAAATGAGAAATTACAATTGACACCACAAAAATACAAAAGATTATAAGAGAATATAATAAATAATTATATGCCAACAAACTGGATAAATGAGGAAAAAAATGGATAAATTCCTAGAAACATACTGTCTAAATGAATCATGAAGAAATAGAAATAGAAAATAGAAATAGAAAAACTAAACAGATCAGCAGAGGACAGGGTTGAATTAGCAATCAAAAAACTTCCCAACACAGAAAAGCCTAGGACCAGATGGTTTTACTGGCAAATTCTACCAAATTCTTCCAAAAAACTGAAAAGGAACCTTCCAAACTCATTTTCTGAGGATAACACTACCCTGATACCAAAGCCAAATTATAGGGGCACCTGGATGGCTCAGTCGGTTAAGTCTCCGACTTCGGCTCAGGTCATGATCTCATGGTTCGTGGGTTCGAGCCCTGCGTCGGCTCTGTGCTGACAGCTCAGAGCCTGGAGCCTGCTTCGGATTCTGTATCTCTCTCTCTCCCCCTCTCTGACCCTCCTCTGCTCACGCTCTCTCTCTCTCTCTCTCTCAGAAATAAATAAAACATTAAAAAAAAAAAGCCAAATTATAGACACTGCAAGGAAAGAAAATTACAGACCTGATGAATGTCGTTGTAAAAATACTCAACAAAATATTAGCAAACTGAATTCAACAGCACACTGAAAGGATCATTCACCGTCAGGATGCAGGATTTATTCTTGGGATGCAAGAATGTTTCAACATCTGCAAATCAATCAATGTGATACACCATTAACAGAATGAGTGACAAAAATCATGTGATCATCTCAAAAAATGCAGAAAAAGCATTTGACAGAATACAACATTTTTTCATGATAAAAACACTCAACAAATTGGGTATAGAAGAAATGTCCCACGGCATAATAAAGGTCATATAAAACAGTCCCACAGCTAACATCATACTCAATGGTCAAAGTTAAAATTTTTCTCTAAAATGAAGAACAAGACAGGGATGCCCACTTTTACCACTTTTGTTCAACATTGTATTGGAAGTCCAGGCTTGACCAGTTAGGCAAGAAAAAGAAATAGAAGCCATCCATATCAGAAAGGAAGAATTAGTTAACTCTGTTCACAGATGATGTGGTCTTATATATAGAAACCCTAAAGACCCCACTATAAACTGTTAGAACTGGGGCTTCTGGCTGGCTCAGTCAGTGGAGCATGTGACTCTATCTCTGTGTCATGAGTTTGAGCCTGATGTTGGGCTCAACATAAAATAAAAAATTAAAAAAATGTGTTAGAACTAATACATGAATTCAGTGAAGTTGCAGAATACAAAACCAACATACAGAAATCAGCTGCATTTCTTTTTTTTATTAAACATTTTTTAATGTTTATTTTTGAGAGAGAGAGAGATGGAGTGTGAGCAGGGGAGGGGCAGGGAGAGGGGGAGACACAAAATCCAAAGCAGGCTCCAGAATCTGAGCTGTCAGCACTGAGCCTGATGTGGGGCTCAAACCCATGGACCACAAGATCGTGACCAGAGCCGAAATCAGATGCTTGGCTGACTGAGCCACCCAGGCGCCCCTTAGCTGCATTTCCATACACTAATAACAAACTATATGGAAGAAAAATTAAGAAAACAATTCCATTTAAAATAGCATGAAAAACAATACTTGGGAATAAAATTAACCAAGGAAGTAAAAGACCTGTACTTTGAAAATTATAAGACATTGATGAAAGATATCAAAGAAAACATAAATAAGTGGAAAGATGTCCCATGTTCTTGGATTGGAAGCATTCATGTGGTGAAAATGTCCATACTACCCAAAGCAATTTACAGATTCAAGGAATCCCAATCAAAATTCCAATGTCATTTTTCCCCCCACAGAAATAGAATAAGCCACTCTAGGGGCACCTGGGTGGCTTAGTCGGTTAAGCGTCCGACTTTTGCTTAGGTCATGATCTCACGGTTTGTGGGTTCGAGCCCCGCATCAGGCTCTGTGCTGACTGCCAGCTCAGAGCCTGGAGCCTGTTTGAGTCTGTGACTCCCTCTCTCTCTGACCCTCCCCTGCTCACGCTGTCTCTCTCTCTCTCTCTCCTAGAAATAAATAAAACATTAAAAAAAATTAAAAAAAAAAGAATAAACCACTCTAAAATGTGTATGTAACCACAATAGACTCCGAATAGCTGAAGCAATCCTGAGAAAGAAAAATAAAGCAGGGGGCATCACAATCCCTGATTTCAAACTATATTTCAAAGCTATAGCAATCAAAACGGTATGGTACTGGCATAACATAAGACACATTGATCAGTGGAACAGAATAGAGAGTCCAGAAATAAACCCTTACATATATGGTCAATTGATTTTTGACAGGAGACCAAGAACACACAATTGGGAAAGGACAGTCTCTTCAATAAATGATTTTGGGAAAACCAGACAGCCAAATGCAAAAGAATGACTTTGGACCCCTATCTTACATCACTCACAAAAATTAACTCAAGTGGCTCAATGTAAGACCTGAGATCATAAAGCTCCAAAAAAAAACATAAGGAAAAAGATCCTTGGCATTGATCTAGGTAATGATTTCCTGGATATCACATGTCATGCACAAGCATCAAATGCAGAAATAGACGGGAGCGGGGGGGGGATTACACTAAACTAAAAAGGTTCTGCACAGAAAAAAAAATCAACTGAGTGGAAAGGCAACCAATGGGATGGAAGAAAATATTTGCAAAGTATGTATCTGATAAGTTGTTAACATCCATAATATATAAAGAACTCCTACAACTCAATAGCAATAAAAAAAAACAAGTAATCCAATTTAAAAATGGACAACGGACTTGAATAAAAATTTCTCCAAAGAGGATATGTAAATGACCAACAGGTACATGAAAGGTGCTCAACATCACTAACCGTCAGGAAATTGCAAATCAAAACCACAATGAGATACCACTTCACACCTGTTAGGATGGCTGTAATTTAAAAAAACACAATTTTCAAGGTATCTGGGTGTCTCAGTGGGTTAAGTGTCCAACTTTGGCTCAGGTCATGATCTCATGATCTTATGGTTCATTTTTCAAGCCCTACTTTGGGCTCCGTGATGGCAGTGCGGAGCCTGCTTGGGATTCTCACTCTCTCCTCTCTGTGTCTTCCCTGCTTGCGCTTTCTCTCTCTCAAAGTAAATATATAAATTTTAAGAAAATACACAATTTTCTCTTGTCTCCCTCATATTGATTTGCATTTATCTCTCTCGTGGAACTTATATTTTGCCTGGGGATTATAAATCAGATCCTTTAAATTTTTTAAAAAATTTTTTTAAGTTTATTATTATTTACTTTGAAAGAGAGAAAGAGGGAAGGGCAGAGAGGGAGGGAGAGACTCCTAAGGAGGCCCCATGGTTAGCGCCGAGTCCGATGCGGGGCTCCAATTCACAAACAGTAAGATCATGACCTGAGCCAAAATCAAAAGTTGGCTGCTTAACCCACTCAACCTCACAAGCGCCCCCAGATCCTTCTGGTGAAATTCTTATCCTGCCTCTTGTGATCTTGGGAACTATGGAACGTGTTAGTACCTCACTCTCTCCCTGAATATAAAGCAGAGGTGGTAATACGGACAGCACAGGTTTACCCTGAGGGATAAATTAGATGATGAATAAAAAGACTTTAGAATAATGTCTAGTGATATGCCATATACTACATAATTAGAAGGCAATTATTCTAAAAAGGAAAAAAATCAAGCCCCTAAAAATTGAAAACAGAATTGAAACTAAACTAACTACATCTCAAGTTGATGGCACAGCCATATACAGAAAATAATTAGACCAGGTGGCTTAAATTTTTTTCTTAGGTTTATTTATATATTGAGAGAGAGAGAGAGACAGAGAGAGAGACAGAGAGACAGAGAGAGAGAAATAGGGAGGGAGGGAGGGAGCATGGGGGAGGGGCAGAGAGAATCCCAAGCAGGCTTCGAAATGTCTGTGCAGCCCCAATGGAACTCAGAAACCATGAGGTCATGACCTGAGCTGAAATCAAGAATTGGACATCCAACCAACTGAGTCACTCAGACACCCTAGATCGGTGACTTTAAAACACACTTATTACATAGACAAAAGGAATTCAATAAACTGTTAAGTAGTATAAAACAGACAAGGAGTTTCGTGAGTGTCATTAGGAAAAAAAAGTTTCATATGAGAAAGTTAAACAGCAATATAAAATCAAATACGTTAAGATAAAACCCTATAATGTTACATTTGAACTGGAATATTGGAATGAATTCAAGATTTTTTTCTCTTGAAATAATTGCCTATTTCCCAGCTCTATTCATTGGAAAGATCTAGAACAATAATAATTCAGTGGCAATGAGTACTACTGATGGTGGTTTCTAACTACCATTTCCTACTGAAAGGAACCAGCACTTTTTGGAGAAATGATTCAAGGTCGGGAGCAGGAAATGTACAGGATGAGTCTGGCCCGTCTTATGCCAGAAGGCAAGAAAAAGATCAAGGATTAATGTGAACACATCTAAAATACACAGGAACCAACATGAATAATTTCTATTGGCCAAAATATTTAAGCATCAAAAAGAGTAATTAAAATAATTCAAATATATGAAAATCCATTCATCACAATTTTTATAAAGGCCTTATTGTCCAACCAAATTTGCAAGGGCACCAATTCATTATTCTAAAAATTGATAAATAAAAAGAACCAAGCATTGATCCTATCTTTCATCTACAAACTGTATTTCAAGGTAACATTGGTTGATGATAAAAAGTTCTCTATGGTACCTGGCAAATTCACAATGAATAATAGAATCATAAATTCATTATTGTGCAACCTCAAAATATCGAATCACAATGCACAATCATCAATTGACGCAAAAACAATTAAGAGTTGATGAAAATCTTTATAATACAGGAATCAAGCTGATGCCACTTGAACCCATGATCAATATTTCATCATAAAAAAATGATACTATGACATTATGTGCCTCAAGATGGAATGTGTTAGGAAGTATCCAGCAAGTACTATAGAATATTCTCATCTAGAATATGGAACTGAATTTAACAAAAATTTTAGCTCTCACCACCTATCTACAAAAATAAGGGGACTATCCTAAGGAAGGAATATAATAAGGAAAGAATCAGCTAAATCCAGAATATGGAATATGTTGCTTCTCCAGTAAATCAATGGTATGGAAAAAAGGGTGAGGTACTAGTAAGACTGAATAAAAGGGACTTAACCAAGTGCAATGCATTAACCTTGTTTAGATCTTGAATATATTAAGCAACTGTAAAGGGAAACTTTGAGACAATCAGAAAAATTTTTAATATTGCTGATTGATGAATAGTATCAAGGTTTTCTTAATTTTGTAAGTGGGATAAGGGCATTGTGGATATGGTTTTATTTCAAGTCCTTATTAGACATGGGCTAGATGGGTGATGGGTATTAAGGAGGGCACTCGTGATGAGCACTGAGTGCTGTGTGTCAGTGACGAATCACTGAATTCTACTCCTGAAACCAACATTACACTATACGTTAACTAACTAGAATTTAAATAAAGAAAAATTAAATAAACTCCTTATTAGACCTGCGTATTGAAGTTGGGATTTGCTTTATGATACTTCAGCCAAAAAAGGGGGACAAATTTAGAGACTACTATGAATTATATGCCAACAAATTGGATAATCTAGAAGAAATGACTAAATTTATAGTTAACATACAGCTTACCAAGACTGAATCATGAAGAAGTAGAAATTTCTGCTACCTAATTTCAAAGTAGTATATCACAAAGCTATAGTAATCAAAATAGTATGGTATTCACATAAAAAAAAAAAAGGATCAGGGGGGGTGACTGGCTCAGCTGGTAAAGCATTCAGCTTTGCTTCAGGTCATGATCTTGTAGCTGGTGAGTTCGAGTCCCACGTTGGGCTCTGTGCTGGCGGCTCAGAGCCTGGAGCCTCTTCAGATTCTGTGTCTTCCTCTCTCTCGGCTCCTCCTCCGCTTGCACTCTGTCTCTCCTTCTCTCTCAAAGATAAATAAACATTACAAAAAATCAATAGAACAGAATCAAGAGCACAGAAGTAAATCCGCACATACATAGTCAATTAATTTACAATAAAGAAGCCAAGAATATCCAGTGGGTAAAGGACAGCTTCTTCAATAAATGTGGTGGGAAAATTGGACAGCCACATGCAAAAGAAAAAATTGTTACCCTATACACAAAAATTAACTTAAAATGGATAAAGGCTTAAATATAGGACCTGAAACCATAAAATACTTAGAAGAAAACCTAGGCAGTCAGCTCCTTGACATTGGTCTTGGTGGATAATTTTTTCTATTTGACACCAGAAGCAAAGGTGACAAGAACAAAACTCATTGGAACTATGTCAAAATAAAAGTCTTCTGCGGGGCAAAGGAGATCATCAACAAAATGGAAAGGCAACCTACTGAATGGCAGAAAATATTTTAAGATCATATCTCTGATAAGAGATTAATATCCAAAATTATAAAGAACTCACACAATATAAGAGCAAACAAAAAAGAATCTGATGTAAAAATTGGCAGAAGATCTGAATAGGCATTGGCCCAAAGTCGGCATACAAATGGCCAACAGGTACATCAAAAGGTGTTCAACATCATTAATCTTCAGGGAGATACAAATCCAAACTACAATGAGATACCACCTCACTCTTGTCAGAATCGCTAATGTAGATAAGACAAGAAGTAACAAGTGTTGGCAGGGATGCAGAGAAAAGGGGGCCCCATACACTGTTGGTAGAAATGGAAATTGGTATAACCACTATGGAAAACAGTATGGCGTTCCTCAAATAATTGAAAATAGAATGACTGTATGATCCAGCAATTTGACTTCTGGGTATTTATCCAAAGAAAATAAAAACACTAACTCAAAAAAATGTATTCATTCCATGTTCATTGCAGCATTCTTTACAAAGGCCATGATATGAAAGTGTAAGCATCTGTTGATGGATGAATGGATTAAGAAGTTGTGAGAAGTCATGTAATATTCAATGCATGCAGCCACAAAAAAAGAAGGAAACACTGCCATTTGTGACAACATGCATAGACCTTGAGGGTATTCTGCTAAGTGAAATAAGTCACAGAGAAAGACAAATACAGTATTATATCAGTTATATATGGGATCTAAATTTTAAAACCCCCACAAAGCTCATAGATACAGAGAACAGATTAGTGGTTTCCAGAGGTGGGGGTTGGTGGGGTGGGCAAAATGGGTGAAGGTGGTCAAAAGGTACAAGCTTCCAGTTAAAAGATAAATAAGTCTTGGGGATCTAATGGACTGTGTGGTAGTTATAGTTAATAATACTGTGCTGTAGGGGTGCCTGGGTGGCTCAGTCGGTTAAGTGTCCGTCTTCAGCCCAGGTCATGATCGCACAGTTTGTGAATTCAAGCCACATGTCAGGCTCTGTGCTGACAGCTCAGAGCCTGGAGCCTGCTTCCAATTCTGTGTCTCCTTCACTGTCCCTCCCCTGCTTGCATGTTTTCTCTCTCTCTTTCTCAAAAATAAACATTAAAAAATGTTTTTAAATAAATAATAATAATAACACTGTTTGAAATAATACTATTTGAAAGTTGCTGAGAGAGTAGATCTTAAATGTTCACATCACAAGAAAAAAAATTAACTATGTGAGGTGATCGATGTTAACCCAATTGTGTTACCACATTGTGGTAATCATTTCACAATATGTACATGTGTTAAGTTTTTATGTTGTATACCTTAAACTAATACAATATTCTATGTCAATTATATATCAATAGAAATAAATTTTTAAAAAAGGGAAAACAGGTGGAACTAGGTTATAAAAATGTGGATAATTGTTGAACTAATCAGGGTTGAGGAACTAATCAGCGTCAACCCTGATTATACGATCACATATTTTTGTGTATGTTTACTGTTTTTTGCACAAAAAAATACTACAGAAAAATTATTTAGCTGTCTCCTGACTGGATTGGTGTAAGTTACTTATTGGGAATATACTCAAAGTCAGTTCAACATTAGGTAATGTTTGTTAAGGAGGGGGGGAACTCTCATTGTGTCATTACATTAACACACAACATAGCATCCCGTGTTCATTAGGAACACAAACATTCACGAATAGTGAAAAGTGGTTTAAAGCTCTGTGTTTCTTGCGATGGGATGATCAGTTTTTAACTGGATTGGTGAATAAGTTTACAGTCATAACTGATAAGGTCAGGTGATGGATACATTTTCCTGAATATATAAAAAGTCTTTTTAAATATTTATTTTCTGAAGAAACCTTAGCAGACAGCAGAGCCGGCCCCACGTACGTGGGGAAGCACACGGCTTATGTGTACATTTGGCAGAACTCGCAGTACAGATAAGAGCAGGTACTATTTCCCAATGACACCTACTTGTGCGCATCCCAACGCTATAGTTAGAAAATGGCTCAGATTTTTAGTTGCTTTCCCAGAACTCAGAGATCGTCTTCCTGTTTATCTTGGTGGGATGCCTATGTGATACTTGTGATTTTTCTGTTCTCTGTAGCATATTAAAACAAGATTGTCACAGATGGGGAAACAAGAGGTCACATGTTAACGATCAGAGATGCGATTTTTATTTCCTGAGCGGCGAAGATACTCTCCTGTGAATTTTAAACCTGTTTTCAAAGGAGAAATGGGGGTAGTCCCCTGAAGGTTAAGGTGTTCCCTGGGCTTTTCTTGAGTCAACACAGCCATTTCTAGATTCATTTCCTCACTTAACTCTGTCCTGTGTG
Organism: Hyaena hyaena; assembly: GCF_003009895.1. Classification (NCBI taxonomy): domain Eukaryota; kingdom Metazoa; phylum Chordata; class Mammalia; order Carnivora; family Hyaenidae; genus Hyaena; species Hyaena hyaena. The sequence continues at coordinate 2,050,274 of NW_024080823.1, read as the reverse complement.
TTTACTCTCAGCTTCACCTTGATCTTCTAGTAAGTCTCTTGTCGGCTTGTAATGGATACTGCTTTACAGTTTATGTAAACATTGCCAGAAGAGCAAAGGGAAGCCAGATAGGTAGTCAGCTTTGACCCAAGCCAGCGTGATATGGAGATGACAGAACTTTTACTTAACTCATCCTCTGGTTTTGATATCTTGATTGGGTTCAGGGCAGGAAAAAACTTGTAATAATTTCCGGCTTTGAAAGGCACAAGCCTTTGTTCTCCCCAGAGTATTCAGTAACACCTCTAATGCTACTAATCATATAATCCTGAGAATTGGGAGGGACACTCATTGCCTTACTCTTGTTTCACCCTCTGTCAATGGGCATAACAATAGTACCCACCTCGCAGTGTTTTCATGAGGATTAAATGAATATTTGCAAAATGATTAGAACAAAGACTGACATAGTATTAAGCACTGTTTAAGTGTTTATAAGATAAATTCCCACATGACAATGTAATTCTCTATAACATATGAGTAAGTGGTAACTGCTACAATGCTGGTAGAGTTCCAGAATCTTGGTGGTGAACTTGTCATTGGCTGTTGCTTTGCCTGCCAGCAGATGGTTTGGTGAAACCCTCACTAACTTGGAATTCGTTCACAGATTATTGAGGCTGAAAATTCAGAAATCGTGGATCTTTGGAAATATTTGGAATAATATTTCATATTTGACTGTTCTGTCCATGAAGATTTTGGAAGTGTCATATTTGACTAAGTATTTTCAAGGTGTACATGTTCAGTTTGTGATTTAGTATACTTAATGGGAACAAAATGAAAGCTAATGAAGGTTTTGACATGGACGTCTATTCTTTTAATTAGATATCAATGAAAATATAATGAAAAGAGTATACGAAGATGTAAATACACTTGTTTGCACACCATAGACCTAAATAGTAATTTTTAACAAAACTGTTGGACCACGTTTGGTACCTACAAATATCTAAGTTTAGAAGAATCAAGTGTTTGTGGAATAACCGTTAAGAAGCGTTTATAATTACTATAGCAAAAGGAGGCCTACCCAAGAATACACAGAATACAAGAATTTACTTGTATTGAAATTATACTTTATACAATCTATGTATATCAAAAACGTTTGAAAAGTTTGCTTCCTTAAGCCATTAAACAGCTTCTTTACATTTTAAAGAATTTCCAATTTGCTTGGAATCTTGATTAGTGCAAAGGGCCAACCTAGCAATTTCTTTTTCTTTGTTCCCATTCCAACCTGTCCATCCCACTCTTTGGACACTTCGTCCAAATTCTAGGAGTACCTAAAACAATATTTTACTGTCTTTAATAAAGCTCTGGGAAAGTTGGATACACAAGTGAGATTGATTCAGATCTTGACTGTTTACAGAAAGTTGGGGTTTTAGTTTGGCTTAGAATGTGAAGCTGTGAGTGTAACAGTTACCTCAGCCTCTCAAAGTCCAAACTAACTGGAATTACTGTCCTCTTTCACCAGGTTGGATTCCCAGGATTCTATTTATTTATATAGAAGAATTTAATGACACTTTTAAGTACTGTATAGTTGGTGAAGAGCTTTGATGTTTTGCATTCAGGCTAGTTTCTTAAAAAAATATTCCACAAAGCGGTTTATAATTATTCCTTATATTCTTCTGCCTTTGACCTACACCTTTCAACTCTTACGTTCGTCTGAAAGACCATCATCTCAAGGACTGACGAAGTTACTTGCAATCTATTCAGACGATATGAAAGTCTAGCACAGAATTTCTAGAAAGAATTTCTAGAAAGAAATCTTTGGCTTATTTCTGATAAGGTTTTCATGTTATATAAAATAGTGTTTTAATCTACGTACCATCAGATTCTGTTAATACCAGATTTTTTTTTTCATTTAAGAAGACGTTAACGTAGCAGTCTTCATTGACCACCAAGGTCCAATTCTCAGGATAGTTTCATCAGTTTGAATTTAAGTGCCTGAATGTGGATACCGAAATGCGCATTGATTAACTTATTGAACTTGGTAGCCAAAAATTTCTTCACAAGTTTTGACACCTGGCAAGATTTCACAGGACTTCGAAATGGGTTTTTAAAAAACAGTTAACAAAATTTCAGTACGTTTACACGTGGCTCAATCGGGGCACGGGGGCTTAGATGAACCCCGTGGCAATACGCATTTTTATTTTTAACCATTTCAGGCCTCGAAATTGGGGTCGTGTCGGTGTAATGGGGAAAGCAGCCTTGGAATCTGACAGAGTCTAATTCCTGGATTCAGTCCCAGTCCTGCGTGACCTTGGGCAAGTTACTTTACTTCTCTGAATTTCCGTTTCCTCCTAGGCAAAACACACGCACACACACACACAAACCCACAAAAAAGCAAAACCAGGCGAGAGCCACCTTGCAGCGTAGACTGGGGCGCGCCTAGAGCACACCGGGTGGGCCCTAAACAAATAGCAGCCATCTTCTAGGCCCCCGCTCGGCGCCGCTCTCCCCAGCAGGTGTAGGCACCGTCCGCGGCGCAGGGCCCGGCGGCCCCGCCCTTCCGCTCTCGCGGGCCTGCCCCTCGGCGGCCCCGCTCCGGCCTCCGCGAACCGAGCCCGCCCCGGGCGGAGCCCGCAGAGGGGCGGGGGCAGGGCGCCGGGCCCCGGCTCCGAGGCCCAGCCCCGCCGAGTGCGGGGAAGCGGAGGCGGCCCCGGCGCCGCCCGCGCCCGAGCGCGTGTGCTCGGCCGCCGCCCCCTCGGCCCTCCCCTCGGCCCTCCCCTCGGCCCCCTCCGCCCTCGCGCGCCGCCCGCCCGGGTCGCGGCGGGGCCGTGGTGTACGTGCAGAGCGCGCAGAGCGAGTGGCGCCCGCACGCCCTGCGCTCCTCCACAGGCCGGGCCGGGCAGCCCCGGACCGTGAGGCGGCGGCCGGGGCGGCTGATCTCGCGCGGCCGGGCCCGCGTGCCCGAGCGGAGGTCGCCGTCCGCCGCGCAGGCCGCGGTCCCTCAGCTCGCGGCAGCGATGAGGCGCTGAGGCGGCCGCCGGCGCTGCGCGGCAGGACCCGAGGACGAGGAAGCGGCCGGGCCGAGAGCGCGGGGCGCCGGGCCTCCCTCAGGCGGGGAGTGGCGGCGGGTGCGTGGCGCAGTGACGGCCTCTGCCGCTCCGCCCGCTCTCCGGCCCCGGGCGAGGCCCTCGGGCCGCCACCCCTCCTGCTCGGCCGCCGCCGCCATGGCTAATGACAGCGGCGGGCCGGGCGGGCCGAGCCCCAGCGAGCGAGACCGGCAGTACTGCGAGCTGTGCGGGAAGATGGAGAACCTGCTGCGCTGCAGCCGCTGCCGCAGCTCCTTCTACTGCAGCAAGGAGCACCAGCGCCAGGACTGGAAGAAGCACAAGCTGGTGTGCCAGGGCGGCGAGGGCGCCCCGGGCCACGGAGCGGGCCAGCACCGGCACCCCGGCTCCGCGCCGCCCGCCTCCGCGCCGCCGCCCAGGGCCGGCGGGGCCGGGGCCAGGAAGGCAGCGCCGCGCCGGGACAGCGCCGCCGCCGCCGCCGAGAATGCGGGCGCGCGGGCCGCCGGGGACGCGGCCAAGGCAAAGGCCAAGCCCGCGGCCGACCCCGCGGCGGCCGCGTCCCCGCCTCGAGCGGCTGCAGGCGGCCAGGGCCAGGCGTTGGCGGCCGAGGCGGAGCCCGCGAAGGAGGAGGCGCCGGCCCGCGCGTCGCAGTACCAGGAGAAGGCGAACCTGTACCCGCCGAGCAACACGCCGGGCGAGGGGCTGAGCCACGGCGGCGGCCTGCGGCCCAACGGGCAGACGAAGCCCCTGCCGGCGCTCAAGCTGGCGCTGGAGTACATCGTGCCGTGCATGAACAAGCACGGCATCTGTGTGGTGGACGACTTCCTGGGCAAGGAGACCGGGCAGCAGATCGGCGACGAGGTGCGCGCCCTGCACGACACCGGCAAGTTCACGGACGGGCAGCTGGTCAGCCAGAAGAGTGACTCGTCCAAGGACATCCGAGGCGATAAGATCACCTGGATCGAGGGCAAGGAGCCCGGCTGCGAAACCATCGGGCTGCTCATGAGCAGCATGGACGACCTGATCCGCCACTGTAACGGGAAGCTGGGCAACTACAAAATCAATGGCCGGACGAAAGTAAGTGAGTGCTAGGGGGTGGCGCTGGACATCCCTTACTGGGCGGGCAGCCCCCTTCCCCGGCGACGCGAGCCGCTCAGGGCGGAGGAGCATGGCTCGTCCGGTACAAAAGTCATTTCCTTCTTGTGTGGCACCCCATAAGAAAAAAGGATAGAATCCGTACAATAGGTGCTTATCTAGGTAGCTCCTTTCTCTGGGTTCACTGTTTTCAACTTAACAGCCCGTTTACCAACCTCTCTGAGTGCATGTTTGGTGGCTAAACTCCCTTTCACTTTGCTATTTTTTTTTTTTTTTGTCATTTTTTCCCCCTGTTGCAGTGTTAGTCGATTCAGATCCCCCGCCCCCCGTTTTGGGGATGTTAGAGTAGGGCCCGAAGCAAAAGCTGGTTCTGCATATCTTGTGTCTGCATGTGCTCTTCAGTTCTCTGTGGCGTTGGAGCCGGTGGTCAGATTCTGGTTTACAGAGTGCAACGCTGTGTTCAGTGTAAGAATCTGCCAACTCGACCACGAAAAGATATATTTAAAATAGGCATGTAGGCAGAAGACTCCCCGTATTCAGGAGGAGCTTGGCTGCTCCCTTCTCTCCCGTGGCTCTCTCCCCTATCCCTGTCCCTTCTGCTTTGAAACCCGCTAGGAAACGGAGAATGAAGTATTTCCGTCTTTAGACCTTTCAGTGTAGGTAGGTTACATTTTTAGCATAGGTTTCCTTTATTTGCTTTGTTAGTATAATCCTTCTGTTGAAAAAGCTGTGTTGTAGCTTCCTGGAAAGAAAACAACAACACGGAATTGGGGCTGGAGGGAGGGCTCGTTCTCAAGTCTCAATTTGGTAGAATCTCTTTGTTTTCTCTTGTTTTTTCCCCAACAGATTCTGTGGTTCGTACCTGCCCTAATCCCTCTTCCCTCCTCTGCACGGTAAACGGGAGACTCTTCCCTCCTTAATACTCTCGTCCAGTTTTTTCATTTCACTTCCCAGGTCTTCATCTTTTCTTTGTATCCAGCTCTTCCCCAGGCCGCCCCACTCCACCCTCCTCCACCATCAATCTCGGTCTGATTTTTTGAGTTTTGAGAGCTTGTCTTAGGAGGTTGTCACATGCATGTGTGTGCGCGCGCGCGCGAGTGTGCGTGTGTGCACGCCTGCTTCACTCTTGCTTCCTAGTTCTTTTGTGTGTTGTCAGGGCATCTATTTTAGCGGTGGTTACGGGTGACTCTCAGGCTGCCTGAAAGGCTGAGCATAAGGCAATGAGGAAAGTTCTAAACGTGAGAATCTTGTGGGGGGAACTACAACGCCAAATCTAATTTGTATATTGCCGCTTCATTAGTGGATGAAGGCACTTGTCGTAAGGTCGTGTAGTTTGAAAAAAAAAAATGAGTAACTGACTCATGTTAAGCTGGAAGAGAAAAAGGAGCCTGATTCGACCTCAGTCTTGGTCTCCAATGAGAATTACATTTATATTTTTTTTAAAAAAACTTTGTCATAGGTCAGATCTGAATATAGTCACGGACGGTAGAGCGGGACAGGAACTAGCTTGCGGGAATATTAACACAGCTCTTTGCAGACTGACCAGAGTAGTTAGTTGAGGCATAAGGTTAAGGTGAAGTCATGAAGATATTAATGTTCGAAATCTTCCTTGATCTGCTCTCATTAGTTAATTTAGCTTTCCGAGTTAAGCTAAGCCCTCTCCTATTTTCCCTGTTTTCACCTGTCCTCAGGGAAGGGACAGTAGTCAGCCTAGCTGTTAGACAAGTTGCTTATCAGGGGGAGGCTGTTAGAAAATAGACACCTCCTTCCTCGGGCGTCCCAGTGACTGAAGGGAACAGTAGTTGAGGTTTTAAATCGCTTGACTGCATCGTATTATCGTATGAGAATATGATAAAGGACTCGCTGAAGGAAGGTCAGACTCTAAACTCTTCAGATGGATATTTTGCTCACGTTGGTTTTCAGGGCACAATTTGAAAATATGTGTGTGATTGTTGGGAATCCCTTTCATTGTATTTGGTTGAGCCAGGTTTTGTTAAGCGTGTTTAATCGTGTAATTCTAGTATTGCTAAAAAAAACCCCAAAGATCTTGCTTTGAGGGAATGGGAAGGCAGTCGGATTATTAGCCACCCTGCATTGACCCACCACAGTGGACGAGGCACCAGATTAAGCCCAGGACAGACATGAACTCAATAATCTTCATCCTAAGAAGTAGGTAGTAGTATTCCTGATTTACATTTGAGGATATTTCAGGGCTGACTTGCCTAAGGCCTACCACTTAGGATAACCTCACTGGGATTCAGATGTAGGTCCTTCAGATATCAAGCCGCAGGCTTTTTCTACTATAGTGCATGTGGGTAGGATATAGATAGGATGTAGATTACTTAGCACACTACTGGAACTAAATTTGATAGCTTTTATTGACAGTGGTGGCATTAGTTTTGTATGTGAATAAGTGTACTTTATGGTTGGGCTCCGTAAATTTTTATTAGGTGACTGCACAATGCTTATTTCAGATGTTTAGTTCAGTATCTGAAAAGCCACTTTGTAGTTAGTTAGCCATTTCAACGACGGTCATTTCGGCATAACTTGTAAGAGGGGCAGAATACGGGGACAAAATGGGATTGGAAAGAGGGTCTTCAAGTAAGAATGTTGTTCTTTACAACACTAGAGTGATTTAAAAAGTTAACTTGCGTCAAACGTGTCGTGTTTTTCTCACTTACCTCTTCATAGCAACTCTGCAAAAGAGGTAGATTGTTGATCCATCTTTGTAGTGTGTAGATTAGGAAAGCGAGTGTCAGAGAATCGCGCACTCATTGGAAAATCGTGCGGCATGACTTACATTGAAGTTTTCTGCCCAAGATTCCGATGTCCTTTTATATTTTTATTATCTACTCCGTGTGGTCTCTGTGTGTCTGAAGGCCTGATAATCAGATGAAGTATATTGGCCTTTGGCTCATTCCGCGTGAGACTTTGATTTCCCCCAAGTTTCTACTTCACTCATGCTTATCTGGCCCACTGTTTGTCCAACTGCTTTAAAAGAGGAACTGAAGGTAAGAATGAAGTAATACGCGAGGACACTGATGTAACCCAGCGGCAAGTTTCCACTTTCTCTGGCCCTTTTTTCGGGATTTCCCCCTCTTTTGCTTCAGACTGACCTTTGATCCTATTTCCTTTCTCACACCCTTTCTTCAGCTGGCCGTGGTGTTCAGCCGGAAGAAATCAGGGTCTCTGCTGATTTGTGGGCTCTAAGAAATCATAGGTGCCTTGACTTGGGTGGGGACAGACAAGGAGCACAGACCCGCTGGGATCACGTGGAAATGCCCAACCTTAAGGGAGTGATCAGGTAGATTGAGGCGAAGAAGAAGCCCATTACACATCTGAGATTTTTCATGAGTGTCGGCAGTTAGTCTGCCGTGGCCAATTATGGCTTTTAGAGCAAAGAATGGGATGGGGATTATTATCACTACCGTAGACATGTGACGGTGACAGCCCTTCTAGATGTTACAAACAAAACTTCCTTCTCAATCCACTTCTGCCGCTTTTCTCTGTACTCTTGACATCCACCGTGCACAAAGAGGAGCAGCCTGTTTAATGTTTTAATAGCTGTATCAGTCTTAAAGATCAAAGTCCGTTATTCCGTATGCAGAAGGGTTGAAAACAGGGCAGCTGCAGTAATAACTGTAGTGCTTTACAGTTAAAAGAGATACCTTTGGACTGAAAGAGTGGTCTGTGTAGGTTGTGATGGAATCCAGTTCAACTTCGTAGGAAAGTGTTTTGTATGGTGAGTTAGTTTACATGTAGTTCTCATATAAGGTAACTCCCTTCATTGTAAAGGAATTTCATTTAAAAGAAATTTTTTAATGTTGATTCATTTTTGAGAGAGAGAGACAGGCAGAGAGAAAGGGAGACACAGACTGGGAAGCAGGCCCCAGGCTCTGAGCTACCAGCACAGCGCCCAGTGTGGGGCTCGAACTCAGGAACTGTGAGATCATAACCTGAGTGGAAGTCAGACACTTAACCGACTGAGCCACCCAGGCACCCCCAAGGAATTTTATTTTATATTAAAAGAGGTTTGGGGGTGCCGGATGGCTCAGGCAGTCAAACGTCTGACTCTTGATTGCCGCTCAGGTCATGATCTCCTGGTTCATGGGACTGAGCCTCATGTTGGGGTCTGCACTGACAGCATGGAGCCTGCTTAGGATTCTCTTGCTCTCACTCTCTCTCTCTCTTTCTCGCTCTTTCAGTCTCTCTCTCTCTGTCTGTCCCCCACCCCACCCCCTGCCTTTTGCCCACTCATGCCTGCACTCTCTCTCTCTCAAAATTTAAAAAAACAAAACAAAACAAAAAACTTTAAAAGGGGTTTTTGTTTGCATGTAGAGAATTCTTCACTTATCTATTACCTAGTAAGCTACAGAAATATCCCACAAGACCGTAGTCACACAGGAGGACAGCATCTGAACGTGGAAGGATGGTGGACTTTGTGCTGTGGTTCAGTCTGGCTGGGCTCCTGGATCTGCCACTATTTCTGTGTCCTTGAGCCATTTGCTTAGTATTTCTGAGCTTCAGTGAGTGACTCCATTTGCACAGTGGTGTTAAATCATACCTGCCTTTTCTGCCTCGCAGGCTTGCTGTGAGGAGTGCATATAATTATGCATATAAAGGCACTTTAAAAATTTTAAATCATGGTTATGAAACCTTTGTTAACTGTTACTCTTCTCATCTTAAAAGTTTTCAGTTTTTCTGAATCATTCCATAAGAATTCTATGCTTTTCCTGTCTTTTCCCCACTTATAACCCAGAGGGGGAGAGACCAAGAATGATCACCCATTTTTGACCTGACCGTTGCCTCCCCCTGCCACCTCAACACATACTTTTCTTTTTTAAACAGAGGAAAGAGGTCCCAGAGAGGTTAAGTGACTTGTTCAAGGTCATAGAGCTTCTAACTGACAGAACTGACTGACATTTGATCCACTTCATTCTTACATCTGCAGCTATATGCTGCATCTCATGGAAAATGGACATATTCCTACTTAGCTAATTTTGGTGTATTTTATGCCATTTTTGAGAATTCCTGGAACATTTAAAACTTCTCTTTTCTTCTCCTTTTATTCCTCTCATTGTGTCTGACCTTCTAGTTAAAATTTTCCTCTTTTGGTTCATTCCTCCCTAATTTCCCTAGATGTTCTTTATTCACCTTCTTTTCTCTCCTCTAACTTTCAGGCCATTCAGGCCATTTTCCTGAAGCAGGCTGATCCTCGCATGTTTCCTTAGTAAGAACTATCTTTCCACTGTGCATTTCTGATTTACACGTTCCTTAGTTCTCTGTTTTCCTCCCCCACCCCCCACCTTTTTTTCCCCCCACTATCAGACTGCAAATCTATCTTCATTCATCTTCAGTGTTTTCTGAAGCCTGTGCCTTGCCGGTGTGCCTTTAGGTAGATGTTATCAGCTTAGTCTTTTTGTTTTTTGTTTGTTTGTTAGAGAGAGAAAACATAAGGGGAGGAGAGGGGCAGAAAGAGAGAATCTTTTTTTTTTTTTTTTTTAATGTTTATTTACCTACTTTGTGTGAGAGAGAGAGCATGTGAGCAGGTGAAAGGCAGAGAGGGAGGGAAGGGGAGAGAAGTCCAAGGAGGCTTCTTGCTGTCAGCACTGAGGCTCTGAGCCTCACAGCCTCACGTAGGGCTTGATCCCACAACCCTGGGATCATGACCTTAGCCAAAATCAAGAGTTGGATGTGCAACTGACCGAGCCACCTAGGTGCTCCTATATAATTTTTTGCTTTGCTCCTATTCCATTTTTTGCTCTAGACCTTTAAAGTGAAACCAAATTTTGCAGCGTCCCTTTTGTTTGAACCCATGCTTAGATGGTTTTCATGGATGCAGTTTACTACTATTCTTGCATTTTGCTACCATGCTTGCATTCTGACTCCTTTTCCACTCTGCCTTTGTTTCTGTACTTGAAACACTGTAACTGTAGGATGGCATTCTTGTCATTTATTGAACCATATTTAAAGCTTTTCTTGGACTCTTAGTGCAGCTCTAAGCTTTCTGTTCTAAAAAACAAGACAAAACAAAAACGAACAGTCTCCCTTTAAACTAGTTTTTTTTCACACTTGTGTTTCCTGGTCCAAACTCGGAACTGTTCTGCCACCTTTACTGGGATGTTTTGTACTTCATTATCACATTTTCCCAGAACCACCTCACAGTTCTATTTCCACAGGGCTGTGGTATATCTAGTATCTGTAGTCTCTCCTTGCTCTTGAAACCACTCTAATATTTTCATGAGTTTGGAGACCTCATATTCCTTATTTGATGTCCCAAATCCCATTTCTTTACCAAAGCAAAGTGTATGTACCCTTGGTTCCCCCTTATTCCTGTCCTGTGAGTCCTATTTTGATAATCTTTTCCTTCATTCGTTCTTTCACCAAATATGAAGTGAGCCCTTTGCTGCTCTAGGAGCTCGGAATACCTGAACAGCAGCAAAAATCCCTTGTTCTCATGGGGCTTAAGTTCTCCTTGAAAGGTGGGGAGGGACTGACCGTCAATAGACAAGCATATAAGTAAATATATAACATGTTGGATAGCAAATATTAAGGCAGAAGATAGACAAGGCAGATATTAAGGCAAAAAAATAAATGGGGTACTCTCTGAGGATCCCTAAAGTAGTAAGACAATATTTAAGGAGACACTTGAACAAAGCAAGGACCTGGGTTATATGGATCCATGCAAGAACATTACAAGTAAAGACAGACAGCAAATACAACGGCCCTGACGCAGTCAATGTGCTCGGCCCTGACATGGAACGTGCTCAGTGTGTTGGGAAAACGAGGAGAGCACTGTGGATGTAGCAGAGCGAGGGAGGGGTTGCGGTAAGAGCTGCAGTCAGGGAAGTGGTGGGAGAGGAAGGGAGATCAGTTCATGTAGGATTTTGCCTGGTAGGCAGGGATGGTGGGTTCTATCCTCGGTGATGGGGAGGCCCTTGGAGATTTTGTTTTAAAAGCTGTCTGGGGCTGCTGGATGAGAGTAGACTGGAGGGGAGCAGGCCCTCCAAGGTGGTGGCTCAAATCAGAGTAGTCACTGCAGACACGGTGAAAGTGGGTTGGATTCTGGGTCTATTTTCAAAGTGGTTTCAGTGAGATTTGCTGATGGATTTGATGCGCGGTATGAAAGAAAGGATGGAGTCAGAGTGACTCCAAGGGCTTTGGCTTGAGCATTGGAAGGAAATAATTATTATTTTGTTTTCCCCTAACTCTTCTGCCTTTCTTCTCTTGCCCCACTTTTTCGGTTTCTATTTATAGCCGATTGTTGACACTTGTTGTGCAGCCAGAGCTACGGAAAAAAGTTCTGTGCTCTTCTTTTGCACATTCCTTCAAGTTGGCTGTGCTTGCTGCTACTGTTGTTGACCTTACAGCCCGTCTTTTCTTCTCCAGCGGCTTCACGGCTGCTTTGCACAGCGTGTGCTCCCGTCAGCCCTATGGCGGGGGCTGCCTGCAGGCATTACTGCGGGAAAGCTTGTCGCATTTCTGGAGCCGTCCACAAGCCTGGTTGTGCCTTTTTTCATGAACTGCTCACTTAGGATGGCTTATAGATACAAATCACGTACAAAGAATTACATAGATTGTGAAAGTTTAAGGAAGTACTGGAGAAAATTGAATGGTTCGGTGTGAGAGACAAGTATAGATTTTAGATTAAATGTCCAGATAAAGTCAGAAATAAAAGACCTTCATGTAAATACGCTGTTGAAAATCAAACTACAGTAGAAAATTGAGAAGAGCTAGAAGGAAAATAAAATGTCAAAAATAATCCCATCAACACATAGAGAGATCACAGGACGATGTGATAGCTTCCTATAGTAAGTAAGGAGGGGATATGTTTATGGTAGGTTGGGGACCATATTCAGTGGTCTGAAAAGATGCTAGAGAAATAGTTCTAATCCCCTTATTGATAAGTTCCCATTAAAATACTGTATCCAGGACTTTGAAGCCTTGGTTTTGACTCCAGGGTAAGGGAAGGGCACAGAAATATAGATAAACATTAGGTTATTGCGTATGAAATTGGTTTTAAAAATTCAAAACCCGAAGAGTGCAACATGAGCTTATAGAATTCAGAAATCTATACTTTCAGTTTAATTCAAACAACTTCAGTTTAGGACTAAGTAATAAAACCTAGATAGGAAATATCAAATCTAGACAATTAATTGCAAAGGTCTAATCAGGATTTTCGTGTAATCAAAAACAAATGCATCTGAATTTTTTCTCAGTATTGGTACTCAGTTCTCATCTATAAATGGTAACTAGAAGTTCAGAGTCTATAGTTTTGTCTTATAATTTATCCTTCATTCTAGCTCTAGGCAGTTTTTACCTTCTGTTGTGCCTTCCTCTGACTTCTTGGCACTTTTCCTCTGAAATAGATGTTTTAAAAGTTATTTTTTTAAAAAATGTTGTTTATTTTTGAGAGAGTATGAGTAGTTAGAGAGAGAGGGAGACACAGAATCCGAAGCAGGCTCCAGGCCTCAGCTGTCAGCACAGAGCCTGAAATGGGGCTCAGGCCCATGAACTGTGCGATCGTGACCTTAGCCAAAGCTGGACACCTAACCAACTGAGCCACCCAGGCTCTGCTACCTCAAAGTTTTTTCTTGAAGTTCAGTTCTCAGTTTTCTCCTCACCACTGTCAGAAGACACAGGTAGGAAGATCTTGAAACATCTTATGTTTCTATGCTTTTCTTTTGCCTATTGCTACATACACACCACCCCGAAATGTAGTGGCTTAAAAGATTTATTATCTCACAATTCCTGAAAATCAGGAATCTGGGCACAGCCTAGCTTCATTCTCACATTTACGGTCCCTCAGGATGCTGGCAAGGGCCTGCGCTCTCCTCCCCAGGCTTCATTGGGGTCTGTCTGCTTCCAAGCTCCCTCTCTGGGTGTTGGGGGCATTCATTTTCTCATGGGTGCTTGGACTGAGTACCTCAGTTCCTTGCCGTGTGGGTCTCTCCAAAATGGAGCTTGAGTCATCCAAGCGTGCAAGCCAAGAACGCCCTAGCAAGCCGGAAGTCCCAGGCTTTCGCAGCCTAACCACAGAGACACCCATCACCTGTACTGGATTGGATTCTTTTGTTAGCAGCAACTCAGGAGATTGATTCCACGCTCAAGGGGAAGGAATTACACAGGGTGTGAATGCATTTCTTAAGTTGTTTCTTCCTTTGCTGTGTGTGCTCCTTAAATGTTACTGTTCTTCATGGTCTGTGGTTCGTCTTCTCTCTTCGCTCTAGTCAATGCTTTTTTTCTCCCTGGCTGATACCGTGATGCGCTCGGGAAGCACAGGTTCTTAGGTTAGTTTGCCTGTGTTCAAACCCTGGGTTAGCTACTTAATTGTGCTCTGATTTTAGTTGGGCACATTTTCTAACAATTAAAGCATCAGCTTCCTCATTGGTATAATAGGAGTTAGTAGTGCCTAATTCAGTAGTGTTCGTTTGAAGATAGATGAGATAGGAGCTCACCAGATGATCAGTTAGTGCTCGTTTTATATTGACTGTGTAACTGTAATAATGGAGAGGAACACCATGACTTCAGCTAGTAGGATTTGTCAGAGACTCCTTGATCTGTGCCTGCCCTGGCATCTGCCAAGGACTAATGGACACCTCCACCTGATGTTCTGAAAGTACTGCCAACTCAGCGTGATCAAGACTGAGGTGCCCTCCAAGTTTCCTGTTGGAGGGCATGCGGGTTGGTGAGGCTATGCGGTGGAGAGAGAGGGGGATCAGGTTTAAGGTTGGTCCTGTCTGTGAACTGCATTTATGTTTTCAACAACTATTTACAGAGTGCCCAGTATGTGCCAGGATCATTGCTAGGCAAATCAAGGTCATTCTCTTTGCCATCCTGGAGTTTCATTGTTTGAGGGGAAGACAACCTTGAGCCTGCAATCCTGTGTGTGATGGAGGTTGAGGGGAAGTTCGAGATCCCACATGAGCTTGTTTGAGGAGACCTAACTTGGTCTGCATGTCAGAGAAGGTCTCTCGGAAGAAGCAGTGATTTAGACTGAGGCGTCCAGCGGCTCAGTCCATTTCAGTGGAGGAAGCCCGTCGAAAGTCTCCAGGCCTGAAAAGAGCACGATGTTTCAGAAGAACGAACATCCCTTCTTTTATGACTATGGGAATTTTACTCATTTAAAAATTATTTTCTACCCGTGTCTTGTTCCTGTTTCCATTTACACTGTCCTGTTGAGACCAAACTTCTCTCTCTAGATTATTACAGAAGTCTATTTTTTTCCTCTTTGTGTGTTTCCTTTCCAGTCCATTCTGTCCTGGTGTTGTTACATTCCCAAAACACAGATCATATCATTATCCTGCTTGAAAATCTTTGTTTCCCCCGAAGTCTTGGTATGCCATATGAACTTTTTTTTTTTTTTAAAAGATCATTTCTCACCTAATAAACTTTCTACTTCTGCCACTCGAGCCTTCTGGCAGGTTCCTTGAACCTGCGTTCACTTTCCACCTCTGTGCGTTTCCCTGGCTCTCCCTGTGTGGAAAGGTGGTGGTGGGGGGGGGTTTCTGTGAGTTGAGGCTTGCCCCACTTCTGCTAAGCAGAGTTACAGTTCTATCCTGTGTGTTATCGTGACACTTCTTATCAGTGCTAGATGACTTTCTGCAATGGTGGGGCTCCCTTCCTAAGCGTGAGCACTTGAGGATGGGACCCCTGTCTTACCCGTGCTGCATGATGCTCGTCACGTCACGTGAGACATCCAGAGGCATCCAGTAAGTATTGTATTCCAACTGCCACTGCACTATTCTGATTGAGGTTTTGATCACTTTCCACCTGGATTGTTACACAACATTATTATTTGTTCCTTCATTCACTCTTAATACACTCTTTGTACCCATCGTGTATAAATTCACCAACATCTGTCGAAAGCTTACTCGGACATCTCCTGAGTTTTATTTAAAGGAGACGGTTTATGGGGCGCCTGGGTGGCTTAGTCAGTTAAGCGTCCGACTTTCGCTTAGGTCATGAACTCGTGGTTCGTGGGTTCGAGCCCCGCGTCGGGCTCTGTGCTGACTGCCAGCTCAGAGCCTGGAGCCTGTTTCAGTCTGTGACTCCCTCTCTCTCTGACCCTCCCCTGCTCACGCTGTCTCTCTCTCTGTCTCCTAGAAATATATAAAACATTAAAAAAAAATCAAAAGAAAAAAAAAAAGGAGACGATTTGCTTCTTATGCATGTAATGCTCACTGACTATTTACGCCCGCACCACGAGTCCGTTTGTCTTCTTCGCTTCTCCTCTTTGCCAAACAAGCACTACTACTGCCAGCCTGTTTTCTCCCTGCTGCCCTTCTCATTCTGCCCAGCACGTCTGTGAATTCTTTCACTGGTTTATGACCCCCACACCCCTGCTCTAGCAATTTAAATCCTTTGCATTCTTTAAGACCTAGCTCAAATCCCATCCCCAAATATCTCCTTGAACTTTGTGCCTCCATTGACATCTCTTTTCTCAACAACTTTGTACACCATGTATTCCTGATGTATCTTCTCCAGAAAGTGAGAAGGACAGAGGGGCTGTTTATAGTGTTCTGACTTACTCAAAGCACCTTTTGTTGTTATTCATGGTTTTTGTTTTTCATACATATGAACACTTAGTGAGTCGGACCCAGCCGCCCTGCCCTGCACCACAGCGCCCTTCACCCTGCTTCCCCTTATTTCCATCTCACTTTTAAAACTACAGTAAGAGTTTCTGAAAGTTCATGAGGGTTTCTGTCCTATTGTGATCAGCATTCCTTTCTGTGCTTACTGGGCTGCTTCTAGTCCCTATTTTTCCAGATAAAAATAACCCATGCCAATATGGCCTAAACTATTTTTAACTCCTAAGCCTGGGTGCTGTGAAGGTAAAATGAAGTTTCATGCCATTGCCTAGGCCCAAAGTCCGTTGATCAGGTTACAGATGGCCATAGAATCCTGCACGTCCGTGAACCTCAAGGGGGATGGGCCCATGGGCGTATCTTCCTTCCGTCACCCCCACGGGTGGCATGAGAATCCCCAGGGAACATGGCGTCACTTCAAAACAAAGCAACATAATAAACATGATGTTGAAAGTGACTCCTTGTGTACTCTTCTGCATGACCTGGAAGAGAAGCTTGTGGCTAGCAAGCCGACAACAAGGTTTGGCATTGATACCACGTGATTAATATACAAAGTAAAAATTTTCAAGAGCAAACTTTTTTTTTTTTTAAATGTTTTTTTTTTTTTTACTTATTTCTAGGAGAGAGAGAGAGACAGCATGAGCAGGGGAGGGTCAGAGAGAGAGGGAGTCACAGACCGAAACAGGCTCCAGGCTCCGAGCTGGCAGTCAGCACAGAGCCCGATGCGGGGCTCGAACCCACGAACAGCGAGATCATGACCTAAGCGAAAGTCGGACGCTCAACCAACTAAGCCACCCAGGCGCCCCAAGAGCAAACTTTTAAACTTCTAAAATTATTCTACTTTTGATTTGGTTTTAGAACTATATTCAGAATTTCAAATAACATTAAAGAAGAATTAAGAGTGATATTTGAGGGCATGGGTTAAACAAGGTGAGACATACTTCTTTATGATCAGAAAACCTGTGACTTTAACCACATTCAGGCATTTGATCAGCTTGGGGGAAACTGTCGCTCTAACTGTTCCAAGAGAGCACTAGTAGTGCTGATGATGGAAGCCAGTCAGTGTCACGGTCATTTGAATTTGGTCTTGAAATGTGTTCAGACATTCGTATGCTTAAAAAGAATTGTGCTTCCTAAATTTGCTGAATTTTGGTACTTACAATGTATTTTCCTTCTCTTAGTACAGTCTTTGGGTAGGTGAGGAAAATAGTCTGAGATTTTATATTTACTGCAGATAATTCATGTGCGAAAGAATGGTTGTAGTTTTGGGTACATACAACTCAGAGTGTTGTGTATCAGGTTTTTTTTTTTTTTAATGTTTATTTATTCTTGAGGCAGGGGGAGAGAATGTGCACAAGCAGGGGAGGGCAGAGAGAGAGGGAGACACAGAATCTGAGGCTGGCTCCAGGCTGCGAGCTGTCACCACAGAGCCTGACACAGGTCTCGAACTCACAAACCTGGAGATCACGACGTGAGCCAAAGTCAGGCACTTAACTGACTGAGCCACCCAGATGCCCCTATGTCAGATTTTTTGAATAAAGAAAACCTAGGCTAAAAATTGTGTATAATAATAACATCCTTCCCCAATAGCTTAGAAGTTTTTTTTTCAAGGTAATTATGTAAGTTCGTGGTTTATAACTTTGTTTTGCTTCTGGACCCCTTTGGGAATCTAATGGAAGCTGTGCAGTTTTCCACCCTAATGAAGAAAATACATGTGAAGTTTTGCTTAATTATAACACATATCCATAGACCCAACATTAAGAACACTTATTACAAGAAAAGTTCTAAAGAGTAAAGCATTTAAAAATTTTAAGCATTTAAAAATTAAATGCTTATTGTAGATTGAGGTTTGTTTTTTCTTTTTTCTTCTTTTTTTTTTTTTTGTAAATAATTTAATGTTTATTTTTGAGAGAGAGAGGGAGAGAGAGAGTGCCAGTAGGGGAGAGGCAGAGAGAGAGGGAGACACAGGGTCCGAAGCAGGCTCCAGGCTCTGAGCTGTCAGCACAGAGCCCCATGCGGGGCTCGAACCCATGGTCCGAGACATCATGACCTGAGCTTAAGTTGGACACTTAACCCACTGAGCCACCCAGGCGCCCCCCGCCCCCCCCCCCCCCCCCCCCCCCCCCCCCCATGATAGTACTCAAGTTATAGAGTACTTAAAACCAGTGGTGAAGATGTATGGACATCTGAAAGATGTCTGCCTCATACAATCTGGATATAATAAAACAAAACAAAGGTAACTGGCATGTACCAAGGTGGAAACCATGAGCTTAGTACCTCTCCAAACGTATGCACTAGGTTAAGCCTTGGTTTAGAATTCTAGATGTGCAGTTCCATGAGACCGAGAACCTTTATCCATAAGGATTAACACTGCATTGCGATTCTTTCTCTTTTTTCTCTTCCCTTTATACTGTCTTATTCCCTGCTTCCATTGCGTGTGTTCATGTGTGTTTTGCTTTTATTTTGGTTTCTCGCTTGTTACTGGCATTTCAGTAAGATTCAGTTGAATTTTTAAAAAAATGAAAACCTTAGTAACAGTGCGCCAGGGCCCCGGGAGTAGGGGTACTCTCTCACTAACAAAAATGAAACTAGAATTCATATTGGTTGGTTTTATTTATATTAAAGATAGTTCCTAGAATTGTTAAGATCTAAAGCATCTCTTGGTAGTTTGGGTGGAAAGTATCTTTAAAATACATAAAACAATTTGTTCATATTGCTAGTTTCTAGGAGCTGTGTTGCTGCATGATAACAAGGAGGTATTTCTCTAATGTAGACTTACTCTAAAGATTCGTACAGGTGTTTCTTTGTCTTAGAATTGTCCAGAGAAAGGGAGGACAGTGGAGAAAGAGGAGATTGTTGACAGGAGCCAGGAATGGGAATAGACCGGCTGCCCTACTCTGGGTTCTTGTCCCCTGTCTGAGTGCCGAGCAAGTCACTCAGCACTTCTTCTGGTTTCTTTTATCGATGAAGTGGGAATCACATTGACCTGTTTAAAAGGAGATATATTGAATAATTGATTATTGTAAGAGGCTTTTTTTTTTTAAATTATTACTATATTTGTTAAGATTTTACTTTAATCTCCACACCCAGTGCAGGGCTCGAACCCATAAGACCGAGATCAAGAGTCGCACACTCTCACCAACTGAGCCAGCCAGGAGCTCCCTGTAAGAAACTTTTTAAAAAGTGACGGTATTTTTAGCTTTCTGGAGCACCTTTCCAGATTGTTAGGACTTGGCCTCCGCTGCCCTTAACTCTAGACCTTTGTTCTGCATCATGCTGATGAACATTAGCATCACAAGTTAAAGTTCAGTTCTAGATTCTGAATTCTTGACTTGTCTTTAATGGGATGTCAGAACCTTATATTTATTTATTTATTTATTTATTTATTTATTTATTTATTTATTGTTTTATTTTCATTCCAGCTAGTTAACATACATTGTTATATTAGTTTCAGGTGTACAATATAGTGATTCAGCAATTTTATACATTACTCAGCTCATCATGCTAAGAGTACACTCTTCTCCCCTTCACCTATTTCACCAATCCCCACCACCTACCTCCTTTCTCTGTAGTTATAGTTTACTGGTTTTCTCTTTTTTCTTTGTTCATTTGTCTTATTTCTTAAATTCTAAATAGGAGTGGAATTATATGGTATTTCTCTTTCTCTGAATGACTTATATTGCTTAGTGTTACACTCTCTAGCTCCATCCATGTCGTTGCAGATGGCAAAATTTCATTCTTTTTCAGTCATATATATGTATATATCCCACATCTTCTTTGTCCATTCACGTATCGGCTGAATGGATACTTGCAAGGGCTGCTTCCATATTTTGGCTGTTGTAAATAATGCTGCAGTAAAGGTAGGGGTGCATATATCTTTTCAAATTAGTATTGTTGTATTCTTTGGGCAAATATCCAGTAGTAGAATTACTGGATGGTAGTGGTAATTCTGTTTTTAATTTTTTGAAGACCCTCCATACTGTTTTCCACAAGTGGCTGCACCAGTTTGCGTTCCCACCAGCAGTGCGCAAGGGTTCCATTTTCTCTACATTCTTGCCAACACTTGTTGTTTCTTGTGTTTTTGATTTTAGCCATTCTGACAGATATGAGGTGATGCCTCCTTGTAGTTTTGATTTGTAATTTCCTGATAATAAGTGATCATGCATCTGTCTGTCTTCTTTAGATAAATGCCTGTTAATGTCTGTGGCCAATTTTTCAATTGGATTATTTGGGGGTTTTGGTGTTGAGTTATACGGGTTCTTTATATATTTTGGATATTAACCCTTCATCACATATGTCATTTACAAATACTTTCTCCCATTCAGTATGTTGTCGTTTAGTATTGTTGATTGTTTCATTTGCTGTGCAGAACCTTTTTATTTTTATGTAGTCCCAGCAGTTTGTTTTTGTTTCCCTTGCCTCAAGAGACATACGTAGAAAAATATTGCTATGGCCAATATCAAAGATATTACTGCCTTTACTCTCTTCTAGGATTTTTATGTTTCAGGTCTTACATTTAGGCCCTTAATCCATTTTGAATTTATTTTTTTATGTATGGTTTAAGAATGTGGTCCAGTTTCATTCTTCTGCATGTAGCTGACCAGTTTTCCCAGCACCATTTGCAGAATCTTATTTTTAATGAAAATGTATCTATTGTTGATTAGGCAGTTGGCACAGAGCCTTGACACTGTAAAAAAGGAAATGGTCAGTTGATAAGGGTATCTTGCACTAAATTTCAGATAGTTGTATTACATCATGGATAATGAAATAAAGACAGGTACTTTGATCAAAGCATTTCTTTCTCTCTGGCGCTTTCTCCCCCCACTCCCTTCATTCTGCCACTCCATGTCCTCTTAAGCAGAATAAAGTCAGATGGCAATGAATATTTTATTTATTATTAATTTAATTATTTAAGGTGCATTTAAGAAATTAAATCTTGTAGATGTTAATTTTAGAAGCTAATCATGCATACAAATAAGCTAGTGCCTATAAAATGATTGAATCAGGTCTCACAAAAATGATTTTATGCTTATTTTATAGTTTTAAACTGATGATGTACACATAGATTCGATTCTTTTGTAATTTGTTGGCATTAGTATTTCTTCTCTTTACCATATAGTCTATAACTTAATGGAAGCTTTTTTTTTTTTTTAATGTTTGTTTATTTTTGAGAGAGAGAGTGCCAAGAAGAGAGTGTGAAGGAGAGAGACCGAGACACAGAATCTGAAGCAGGCTCCAGGTTCTGAGCTGTCAGCACAGAGCCCAATGTGGGGCTCGAACTCACAAACCATGAGATATGACCTGAGAGGAAGTCAGATGCTGAACCAACAGAACCATGTGCCCCAATAGAAACCTTTTAAAACAAAATTCTAAAAATTAATTCTTGATTCCCTAAAATGATGGGGAGTGTTTAGGGTTAACTATTTTTCAGCCATGCTTCTTTTTACCCTTAATGTGTCATGTCATGTTGTGGCTATCATAAGTTCACAGAATTACTTTGGTGCCTGTCCTGTTGAATTTGACTCATGATGTTTGTGCTCATAGTGAAAAATGCATTTTAAGAAGCCTGTGTTGCCCTTGATTTAAAAATTGCTTGGGGACGCCTGGGTGGCTCAGTCATTTGACTCCTGATGTCAGCTCAGGTTGTGATCCACAGTTGTGAGATTGGAGCCCTGCTTTGGGCTACACGCTGAGCGTGGAGCCTGCTTAGGATTCTCGATCTCTCAGGGGCGCCTGGGTGGCTTAGTCGGTTAAGCGTCCGACTTTCACTTAGGTCATGATCTCGCAGTTCGTGGGTTCGAGCCCCGTGTCGGGCTCTGTGCTGACTGCCAGCTCAGAGTCTGGAGCCTGTTTCAGAGTCTGTTTCTCTCTTTCTCTCTGACCCTCCCCTGCTCACGCTGTCTCTCTCTCTCTCTCCTAGAAAAAGATAAAACATTTAAAAAAAAAAAAAAAAAAAGGATTCTCAATCTCTCTCTCTCCCTCCCTCCCCCTTCCTCTCCTCCCTCCGTCTCCCTCCCTGTCTCTCTCAATAAACAAATAAATAGGGGAGCCTGGGTGGCTCAGTAGGTTGGGCAGCAGCTGGGCAGCAGCGGACTTCAGCTCAGGTCATGATCTCAGGGTTCCACATTGGGCTCTGTGCTGACAGCTCAGAGACTGGAGCCTGCTTCAGATTCTGTGTCTCCCTCTCTCTCTCTGACCCTCCCCTGCTCACACTGTCTCTCTTTCTCTCAGAAATAAATAAAACATTAAAAAAAAAAACATTAAGAAATTGCTTGTAGTTTCCACGCTTTTTTTTCTAAAACTGATCATTCTTAGCATTGTAGACAGTTGAAACATGAAACCGTTGAAACTTTGCATATTATAGGAAGTAGCTTTTTTTATATTTTGACTTTGGTTAAGATTATTTTAGTGTTTTACAAAGAAAATAAGGTTATTTGAAATTAAGGAATGGAAGGGCAAATGAAGTTAAACTGCGTGTGTCCATAACTGAATTTTTCTTGTAGAAATATATCTAGATATTATAAAAGAGTAATTGCTTTGAATTATGGAATACTTTGAATACTCTAATAATTTAAAATAGCTTAAATAGTTGGTAATTTTAGTGATTGCTATCTTTTCAACTTGGAAATTGCATATATATCTTTTTTTTAAAGACTTTTTTTTAATGTTCATTTGTTGTTTTGAGAGAGTGTGTGAGCAGGGGAGAAGCAGGGAGAGAGTAGGAGACAGGATCTGAAGCAGGCTCTGTGCTGTCAGGGTAGAGCCTGACATGGGGCTGAAACTCAGGAATCATGAGATCATGACCTGAGCTGAAGTTGGATGCTTAAATGACTGAGCCACCCAGGCGCCCTGACTATAATACTGCTTCAAAATACACGAAGCAAAAACTGACAAAATAAGAAAAAGCAATAGACAGATTAAAAATTAAAGGTGAAGATTTCAGTACTTCCTTCTAGTCGTTGTTATAACCTATTACAGTTCTGTATAAAGTAGAGGAAATCTATAAAATAGATTTTCAATAGAAAATCAGGGTGGAGAAGACTTGAGCACTATCAACCAACTTGACCTAATTGACAGCTCTTGAAAACAGAAAATCTTTATGGGGCACTTGTGTGGCTCAGTTGCTTAAACGTCCCACTTCAGCTCAGGTCATGATCTGATGGTTCGTGGGTTCGAGCCCCGCGTTGGGCTCAGTGCTGACAGCTCAGAGACTGGAGCCTGTTTCAGATTCTGTGTCTCCCTCTCTCTCTCTGACCCTCCCCTACTCATGCAGTCTCTCTCTCTCTCTCTCTCTCAGAAATAAATAAAACATTAAAAAAACACAGAAAATCTTTGTGACTTTGAGATAGGCAGAGATTTTTCAGGACAAAACCAAAAGATAAACCATAAAAGAAAAAAATTGACAAATTGGACTCTAAACATTAAAGTGTTTTGCTAAAGAAAAACACCACTTTAAAAAAAAGACAAGATGGGGTGCCTGGGTGGCTTAGTCGGTTAAGCGTCCGACTTTCGCTTAGGTCATGATCTCACGGTTCGTGGGTTCGAGCCCCGCGTCAGGCTCTGTGCTGACTGCCAGCTCAGAGCCTGGAGCCTGTTTCAGTCTGTGACTCCCTCTCTCTCTGACCCTCCCCTGCTCACGCTGTCTCTCTCTCTCTGTCTCCTAGAAATAAATAAACATTTAAAACAAAATAAAAATAAAAAATAAAAAAAGACAAGATGATATTACTCTCTTTTGAGAGAAAATGTTTATAAAACATAATATCTGATAAATCTAGACTATATACATTCTAAAAAATATAAACATCTTATATACATATACAGAAATAAAAGAGGAAAGAAATAACCACTGTTAATCTTTTGATATTTCCTTTTTTCTCTCTTTGGGTTTTGCTGTTATGGCTAGTTTTTTCTTCTTTATAATTTGCTCTGAAGTTTTTGTTACTTAGTTTTTGTGTTCTTTTATTAAAAAAATTTTTTTTAAAGTGGGGTGCCTGAGTGGCTCATTCAGTTGAGCGGACTTTGGCTCTGGTCATGATCTCACAGTTCATGGGTTTGAGCCCTGCATTAGGCTCTGCTGACAGCTCAGAACCCGGAGCCTGCTTCAGATCCTGTGTTTTCCTCTCTCTCTGCCCTTCCCCCACTTGTGCACGCATGTGCTCTCTCTCTCTCTCTCTCTCTCAAAAAATGAATAAGCATTAAAAAAATTTTTATTAAGGCAAACAACAGTCAAGGTGATTCTTTAGATATGGAATCATGGAGATAGATAAATCAGCTTACTTAAATAATAACAACAAAGAACTGGTAGAGAAAAATCATGCTGTGTTTCCCATTCTCCTATAAATGTCTCTCTGTTTATTCCTTCTTGGTTGTAGGTAGGATCCAGTTTGTTGCAGACTATTGAATCGAAAGTCATAGTTCCTTTTACTCGCTGTCGGCTGGAAGACTTTGTCCTTTCCTTGATCTTTTATAGGGTAGGAAATATGGCTCAATTTCACTATATGGCGGCTACTTCTCTCAAAGTGGGCAAGTGAGAGAGAGGTTTAAATATTTCTTATAACTCAGTAATAAGAAGTAAAACAACCTAAGAGAAAAGAGGCAAAAAATTTGAGCAGATACTGGACAAAAGAAGATCTATAAATGACCAAATGTGTGAAAAGGTTCTCAGTATCATTGGTGGTAGGGATATGAAAATTAAAAGGACAATGAGATACCACTGTACATACACTAAAATGTCTGAAATTGAAAATACTGAGAATACCAAATTTTGGTAAGGGTGTAGTGCATCTGGAGTCCTTATACACGGATACATACATTACCTGTGAGAATGCAAAATGGTCTGGCCACTTTGGAAAACAGGTCGGCCATTTTTCAGAAAGTTAAATATAGACTCCTTATATGGCCCTAAGTAAGTAATCGCTTCTAAGTATCCACCAAGAGAAGTACAGACATGTGCACACAGAGATTTGAGTATCATTATTCATCATAGTCAAAAACAGGAAGCAATCCGAGGGGCCATCATCTGGTGACTGGATAAATAAGATGTGGTAATGTGGTGCCCTGGGACCCTCTGGTCCCTAGAATGAAATGAACGGCACTCTTGGGCCACAACATGGATGAATCTCAGAAACATGTGCCAAGTGAGAGATTGTACCATCACTGTTTAGCTCCTTGTAGTGGAGGTTTGTATTCTTTCTGATTTTAATTCTGCATTAGATCCCCTTGAAGATACCTAGTTTTTGTAAGGAAAATTACCAGAGTTAGAATTGCTGGATTAGAGAAGATTTTTATATGCCTTATATGGCCAGCATTACTGATGCTTATGTACCAAGCAGGATTAGAACTACTCCTTCCACCCAGATTATCTTGTTCAGTTGTCACAGCAACTATAGAAAGTGTAGGTACTATTATTTTTCTCATTTCTCAGTTGAGGAAACTAAGGCATGGAAAGATTTTTTTTTTAAACTCAAATCACACAACTAGGAAGTTACAGAGCCGGGGCACACTTCAGAATAGTGTGCTTACAGAGCTATTTATTCGTGTTTTGTGGGTGTTGTATTTATTTTCAGGTCTCCTACTTGATCTTGCTCTATGCATTACAGAAATTTCTTAATTTTAAAAAGTTGAGGATAAGCCAAGTACTTATCAAATGGGTCTTTCTCTTTCCTTACTGAAATAATTTCAGAAATGTACCATTGGAATGTTGTTTAGCTTCAACATAGACAAGCTCATACTCAAGGAAAATACCAACCATTCATTTAAAGGAACATTCTTTAGATAGTATACAAATATACTATGGAATTCTTTGAGCTGGTTTTTTCCTGTAAATTGTAAAAAGGCATCAATCAGTTAGTAAGTTCATATTAACCTCAAACACTTATCAAGATAATTTTTTTTCTTAGAGAGTGTGTACACATGAGCACGGGAGAGGGGCTGGTTGGGGGGTGGGGGGTGTAGAGGGAGACTGAGAACCAAGCAGGCTCCACACTCGGCACAGAGCCTGATGTGGGACTATCCCATGACCCTGGGATAATGACCTGAGCCAAAATCAAGGTGTGACCCTCAACCCACTGAGCCACCCAGGTGCCCCAAAATAAGGTTTTCAACTAGGCAGTGTGTGCAGAGTGTTGTAGTTTTAGGTGTGTAAGTTTCGCATCAGAATCACGTTAGTGTCAGGGGCCCACTGTACATCTCCTGAATCAGAGATTTTGAATCCAGAGTGAAGGACAGACAACTTCCTAGGATTTTGCAGAGATTCTAATTCACATTTGGGTCTGAGAAAAATGGTATAGGACATACTCTTAATCGATAAGGGATCTTAAAAATATGATATCCAATATATCAGATGCCCAAAGGACATTTATTAACTATTCTAAACACTTCTTAACCCAACAATTTGCAAAGAACGAGGAGATCTTTTATTAACTAAAATAACGGGTTTACATTTTCTTGATTGCATTAGTCCCATAAATTGGTATTCTCTTACCTTTTCCCCCCATGGCTTTTACAAGTAGATGATACCATCTGATTTTAATTGTTCATCACTTACTTATTCTTAACCTCTCTCATAATATGATATGTGCCTTCAGGCACTATTCTGAAACTAATCTTTTGGAAGCTATTATTCCCCTCTTACAAGAGGACCTGTCCCTTTCTCCCACCTTTTTTCTCCTTAGCTACCCTGTAGCGCTGGGTACACACCCAGACTTAGTGTGGTGTATTGGCTGGGAGCATAGGGTTCAGAATCAGAATGGCTGGATTCACAACCTCTACCATTGACTAGTTGTGTAATGCTGGCAAGTTATCTGCCTATTTTTCACATTTGTTTACGGGAAACAATAGTACGTATGCCATGATCGGGGAGAGCATTAAATGAGCTGATGTATGTGATGCATTGTATCTGACACATCGTAAGCTATCAGAATTCCTGACTGTTAGACCCCCCTTCCTTTTCCTTTTCTCCCCCTTGGCTGACCTGCTACACTCCCCTGGCTGACTGTAGTCTCTTGATGCAGTCTTCTCTTGGCTTCCTTTCTTCTCACTAAATGTGGGTATTTCCCTCTGATTTGGTGTCAACATTTTCCTCGTCACCTAGGGAGATTCGGTATCCAGTAGACCTGGGTTTCAGTTCTTTCCCTGCCACATACTAGCTGTGTGACCTCAGAATTTAGCCCAAATCTTTTCCAAGCTCAGGTTTCTGATCTGTAAAACTGCAGTGATCTCTGTATTGCAAGATCGTTGAAGAGGATGAGAGAACCCAGTGCCCAGTACCGGGTCTGACACATGTGGTTGCTGAGTACATGGGCTCTGCTGCTCCAGCTGTCGTTTCTGGCTTGTCTCTTCCACTCGATCTCACTTGGTTTTGTATCTTCAGGTATCATCACTGAATTGTGGCCCCTTAATACTATTTCTTCTGTAGGTGGGTTTCCTTTCCTCACTGTGAAGGCGTGCTTTCTGTACATCTTATTGATATTCCACGGTTTTTACATCTGAGATCAACTAATCCCTCAGAAATTTTCATCTTCTCTCTGAAACCTTACCCTGTGTTCTGTTTTAAAATTCACATCCTGGGGTGTCTGGGTGGCACAGTCAGTTAAGCGTCTGATTCTTGGTTTCAGCTCAGGTTGTGATCTTGCGGCTTCATGGGTTTGAGCCCCACATCGGCTCTCAACTGGCAATGTGGAGCCTGCTTGGGATTCTCTCTCCCTCCCTCTCTCTCTGCCCCTCCCCTACTTGCACTCTCTCTTAAAACAAACTTAAAAACATTTTTTTAAAATAAAACCCGTTAAAAAATAAAATTCATGTTATTGGGGTCCTCCTCTCAGTCACGGTACTACTTAGTCTTGAATTGATTTGTGCTCCTGTTCAGTCTGTGTGTGGCTCCTCTCCATGCAAGCTCCATTCTTACTCACACCGAGACTCAGCCCGTATTTGGCTTGTAGTTCTTACTACTGTCGTTTAGACACTTGCTACCTTGTTTGTGAGGGTTTTTTCTCAGTAGCCACGAATGTCCTCTTCACCTCCATTATTCCTTGTCCTTCCTAATCTGTTTTTTACATTCATTTTCCCTTATCAGAGTCAACTTCTTAAAGTGGGAAGTCAGCCGATTTTCCTCAAAGGGCTAAATAAATAAATATTTTAGGCTTTGTGGTCCATACAGCCTTTGTTGCGACTACTCAGCTCTGCTGTTGTATGGGGAAAGCAGACTTAGACAATATGTAAATGAATGAATGTGGCTGTATTCCAATAAAACTTTATTTTAGAAAACAGGTGGTGGGCTAGATTTGACCCACAGGCCAGAGTTTGCTGACTCCTGTCCTGAATGATAGCTCAGATTGTTATCTGTGCTTGTTTACATGACTGCAGGCATTCGGTAGCTTGAAAAATGGAGTCTGAATTCCTTAGCATAGTATGTAAGAGCTGCCATTATGTGGGCTCCTTTTCGCTTTATTTCCCTCTGCCTCTCATCACGGATTCCTTATTTTAGCAAATGGAAGCACCCCCTGTCCCTAGGACGTGCTTCCGTCCCGGGCACCTCCTGGCTCTTTTGTTAGTTAAGGTCCTAGCGTGAGCACTCTAGTTTTCTTCCCTGCCTCCCTGATTACCACTCTATACAGTATTTCTTCAAATGATTCTTTTTTAATACCGATTGCAAGGTCGGACAGTCTTCCTAGTGCCCTGCTTTCTTACTCTTAACTAAACCATTTTGGTTTTAAGTATAGTTTTGCTTCTCATCGTTTGGAGAAGAAAAATACGATGCAATTGCAAAAGTTCCAGAAATAACTAGTTCTCCTAGCCTTTGCTCTGAATGATAGTTTCTAAGTCTTGCTTAGATGCTCCCGGACTCATGTTAGTGATGCAGTGCTGTTCTACACAGAGGTTGTTTGGAAAGGGAAGGTAGCTTTAGGTTTGATGGGCCTGTTTCTTCAGAACCTGTTTGAACCTGTGTAGTAGTCTTCTTTTTCCCCTACCCCTTCTCAGCCTTTCAGATGACACTGGGTGATGAAGAAACATCTCTTCCTTCGGGCTCGGGAGCATTCGGTATCAACTTTGTGGGCACAGCCCTACTATGAGCCCTTGGAAGTCTTCCTGGCAGTGTTCTCATTCCTTAAGTTAAATATTAGTACTTTCTCTAGACCTCTGCTGGGACACAGATAAATAAAACACGGTCCTGGTCTTAACGGTCCTCATGGTCGGATGCAGCAGTCAGTAGGCTTTCCCAAAGGGCTGGATGGTAAATTTTTTAGGCTTTGTGGGCTGCATGCTCTCTCTCGCACCCCTCAGCTCTGCTGTGGTCATTTGAAAAGAGCTATAGACAATACATAAATGATTGAATTTGGCTGTGTTCCAGTAAAAATTTACTTATAAAACAGGTGATGGGCCAGATTTGGCTTGTAGGCTGTAGTTTGCCAGCCTATTAGGCATAGAGGCATTGTGCCAAAGGATATTTGAAACTACAGGTAACCAGTGTGTCTTCCTTGAGTGTCACTTTTACTTAGTTATCATGTGGAAAAATTTAAGTAGCTTAACTGATAAGTAATTTAAAAGATTCTTCTTTTTTTAATTTATAGTTGGCCTCACACCCAGCACAGAGCCCAGCATGGGGCTTTAATTCATGACCTTGAGATCAAGACCAGAGCTGAAATCAAGAGTCAGACACTAAATCAACTGAGCCATCCAGGCACCCCTGAAAGATTCTTTTAATAACATAAGTAGCTATACATGGACTGGAATGTAAAATTGAAATGACTATTTAAGATGAAACTGAGTCTAGCAAGAAGTGTCTTGTTTATAATGAGCTTCTTAGATCCGGAGCTCAAACTTTTCTGCAGTTTGTTGGAAAAGTTTGAAAAGTGCTGCTGGGTATTGGAGCCATCGAAGGATTTAGAGGGAGGCAGTGACACCAGATTTTAATTTTAGAAAGCTAACTTGGGTGGGGCGTAGGTTTGGAGCAGGGTGTGGCCATCCTGGAGGCAGGGAGATGAGTTTAGGGGGATGTTCTAGGAATCTAAGCAAAAGAGAGGGACCTCTTTTAAGATGGAGGTAATGAGGATGGAGAGATTCAGACAGATCAGAGTCAAAGCAAGGATGCTT
The DNA here is from genome assembly GCF_003009895.1 of Hyaena hyaena. Lineage (NCBI taxonomy): Eukaryota > Metazoa > Chordata > Mammalia > Carnivora > Hyaenidae > Hyaena > Hyaena hyaena. Next base: position 2,020,462 of record NW_024080823.1, on the reverse strand, counting down.
GTTTGGTTGGTGTAGTGGAAGGGACATGGAGAAGGATGAATCAAGGATGATTTCTCAGTTTTTCTAGGGAAACTGATTGAACAAGGATACCATTTGGTAAAGGAAAGGATATTGAAGAAGAGCAACTCGAAGACCCGGGAAGACCTGCAAGTAAAATGTTTCGGCATTGTGGAGCCTCCTTTGCCTGCATACTGCTCGTAGAAATTGGTTTTACAGGCCTGAGACTCCAGAGAGCCTTCTGGACTATGGTGGTTGGCATATAGACAATAGCTAAAACCACAGGATTGAGTGCAGTCCCCTGAGGGAAGAGTTTTACATAGCCAGAATAATGCTAATTACAGAAGCTATAGGGAAAACAAAACTCATCATTGGTAGAGAAGGGGGTGTGGTTGGTACTATTGGAAGAAAAAGAAGAAAACCAGAAAACCGAGAATAGAGGCGCAGGAAGATCCATAGTATCAAACACAGCAGAGAGGCTTCATTAGGATTAGAATTTAAAGATGTGTATGGCTTTTATTAAAAAGGGAGGAAGGCAGGGGTACCCGTGTGGCTCAGTTAAGCTTCTGACTTCTGAGGCTCAGGTCATGATCTCACAGTTTGGTGGGTTTGAGCCCCACTTCAGGCTCTATGCACGGACCACATGGAGCCTGCTTGGGATTCTCCCTCGCTCTCTGCCCCTCTCCCGCTTGCGTTCTCTCTGCCTCTCTCAAAATAAGTAAATTTAAAAGGGGGTGAGTGTAATCTGGTACTTAGCCCATGGCAGTTTCACTGGAGTTGAGACAGGTCAGAAAGCAGTGAGCTGAGTGGGAGTGATAAGAGGAGATGGAGGTAAGGGGCGCCCGGGTGGCTCAGTCGGTTGGGCTTCTAACCCTTGTTACCAGCTCAGGTGGTCTCAGGTCATGATCCCCGGGGTGGTGAAAATCAAGCCGCACTTCGGGCTCCCTGCTGTCTGTAGAGCCTGCTTAAGTTTTCCTCTCTCCCTTTCCCTGCTTGCACCTCTGCCCCTTCCCCCTGCTCATAGGCATTTTCTCTTCTCTTAAAAAAAAAGAAAAAAAAGGGGGGGAAGAAGAAGATGTAGCCAAGGACTGTAGACCAGCCTTGTCACACTTCAGTGGCTTCTCAGTCACTTAGAGATCTTGTTCAAGTAGTCTGAGTCCGTGAGTCTGGGGTAAACCTCCAGGTTCCCTCCCAGGCAAGGGGTGCTGCTATTCCAAGGACCGCCAGGACCCACAGTTCCCTAATTGCGTGCCAGGGCACCCCAGGGCAGACTGCAGGGGTGCCATGGAATTTTTTTTTTTTTTTTAATGTTTTATTTATTTCTAGGAGAGAGAGAGAGACAGCGTGAGCAGGAGAGGGTCAGAGAGAGAGGGAGTCACAGATTGAAACAGGCTCCAGGCTCTGAGCTGGCAGTCAGCACAGAGCCCGACGCGGGGCCCGAACCCACGAACCGCGAGATCATGACCCAAGCGAAAGTCGGACGCTTAACCGACTAAGCCACATTAAGTCTCGAGAAATGCAGCAACGTCTCTTGGATTCTACAGTATTAAATCACTATATTCCTTTCGTTGATATGTACCTTTGGAAGCTGGATGTTCAGTGCTTGCTCTGATAAAAAAGTAAGTCCCACCTAAAAATAAATGTGCAACATTTATATATATATAATATATATATAATAAATGAGGCTGTCTGTCCAGTCTCATTCCGAGGTTGGGAGTGATGCAGGGCCCCAAAGGTACAAAACTGTTAGGACTTAAATGCTTGCCAGGTGGTTTGGCCTATACTACTTAATAAAAAGAACTAATCAGATATTTCTTTTGGCTTAGAGGTGCCATGAAAAAATTACTGTGACATTAATTACTCTGTGAACCAAGATAGTTTGAGAACCACTGACATAAACGGTTTTTCATAGAAACTTCCCAGTGGAGCCAAGCAGTTAAAACATTGGATGGTAGCTAATGGAGGGGCAAAGGAAGGTTTGAAGTCCAGGAAATGGATGTTAAATGCTGGGGGAAGGAGTAGATAGAGAAGCAGATGTGACGATACAGGGATAAAGGCATTAACTGGGAGTAAAAGGTCTCTCTGAGAAGATGAAATAGGATGGATCTAGACCTTACTCTTTTTTTTTTAAATTTTTTAAATGTTTATTTTTGAGAGGGGGTGGGAGAGGGGCAGAGAGAGAGAGGGAGACACAGAATGTGAAGCAGGCTCCAGGCTCTGAGCTGTCAGCACAGAGCCCGACATGGGCCTCAAACTCTCCCACTGAGTGTTCATGACCTCAGCCAATGTTGGACGCTTAACTGACTGAGCCACCCAGGTGTGCCTAGACCTTGCTTTTTTAACATTTATTTTTTTTTTAATGTTTATTTTTGAGAGAGAGAGACAGCATGAGTGGGGGAGGGTCAGAGAGAGAGAGGGAGACCCAGAATCCGAATCAGGCTCCAGGCTCTGAGCTGTCAACATAGAGCCGAAGGTGGGGTTTGAACTCATGAGCTGCGAGACCATGACCTGAGCTGGTCAGACACTTAACTGATTGAGGCACCCAGGTGTCCCACCTTGTTTCTCTAAATGTTGCTCCAACCCAGCAGCACTGTTTTGTTGGGAGAAATGCAGAATCTCAGACCCCAGCTTCAGACCCCTTGGATCAGAATATGGATTTTAATAAGACCCCCAGGTGATGTGTACGTGTGTGAAAATTTCAGAAGCACCATGGAAGGCAGGACTAACCATATATAGGAGAAAGAACACCTCTTTTGTTTCTCCATCACTGTACCTGTATCTTGTATATGCCAGCCATTCTGGTTAAGGCAAATGAGGTGGTGGGCGTTTAGATTTCAATTCAGATGCTTTGAGAAATGTGGGAGTAAGAAGCTGAGAAAGCTTCTACCTGGTTGCCTTAATTACCTCTGATAAATAGGATGCATCTCCATCTAGTGAATGAAAAAGCTGGGGCTGAAGTAATGACGGAGACAGCCAAAATTGGAGTCATTTAAATATTTGCTCATTTGCAGGGTGAAGTTAGGGAAAAACCCTCTTTATGAGGGTTTGCCAGAAATCTATCCTGGATAGAGAAAGACATGAAGGCCTAAGGAAAAGATGAGGAACTGGAGGGGTAAGAAGATTGGAGGCCTCCTTGGAAAGTCAGTGAGAAGGTCGCACGTCCTGGAGTCGGAGGGACTTGTCCAGCCCTTGTCCTCATCCACCTGGAAGAGGAACTTTCTTTCCTGTCAGGCTACAGAGACTTAGCAGCACTCAGTGACCGATTGGGTAACCGGGAAGAAGGATAAGTCTGGAATAACTCCTAGGATTCTGGAATTAGAGACCACTTAGAACACATTAATTGGCGAAGGATTGATCTCCAGTGAGGGTTGTCTTGGAGGGGCAGAGGGAGAGGTGGGGCGGTGGGGAGATAGGGTAAGACGAGATTGGCAGTGTTAAATTTGAGGCTGGGGGCTAAACCGTTAGAAATAAAGACCTGGGACTCAGGTCAGATATGAAGATGGATTTGAGGATCGATGATATAATAATAGCTTCTACTAATTGAGTGTTTACGCCCTGTCAGGAGGAAGGCTGAGCAGAATATAGGCATTGTCACTCACATTTGTCCCCTCATCAGCCCTTTTCTTCTTTTGCCGCTTTGTTTATTTATTTTTAAGTGATCCCTGCACCCAGCATGGGGCTGCAGTGCACAGTCTCGAGATCAAGAGGTACATGCTCTTCTGAGTGAGCTAGCCAGGCACCCTTCTTATCAACCCTTTGAGGCAGGTATCAGACTGCTTCACAGGTGAGGAAGTAGGCTCAGACGAATTATCCAGGGTTCGCATGGCAGTGAGTGGGACAACCAGGACTGGAAACCAGATGTCGCCGATTTCAAATCTTTGCCCTTCACTGCAAAGCTCGACTGCACCCCAGGTCACCAGCTTCTGGGAGGTGATTGGTACCAGATGTGTCAGATCTCAGATGCAAATATCAAAAATAAAATTAAATATCCCTTAAGTGGACTTGAGCAAACCAAAAAAGGAAGGTATTGGTCCCCATAACTATAGCTCCAGTGAACAACATTCTGGTAACTAGTTGGAGCTGAGGGCGCAGATACCATCAGGACTTGCTCTCCCAGCTCTTGCAAGCTTTCTTCATGTGAGAGAAAGCTGGCCCACAAAATTTTAGCTTTCCATCCTACAGATACACATAGGAAGAGAGCTTCTCATTACCAAAAGGCTCCAAATAAAATCCTGGAGTTTAGTCCCATTGGTCCCACATGGCTTGGGCCACATGCCCATTTCTGAACGAGTCTCTGACCAGGCTTGAGCCACAGGCTCACCCTGGAGGGAGAGAGCGAACCTCACCCAAACGGAGGATTGAGGACAGCAGATCAGGGGTGCCCAAGGAAACGGGGGGAATGGGAACTGGGAAGACAGAAGCAGATGTCGGCACCTGGGCAGGGATGGAACCCTCCTGTGTCAGCGTTTGAGGAGCATATCGGCAGTGATGCTGTAGCCCCCACGTATTGCATGTTTACAGAGTACCGGGTGCAGCGCCAGACGTCCATGTGCGTTCTGTTTTCAGTCCTCATGACCCCCTTTGGGGGGTGCGTTGTTGTTATCCCCACACAGAGGTAGCAAGTAGTGGAGCGGAGATTTGAATCCGGGCTGCCAGCTCCAAACCTTACTAGCCTTGACCATTTTACTGTTATGTTGCTTTGCCCTGGCTCTACCTCCTTAACACTTTTTTCGTAAGCGTTCTCATTTTCACATTTCATGTATTACAATTAGGGATTTATGGTGGGTGAGAACGTACCGAATCGGATGGACCTAGGACATTTGTTCTATATCACATGCTTAAGAAATAACTTACGGTATGACTTAAGTAACATTTACCTTCAGTGTTATAGTAGAAATTGCTTTTCTTTAAACATTCTTATTTCTCTTTTGAAACGTTGTGTGCTGTTTTAAAGTTTCATCTCAGAAGCGGTTTTTTAAAATTTGGCCCCAGTACTCTTTTTTAAAGACTTTATAGCATCCTTGAATATATAAAATTCCGGTTGAAGTTTTGCATTTTAGTGTTTCTCCAGAGACTAGGACAGGTTTTTTTGTTGGTCTGTTTGTTTAGCCTTTGTAACAGTAGTTTCAGAATCTTACCCAGTATTTCTGTAAATGCTTCAAGAAAAAAAAAAAAGCTACTGCTACTGCAAGGCTGTTATTTTAAAAAATGTATTCTGAGGTTACCCTCTTTATTTATTAGAATTGGGTATTCACAAAGTGAAAAGGTAATATCTTAATGTGTCTTTATTTGAGATGGTGATTTTAAGCAGTAAAACCTGGTGTTTTGTAGTGACTAATAAAGTGAGTTTTTAGAAAATACAAGTTTTTAAGTACCGTATAATTCTGGCCCCCATAATTTTTGGACTCGGTGACCCCAGTCATATTTCTTGTAATCCTGTTTGAAATGTCTGCTCTGTGTGATTATAAAAGAAACAGTGCAGGTTTGGAAATCGATTGGGAAACGCAGAGTTTTGTCCTTTGGGACTCCCACGTACAAAGAGTTTGGGCCAGGCCTGTATTGTCTCTTCTGGTTTTAAAATTAAAGAGTTTTTGTTTTAAACTTCTGCTGTATAAGAAGTGTTTCCACAAGAAACCATACAGTCTTGGATGAGATTGGAAGATTGTGCAGTCCAGGCTCTATGACTTAGAACCCGGCCCTGGGGATGTGACCCTAGGTGTCCCCCCACGTAGTGGTACAGGATGTCTCCGCTTCCCTTACAGCTGTCATACCGAGTGGAGGACAGCTAGCATTCATTTATTAGATGACGGAAACATTTATTGAACATCTTGTACATCTAAGGCATTTTACTAGGCATGCTGTTAGTTGCCAAGATGCACAAATGAAGGAACGTGCAATGAAAAGCCATATATAATGGAGGCTCGACGCTGGACGAGAACAGACCTGGGTTCCCAGTCTTGCCGAAGGCTTAGCTCTGCGGCCTCATCTAAACTGACCATTCCAAGCCTGTTTCCTTGTCTGTAAAGCCAGGGTTCTAGAAGCAGGCCTTTTATATAGCTGTGGCAAGGATTAAATGAGATAATAAAGGTTATGCTCAGCACAGTACCTGGCATAGAGTAGGCTCTCTCAGAGATTATGACAAAGGTGTTTATGAAAGAAGAAAGGAATTAAGATTAAGATTAAGTAAATAGTGATAATCCTGATTTGTCAGGTGAGGACACAGCTCTAGAGACTTGGGACTTCTCCAGTGCCCCACAGCTGTGGGTCGTAGCTAATGGTAACGCTGCTTGCGCACCGGGCAGTGTTTTTAAGCGCTTTTTTATATACTAATATCAGCCATGCAGATATACCGTTGTTATTTTCACTTTACAGACAAGGGAAGTCAGGCCCAAGAACGTTAACTAACTTGTCTGGAGTGACCTGCCTGGGAAGGGGCAAAATTGGAGTGTAACAGGCAGTCTGGCTTCAGAGCCCCGTCTTGTTCATCTCAGTGTGCTTCCTTTACTTCATGCAGCCTTTTGGGAAGGTAAAAGCCATTTTGCAGAGTGGAAAGCACCACGTAAAATGTGGTGCTATTTTTATCTGACTCGGTCCCTGTATTCCGGAGATTGCAGTCCACCGGGAATGTCTTCTCTAGGTGGAAGCTCTTCACTTCCTGCCCCTGTTCCTTACTGGACATTGCCCTCACCATTTTGGCTGTTTTTGGTTTTGTTTTTTTTTTAAATACTTACTCCAGGGGCACCTGGGCAGCTCGTTCAGTTAAGCATCTGACTCGGTTTTGGCTCAGGTCATGATCTCACTTGTTGCTCACATGTTTGAGCCCCGTGTCAGGCTCTGTGCTGACAGCGTGGAGCCAGCTTGGGAGTCTCTCTCTCCTCTCTGTCCTTACCCCCTCCCTGCACCCCAATCTCAAAATAAATAAACTAAAAAAAACCCCTACTCTAGCTTATCAGTATCCTACCTCGGATGTATCCCCAGAATGAGTAGGGCCTGAGTTGTACAGGATCTAGTTGAACTATTTAATGTAGCTTAATGTGGCCAGAGCTTTTAACAACACTTTAAATTTATAGTCCGTTATCACTACTAGGTTTGTTTTGTTTTATTTCGTTTCATTTAAGGGATCTATCCTGCCAAACCATCTTACCCCCTTTGTATAATTTACTCCACGTGGGGAGCATATTACCTAGGGGAGCAGAGTCCCTAACAGGGACTCTGAGAATTCATCGGAAGAGTATAAAGTTCTTGGCACAGCAACTGGCACATAGTAATTCCTCAGTGACTGTTGGCGGTTTTCCTGTCGCGTGTGCTTACCTACACTTTTCCCGTTCACAAAACTTACACTGAAAAATCCCTTCATTTCTTTGATTCAGAGTCATTGATGAAAATGTAGATTAGCTAGAGGCTAAAGGCAGCACACACCCCTCCCAGACGGACAGAGGCCTAGATGTGGATTCATAGAGAAGCCCACTATTAGTTTGTGCAACTCACATTTCACCGTCCTATTAGCCAGATGTGTGAGGATATTTTTTCAAGACTGTTTTAGATGTACCTGATTTGTTCTTCATAATCAATTTCCTTAAAATTCTCTCAAACACACAAATGGAACTTTTAATGCTTCAGCTTAAGACTTCTTACAACATTCTCTTCAAATTCCTATCCTCATAGCAGTGGTCCTCAGATTTTATCTTATGGCCCATGGGACCCTTTGGTAAGAGCCACTGGCCCCATCTGGAACCAAAATAAAACTTTTCATCAACAGCACGTTTACACATAATATTGAATAAGAGTTTGCCTACAGTAGATTGACGTGTAGTGTTGATTGGACGAGCAGGGTAGATTGGTTATTAATAGGATTCAGTAAACATTGTGACATAAAGACAGCCTGGGCCAGCAGAGAACTGTGGATCAAAGAAGCAAGTGGCTCCGAAGAGAAAGGGAGAAGTGGCAGAGGGGCCCAGATGCTTGTCTGGGGGCAGTGGGAGCCAGGGTTTGAGAGAAATACTGGATGCTGCTAGTTACGGAAAGGAACTGAAAGTAAATATGCCTGAGAGTCTCTAGGCATAAAGGCTTACAGAGCTTAACTTCTTAATACTTTCTATGGGAATCTTGTGTTTTATTTAGATTCTTTTTCTAAACCATTCACCAGGTATACCTGAACAATTCTTTTTTTAAGTAGGCTCCGAGCCCAGTATGGGGCTTGAACTCACAACCCTGAGATCAAGAGTCACATGCTCTACTGACTGAGCCAGCCAGGTGGCATACTTGGACGTTCCCCTCCCCACCCCACCCCCATTAAAAAATTTTTTTTAATCTAGGTAATCTCTATACCTCATGTGGGGCTCAAACTCACAACCTCTAGATAAGAGCTGCATGCTCCTCAGACTGAGCCAGCCAGGCGCCCCCCCCCCCAATTTGAACGTTCTTAAAAATAAGCTGTCTAGACCCAAAATAAAAGCATGTGGTACTGAATAAAAACCAATGTGTAGGCATCACTTACTATCTTTCTCTGTGTATGCACGCACACACAACGCACACAGTGTATATATATTTATCATCCTGTGCAAATGGAAAGTTGTTGAACTTCAGGTTTATTTCCTATAACCTAATAATACTTCTGTCAGCTTTTAGCCTGAGAGGTTGAAACTCAGCTTCTGTTTTAAATTGTATTACAAGTGCAGATGATGTCTTTTCACCATGGTCTTCAGGTGCTCACCGTGGGCTCTGTGAAAGCCTCTTGGCAAAGCTGATGCTGGAAGAAAAAAAAATCCTGTAAGGCTGTTATTCTCCCCTTGCTCTGTACCCTTAATCATTGATCGATTTACTCAACAGAGGTTTGAGCGTCTGTGTTGGCACAGATTAATAAGATCTGCTTCATAGTCCACAGGAGTTCAAAATCTGATTAGGGAAACCCTGAAAATAAATATTAGAAGGATGTGTAGGTATGGCGACTTACAGACAATTAAGCAGCTTTCCTAAGAATGATGCAAAAAGCAAAGGACATTAAACTCTTTCCAGTTAATAAAAGTAGAATAGCAGCTGATGCTGTTTGAAACAGGGCCATCTTTCTTTTCTTTTCTTCTTTTTTTAAAAATTATTTTATCATTTATTATTGAGAGACACAGCATGAGCAGGGGAGGAGGAGAGAGAAACGGGAGACCCAGAATCCGAAGCAGGCTCCAGGCTCTGAGCTGTCCAACGTGGGGCTCGAACCTACAAACTGGGGAATCATGACCTGAGCCGAAGTCGGATGCCTAACTGACTGAGCCACCCAGGTGCCCCCATCTTTATTTTCTAGGACCAGCTCTAGCCCTTACAGTAACTACTGTCCCTTGCATAGGTGTGGACAGGCAGAGTGAACACATGGGCGCTTCCCACAGGCCCAGATAGATTTATTAGTAAAACGGAGACTCTGATTTTCCTGCTGGTGTTGTTGTAGGTCTTCAATGAGATGAGCCACTTGCAGGCTATAAGCTAGGGTACTGTACAAATTTGCACTCCCCCAGAGGCTGTGACTTGTGTCCGTCACGCCACAAACCCTTTTCAGAAGTGTTTGGTCTTCTGCCTCCAAGGAGAGTTGAGCCATCATTATTATTATTATTGAAAAACCCAGCTCATTATTGGAGTTACTGATTTCTTAAGGGTCTGATTTGTATGTCCCGACTCTGTGCCTATCTAAGTCTGAAATGGAAATGAGCATTTTAGCAATTACTGAATATCTCTCCAAGCAGTAGGGTGAGGGCTAAGTTAACACTTTCAAGTACTCCATTTGAGTGCATTCGTTTTGGGAAATTTCTACAAAATCAGCTTTTTGTTGTTGCATTCATCCTGCATCAAGAAAAGCAAATTAAGAACAAAGAAGAAAAACACAAACATTCCTTTGTAGAGTAACCCAAAATGGAAATAGCTGTGGTTTACCAGCTCCAGTAAGAAAAGCAGACTCCTTACTTCATAGCTGTACTTCAAAAATATGCTTCTCAGTCACCTGCTCGAGTGAATGAAAACTCACCGAGCTGATTATGTCACTGCCTTGCTCAGAACTCTTCAGTGGCTCCCTATTACCTGCAAGATAAAGTCCAACTTACTTATCAAGGGGCACTAGCCTTGCGTGGAGGGAGGGGCCTTCCACACATCCGTCACACCCCCTGCCTCATGCTTCGGGCTCCTCCTTGCTTGCAGTTTATATCTGCACACACACCATGTTGTTTCTTGTCTTTGTGACTTTTCTTTTCCTGGAACATTCTCCCTGACCTCTTTTGCCTGGCTAATTCGTATTCTTCTTTCAAGACCCATTTTTCAGGAAGCTTTCTCTGACCCCAGCTTCCCCTCCAACGGAATACTCAGTGCCTGGCCTGGTCGTTTTAATTGTTGGTTGTGTTAAAATGATTAGTTTTCCTTTCTGTTCCACTGGAATAGAAGTTCTTTAAGACCGGGGACTGTCTTCCTAAAACTGTACCGTATGCATCTGCTGACTGAACATGTTCAGAACAAAACCCCTGATCACCCAAATCCCCCCATACACAGAGTCATCCTCTCCTACCCCATGTCAGTCGTTCTGGAAATCCTTCTGACTCATTCAGTCGTTTCTTAACCACAAACAGTCTTCTGCCTTTCACTCTGGGAGCATTCAATCCATTCTCTACATCAGGGGTCAGTAAACATTTTTGCAAAGGGCCAGCCAGACGGTGAACATTTTAGGCTTTCTGGACCACACAGTCTCTGGCATAGTCACCCAGATCTGCTGTTGTAACATGAAAACAGCCATACAAAATGTAAACGAATGAGTGTTCCAATAAAACTTTGCTTACAGGAACAGGCAGTTGGCTGTAGTTTGCCAAACCTTGCTCTACATGGCGGCCAGGCTACTGAGGACACTCCAGTGGCTTCCCCTCCTGCTTAGTCTTTACAGCAGTCTCTAAAGCTCTACATGATTTGTGGCCCCCACCCCGTTTCTCTGATCTCATCTTCCATATCCCCTGCTTTGCTCTCCATACCAGCCACACTGACCCTCCTTTCCTCAGACATGCCTGGGACGCTCACTTTCTCTCAGAGTTTTGTTAGATGTCAGCTTCTCACAGAGGCTGACCCTATTGATAATCAGTCCGCAGCATTGTGTCCCCACAGTGTTGAGCTTCTGACATATTGTACATTATGCTCGATGCTGATGTGATTAGTTTGTCCTGGACTAGAATATATATTACCCAAAGGTGGTGGTTTTTTTGTTCTATTCTTTGTTGTATCCCCAGGATCTAGAGCAATGCCTGGCATGTAATAGGTGCTTCGAAGATACTTGCTGAATGAACAAATAGTGGATATATTTTGAATTGTGGGCTTTTTCTTTTTCTTTTTTTTTTTTTTTAAGTAAACTCTACCCCCAGCATGGGGCTCACACTCACAACTCTGGATCAAGAGTCCCATGCTCCTCTTACTGAGCCAGCCACGTGCCTTGGTTGTTGGGATTTTTTTTTTTTAATGAGTTCTTGTTTCTCCCTCACAACCACCAAATCCTGTCTATATCAGATTCTTTTTCTTTTATCTTTATATATTTATTTCGAGAGCGTACACGAGTTGCGGGGAAGAGCAGAGAGAGGAGAGAGAGAATCCCAAGCAGACTCTGCACTGTCAGCACAGAGCCCGATGCAGGGCTCAAACCCACAAACCAGAAGATCATGACCTAAACCCAAATCAAGAGTTAGACGCTTAACTGGCTGAGGCACCTAGGCGCCCCTATTTTATTTTCTTTAAGTAGGCTTCATTCCTAGTGCAGAGCCCAACATGGGGCCTGAACTCACAGCCCTGAGATCAAGACCTGATTTGGTTGTTTTGCTGTTGTTCAGAATTTGGCCATTTGCTAATCAGAATCCTAGGGAGTGCGTGTTGAAAATCCTTAGTTCCCAGATCTCATCTATGCCTACTAACTCGTGATTTCAAGTGGAGGGCTGGGCAGTATATTTTAAGGAGCACACCAAGTGATTCTTACTGAACATGGTAGGCTACACCGGCTTATAAAACAAAGCTCCTCAGCAAGTAGCAAGAGCCTTCCTCACACCTGCCCATCTGTTCTGCCCCATGCATGCTGCTCTGCACCACATACTCTGTCTTGCAGAGTGTTCACCCACGTGCCTTTTTCTTAAGGTGCCATAGTAGTTCTTTCTGTAGATGTTGTTTCCTTTCCTCTACTGGGAATCTCCCCCAACTCCAGAGAACTTGTACTTTTATCCTTCAAAATTCTGTTCATTTGTCACTTTCTCCACAAAGGCTTTTCTGAGTCAGCATTCCCATGAAAGCATTCATGATCTTGCTGCCTGGATACCTTGTATAAGACTGTTGTGCTTATTAACACTCTTTTGCATGATGTTTCCCTGTTGTGACCCATCTTGAGCCAATTCAGTGGTTTGGGTATTAGGTTCTTTTTTTTTTTTTTTTAATTTTTTTGAATACTTATTTATATTTGAGAGAGATAAGAGACAGAGTATGAGCAGGGGAGGGGCGGAGAGAGAGGGAGACACAGAATCTGAAGCAGGCTCCAGGCTCCAAGTTGTCAGCACAGAGCCCGACACAGGGCTTGAGCTCATGAACTGTGAGATCATGACCTGAGCCAAAGTTAGACGCTCAATGACTGTGCCACCCAGGCACCCCTATTAGGTTCTTTTTGAGAGATACTGCTCATGTTTGCAGGCTACAAATAAGTGAGCACTCGAGATCTCCCCCCAAACCTAACCCCCCAGTGGCGGGGGTTATGAAAGCAAACTCAGACAAAGTTCTGCCACACATACAAAAATGTATTAGCAAGCAAGCGCAAAATATTCTTACAAAACTCTTGTCTAAACTGGATGGGGTCCCTCCTCTCCACTCTTTTAGGAACTGTGGCAGGTACCTTTTATGAAAGTTGTGTCCCAGGCAGAACTGCCAATCGGGTTGTAGGATTCAGCGTAATCTAGCTGGGATCAGACAACAGAATTCCCTTATAGGGAACTAATCATAGAACGAGTAGGAATCCTGAGGTCCAGGGTACAGTCCCAAAGTGTATGTGCCACTGCATGCATTAGATTTATAGGTATGTGCCCCTGTAAGAGCAGTGGTCCCTCTGTGATAACCTGTTGCCAAAGCACATATCTTGAATACCACTCTTTTCTGTAGTCATTTCTGATAACTTATGCTAATACTTGCCATACCTTCTGGATTTGAGATGAAGAAACTGGTCTTAATCTCACGGGAGTGAGGTTTTTGTTTTTTGGTGTTTTTTTTTTTAAGTTTATTTATTTTGAGAGTGAGCGAGCCCATGCAGGAGCGGGGCAGGAGCAGAGAGAGAGAGAATCCCAGGTGGGCTCCAAGCTGTCAGTGGAGAGTCCCATACAGGGCTCGATCTCAGGAACCATAAGATCATGACTTGAGCCAAAATCAACAGTCAGGCGATTAATTGAATGAGCCACCCAGGTGCCTCTAGAGTGAGATTTTTTATTAGAAGCTTTCAGCATTAACTGATGGTCCAGCAGTGGCTTTGCAAATTCTAATCACCCCTTGCTCCAGGACAAATATCAGGAACCTCCAGCCCATGCCCTCCAGTCCAGTCCAGTCCACTCTGTGCTGAAATAAATAATAATTTAAAATTACAACTCTGCTGTAGACTCTGGAATTGAAGTTTTCATCAGTGTCCCCAGGCCAACTGCAGTGCCTGCTCAGGAGGCCTAGGGAAGTGCTGAAGCAGGTGTTTGTAAGGTTAAACAGCCGAGTGTTTTGTTCTTGTTTTTATTTTTCTTTTAATGCTAAATTGCATACTCTGCCAGGGAGTTATATTAATAACATAACAAGTTTACCATAGCTGTCTGAGTGTCTGTGTTACCCGTGACACCTCCTTGCACAGGCTTGAATGAAATCACATAACTGCCTGGGTGGGGATCAAGCTGAGGCCTGCCTGGGATCCCCAGCCTCCTCTCGGAAAGAGGTGGCTCTGTCTTCCTCCTCTATTTGGCGGTTGTTTGGGGGACCTGGGGGTGTGTGGGTGAGTGGCGTAAACACAGAGCCCTGCTTAGGAGCCGGGGAGAAGAGTTGTGCAGAGTTGGTGAGTTTGGAGCCAAGGTTAGCAAATTATAGGTCTCTGTTCTGGCGGCAGGGTTAGGCAGCTCAAATAGAAACTGCTTCACCAGGTAGATTCCTAATTTATAAAGTGTAACTTCACAGCTCCTAAAAGGGAAATGGTGAGTTAGTAAGCCAGCATCATTATACAACTCCAGACTACATGCCTGCTGGGAGCATCGCCCTTGAGCAAGTTGATTTTTAAATGTACGTTCAAGTTTTTTTTTTTTTTTTTTCTCTTGGGATAGAATTAGGGCCCAGTAAACAAAGCAGTGCATGTGGTGTGAAACAGTCGGTCATTCCTGAGCCACTTGGGGAGTAATTAGGAACACTGCTATTTATTATCTTTGCTTTTTTCCCTGCATTTTCCACATTCCTATGAATATAGTCAGAAAGTCTTTTGGACTTCTTAAAACTTCAGTTTATATTAATAATTAATATGGTTCTACTCTGCCTTTGTGCACAGATAATAACTACTCTGTATTAAAATACTCTGTAGGAGCCTGGTAAAAATGTTGACGTGGTTCTGTCACGTGGTACAAGGCTAGCCGTGGCTAAAGAACTCCTGAAGGTCAGTAGAGAAAGGATAACAACGGGGTAGGAACCCGAGTAAACGATGTAAGTGAGCAGTTAACAAAAGAAGAGTTAAATGGCCACTAAAACTATGAAAAATGTTTGCTTTCACACATTTGAGATGTAATTAAAATGTTCATATGCATTTTTACCTATCAAATTGAGCAGCTTTTCTTTTTCTTTTTTTTTTTTCATAGTTTATTGTCAAGTTGGTTTCCATATAACACCCAACAAGTGCCCTCCTCCATGCCCATCTCCCCCTTTCCGTTCTCCCCCTCCCTCATCAGCCCTGGAGCAGCTTTTAAAAGAATAAAATTCAGTAGCCCGGATTGGCAGATGAGTGGGAGGATGGATGTGCGTTTTCCAGCAGGGCTGGTGGGGGTGGAAGCTAATATAACCATCCTGGAGAACATTCTGGCAATAACAGATTTTTAAAGCCATATAATTTCACCCCAAGAGTTTAGTTTTAGGAAGGTATTGAGGATGTTTATGTTGACAGAGCTCCAGAACTGTTGTTGATCTCAATATAATTGCAAGAAACGCCTTTAAAAAATTTTTTTAATGTTTATTTTTGAGAGAGAGAGAGTGGGAGAGCACGAGTGGGGAAGGGGCATAGAGAGAGGGAGACACAGAATCTGAAGCAGGTTCCAGGCTCTGAGCTGTCAGTACAGAGCCCAACGTGGGTCTCGAACTCACCAACTGTGAGATCATGACCTGAGCCGAAGTCGGATGGTTAACCGACTGAGCTACCGAGGCAATGCGGTAATAGCAAGAAACTTATTAGACCATTTTAACGAAGCAACCTAAATGCCCCTATAAGTCCTGTTTTGTAGTATATGTTGATCATGTACAATTAGTCAATAATAAGTTAAAAAAAAAAAAAAAAGATCAGTCCTAAGTCATTTACAGTTACCAGCCTTTGCCTGGCTTATTGCTGTGATCAGAAAAGCAAAGTTTCAGGAGCTTTTATTCCAAATGACTTTATTCCATAAGAATCTTCCTTTGTTCTCTTCTTCTCTCCTTCTACCCCCTTCCTGGGCAATCTCTGGCAGCCACACGGCTGAAGCCCCTATGAAGAGGCCTCCTAAGTCTGCATCTCCAGCCATGACTCTTTTTGGAGTTCCAGACCCACATTTCCAACTGCTTTTGAACAGCTCCGCCTGGATGGCCCATCAGCATGGCAAACTCAGTATGTCCAAAAAATGAACCAGCCTCTCCCGAGCCCCTGCGCCCTGCTTCCATTCATGGTCTGATAGTCTCAACCCGACACAGACCTTTGGTTCAGCCGTGTCCCCCTTTCTGTCTGTGAAAACCTTACCAAGTCCTGTCCCTTTTTCTTGGCCGGGGCTCCTCCCCATTGCACCCACCCCTTGCTCCCTCTTTTCCATCCTCCCCAGAGAACCTTCTCCACATCACACTGTTTCCTTTCTTTGTGTTTCGTGTCTCTGTGTGTTCTGACCGGTCTTCTCCGTGTCCTGTTGTTTTTCCTGCCTCCTTGTGCAAATCCATCTTCCATTCACCTTGTCGTGTTCTGATTGTATTGCTCCTCTGCCCAGGATGCTGGCTCTCGTCTTCCTGTGGGGTAAGAAGGCGCTCAGGTTTGGCTGCAGTCTGGCCCCCTCACCTCTTTGGGGCTCCTCCCCCTTCTTGAGACCTCTGTACGCTGGCAAATCTGAGCAAAGAACAAACGTGCTCTGTTCTTTTCCCGTGGCTAAAACTGCCCTCATGTAATTCATTCCAACAGAATGAATTCCAACCCCCTTTCCAACTTACAGATTTCTTTTTGAAGCTTAGTTCAGATAATGGCTTCTCCCATAAACTCTGCCATGATCTGCCATAACACTCTCTCAGGACCTCCTTTTCTGTTCCTCTCTTCCCACTCAGACTTAGTTGAGCTTCAGTGAACGCAGATCTTCTGCAGGGTCTTCATTGCCCCGTGTGGACTAGAGGCTTGTACCAAGGGAAAAACTTGTTCTTTTTTGTCCAACCCGGTTTTTCAGTGCTGGTTTCATTTTTGCCATGACATAGACTTGAAAAATTTACCTCCCCAAACATAAAGTCTGGGTTTATTTATGGTGAGGTCTTTATTTATAACATTAAGGTTAGCAAATAAGTGATTACAACTGTTAATGCCTGTAGATTGCCCTCTTTCCATTACTCCCTCCATAATAATTAAAGCAGTGAAGAAAATTCATGACTTTCTATACTTTTAACGGTATTTTTTTAATGGTGTTTTTTTTTTTTTGAAATGAGATTAACCTAAACAGGTGTGGTTGAAGGCTGCTGTTTTAAAATTAGCTTATTCTTACGGTACGTGCTCCTACTTCAGGTTTTTTTTGTTGTGTTTTTTTTTTTTTTGATGACCTGTTTTTCCCTGTATTTCAGTTAGATGTACATAAACCCCAGAGGTAACGGTGGTGGTGGCAGGGAGTGGGGGTGCTTTCACAGCTGGATGGGGAAGAGACCTAGAGGGTAAGGTGCCCCATAGAGCCTGCAGACAGCTCACGGAATACACCTGTACGTGTGTACGTCCGAGAGCTGGGCATTATTATGCATGAGTCTGCGATATGCTAGCATGTGGGGGAAGCACGGAGGAGCCCGTTACCTGAACTCCTCCGTCAGACTGAACACGAGCCTCACTGGGACTGGGAATTGAGTACGGCCGGAGTGATTTTTCCCTCCAGGCTGCCTCAATTTATGTCCCACCTCCACTGCTTGGAGCCTCTGGGACCTTTGGCAACATTTTTGTTCTCCTTATGGTTCAGTTTTCTAACCTCTAAAACAGAGAGATTAATTGTACCTACGTCATAAATCTGTGAGTCTAAAGGAGACCGTCCACGCCTGGCTTGCAGGCAGGGACCGCAGGAGACAAAGGGCGGGGTACTGTGTACCCGTAGGCGGCACACTGTGCTAGGGTAAATTTTCATAGAGTAAACAGTTTCCCTTCATTCAGGGAAAACAGTACTTTGATAGTCCATAAAATTTTAGTTCTCTTGGCTTCATTTTTTTTCTTTTGCTTTTTACAAGTAGTCTGTCAAGTTGGTTTCCATATAACACCCAGTGGTCATCCCCACAAATGCCCTCCTCCATGATTTTTCTTTTGCTTTTTGAAGATGTTGTTTTTAAGTGATCTCTGCGCCCAACTCAGGGCTCGAACTTACAGCCCCTGTATCAAGAGTCGCGTGCTCTACGGACTGAGCCAGCCAGGCGCCCCTAGTTCTTTTAGCTTTGAATCCATGTTTGAAAATAATTCTGTCCAAAAAGGAAAAATTTTTTTAAAGTTTCCTGGTTCAGCTTCATATTGAATACAAGTCTTCCAATGCCAGAAATAAATGTCTTCAGATTCCAAAGAGGTATCACAAACCTCTTCCTTCCTTTTATTCTCAGAGTGAAAAACAAATTTATGGTGTTTCTTATCTTAAGAACATCCTCAATCATGTATATTTTCATATCAAAAAGGAAAAAATAGTATTTAATTGTTTTGCTTATGTTTAAATAGGCTTTTCCCAGTGGGAAATGGAAATATTTAAAGCTGGCATCTCAAAGAGACAGCAAATTAGGAGCATACCTCAGAATTATAAATGAGCAATGGCATTGTTTCTTTCTCGGGCGAATGCCTAGATTCTTCTGCTGTCCTCGACCCCACACTTTAGAGGAGGGCAGGGTCAAGTCAAGGCCTGCCACTCCCAAAACGACAGAAGGACATCCAGGAAGTGTCACTTCCATCCCTGGTAAGCCTCATTTTGGTTTTCCTGAGAGACTTTAATGCGTTTCCTTTAGAACTGTGTCCATCCAATGTAAATCCCTTGGAATGGTTTTATCTTCCGTAGATGTGACTTGGTCCATTCAGGCTGCCATAACAGCAACAGCAGCGGCAGAACCAGATTGGGTAGTTTATAGACCACAGAAATGTGTTGTTCACAGTCCTGGAGGCTGAACAGTCCACAATCAAGGCGACCAGCATGGTGCTGGCCAGGGCCTTCCTCCTGGTTCATGGCCAGCTGTGAGCATAGCTGGAAGGGGCAGGGACCCGCCCACAGTCTCTGTTACAAGCCACTCATCACAGCCTCTTTCATGTCCTGCTTCCTCTGTGCAACTTTCAAGATCTCCTCCTATTTCCACCAAGTTCACTTCACCATTTAAGCAGTTATGTGGCGGAGCAGGTCATTATAGTGTACGCCACTGTCACGTAACTGCTGGCATATTTGTTATGCTCACACGCTTTGCTTTTCTGCAGATCACATCTGTCCTTCAGAGATAAGCTTTGGTCCTGTGTGCGGCTCAGAGCCTCATCCCCTTATTTTACTGCATCCCCCACAAATACTTGGTTTTCTCAGACTTCTTTTTCTGTTTATTATTTACACGACTCAGTTTATTTGTTTTGTGTGTGCCTGGTTTTTTCTTTTTCTTTCCAGTTACGTCCTTTCAGACAGATACCGTAGCAGGCCTTTTCGTAGCTGTGTAGGTGTGCCAGAAATACATTTTTTAAATTCTCTTTTTTAAAGTTTTAATTTAAATTCCAGTTAGTGCCATATGCTTTAAGGCTGCGATGCCATCTAGATAGAATGAGTGGGTTATTAGTTGCTTTACCAACTGATTAATAGAAAAAAATTAAGTTTACTAAAAGTATTATGAGTAAGAGCATGTTAGATGCATATTGAAAGCAAATAAGAACAGTAATATCAGAGTCTTTTTTGCACAAATATATATTAAATGCACCAGGAAAACGAAAGTACTGACTAAGAAATAGAGCATGAATATTATTTCAAAATCGGAAGAACTGGGAAAGCTATGTTACGTATAAGGAACTTTATTTATTCGGTCTTTTATTCATTCATTTGTTTATTGAGAGCAATCGAGCAGGGGAGGGGCAGAGAGAGAGAGGAAGAGAGAGAATTTCCAAGCAGGTTGCAGTGCAGAGCCCACCTTTGGGGCTCCATCCCATGACCCTGGGATCCTGACCTTTCCCGAAATCAAGTTAGATGTTCAAACCGACCGAGTTACCCAGGTGCCCCATATTTAAGGAACTCGAATTTGATAATGCAGACCTTTAAGGATAGCTTTGTTTAGATATGAATACTGGTTGAAGACAGTAGTAGCTGCCAGATTTCGTGAGATTTAGAGAAATGCCTTTTTTTATTGTTTCTAAGTTTTTATTTCGATTCCAGTTAACATATGGGGTTATATTAGTTTCAGGTGTACAATGTAGAAATTCACTGATTCCACACATGTCCCAGTGCTCGTCAAGCAAAGTGCCCTTCTTAATCCCTGGCCCTAGAGAAAGACCTTTTTGTGTTTTCTACGGTCCAAATGAGAGGAGTCTTGGTGCATGCGTCAGTTGCTAAATGCAGGTTCCCGGTGTCAATATTAGGCTGTGCTGTTACTTGAATGAATTCATCCAGACCTTTGCCGGTTTCCTACAGGGTTTCTCTTTCCCTAGAGCCTCTAGGAGTGTGCCCCCTCTGGCTCTCTGGTCCCTGTGACAGTCTGGGTTTTCTGGGCGTGTGCGGGCTCTATCCTTCTAGCGTCTGCCTGCAGGGCTGTGCTCTGGGGACTCAGTCCTGCCCTGCTTCCTCAATTGTGGACCAGCGAGCGGGGCGATGCCGGCCCTAGTTGAAGGTTGGGTTGGCTCCTTTGGTCTCTTCTCATTTCACTGCCTCTCCCCTGCCCCCGCCCCCGCCCCCGGACCTCCACATAACCCAAAGGCTCTAAGGAAAGCAGTTTAGAAGTGACCAACACAAACAGATCCCACGGTGAGGCTTAATCCTGCTGTGCAGTTCTGTTCTGGGCCGCCTGGCTCATCCTGACCGTTGCTGGGAGACTCCCTTCCCCTTTGCAATAAAAACTACTCTTTCGCCTAGTATTTGGGAAGAGTTAACTCCATTCATTCGATGACATAGGTCGAGAACCTTGAAGTCATCCTTGACTCTTCTCACTTTCTGCTTTCTGCCTTCAGAGTACGCCCCACTCTGCCAGCCTGGGCAGCCCCCTTGTCTGTTTCTCTGCTAGAAACTGCAGCAGCCTGCCGGCCTCTGCCTTTTTCTCACTCTTTCCTCCCCGCAGCCTTGCGTAGTAGTTAGGTACATGGCTTCCCGGACCACATTGCCTGCGTGCATACCTGGTTCTAGGGTCACGTGGCATCGAGCACATTAATTAGCCTTTCTGGGGCTCTGTTTCCCTCACAGTTAAATGAAGATGAGGATAATGACACTGTTTACCTCTTTTGGTTATATCAGATGCATTCAAACACGCAAATCACTTAGAACAGTGTGGGCAGATGGTCAGCATCCAGCAAACGTTAGCCCATGGGTGGTACTGAGGTTATTGCCATTGCAAGCTTTTATTCATCCACAACCGAAACTGACCTTCTTAAAACACTGATCAGATGCGCTTCCGTTGGCTTCTTGTCACTATTAGCGCAGTATCCAAAGTCCTTACCGTGGCTTGCTAAACGCTGCCTCCTCTGCCCTTGCTCACTCGAGTCCAGCTGGCCCGCAGCGGTTTTCCACTTGGCCCAGCCGTTTCTGCCTTTGCTCTCATTTTCCCTCGGCCAGAATGCTTACCCACAGATATTTGCACAACTTGCCATTCCCTTCATTTCAGTCTCTGCTCAGATGTGAGCTCCTCGGAGAAGTCTTCCTTGACTTCTGTTCCAGAAATCATCCTGTTATTTTCTGCATCCTTCAACTTTATGAAACGATAACTACCTAACATTATATCTATTTATTGGTTATTTATTTCACTACACTAAGGTCCATAATAAATGAAAATAGGGAACTCCATTTTGGTCATCATTGTAGCCACTTCCCCCACCAAGGCCTTTCAGGTACATGGTTGATGTTGAGGGGGTGTTTGCTATGGGATGGGTAGGGTGGGGCGGCGTAGGGTGGGGTGGGGGGTGGATGAACAAAGAATGATTTTCCCCTTCATTCTTTGCTCAAGAGACGCCGAGGTTACCAGATAGTTGGAGAGGCCTGAGTGAACTTTTTAAAGATGAGATCACTTAAGACTTCAGGTTGGCTGGTTTGGCTTGGTTTGGTTTGATTTTCATTCTTATCCATGGATAAGAATATATCATGTAATTTACCAAAATTGTCCTTATTAATCGCACATGGATTAATCCCACTGCTAAATTGGTACCTTTTTTAAAAGTTTGTTTTATTTTGTGAGAGAGAGAGAGTGTGTGTGTGTGTGTGTGTGTGTGTGTGTGCATGTGCACGTGCGCGTGCACTCACTCACAGGAGGGGCATAGAGAGAGAGAGAGAAAGGGAATCACAAGCATGCTCTGCGCTGTCATCATGGAGCCAGACGCGGGGTTCGATCTCACAAACTGTGAGAACATGGCCTGTACCAAAACTAAGAGTTGGGTGCTTAACCGACCGAGTCCTGCAGGTGCCCTGAACTGGTATCTTCTTATTGAACTGTTCAAGGTCTGCTACTTATGCCTTTCCTAGTTGCTAGTGACAGGGAAATTGTTTGGGTTTATTGAACCCACTGAGCTCATGCTGTTCTGACTGTTGCTACCAACCTCAAGTCCCAAGAGAAAGCATGTAAGTCTGTCTGGAATCAGAAAAAATAGAGACATATGGAATATTCACCAAAAATTCTACTTCTGAAGGAGCTCTAGGTCTAAGTTGTTTGTGAAAATGTCATTTTGTTTTTTAAGCATTCATATTTAAAATGCTTCCTAGTCTTGGGGTGCCTGGGTGGCTTAGTCGGTTAAGCGTCCGACTTTCGCTTAGGTCATGATCTCGCGGTTCATGGGTTCGAGCCCCATGTCGGTCTCTGTGCTGACTGCCAGCTCAGAGCCTGGAGCCTGTTTCAGAGTCTGTGTCTCCCTCTCTCTCTGACCCTCCCCTGTTCACACTGTCTATCTCTCTCTCTCTCCTAGAAATAAATAAAAATTAAAAAATAAAATAAAATAAAATGCTTCCTAGTCTCTCAGAGATGGAACACTGAGTTACTTATTCACTAATCAGTTGAATATGAATTTTAAAACTTAGCACTTGCCATTTATCCTTTAAATTATGATGTAATTTTACTGTGTGATAGCTTTACACTAATTTATTGACATTAATACTGATCTGTTTACTTCAATACATGAAGAAATTGGAGGATTTCAAGAATAAGTGGTAACCTTGACCATCTTATTTTTTGTTTTCTTCATAATTCCCGAGGTTTTTTAATTTTAATCACGCTTTCTGAGTTCAGTTAATTACTATGTACTACAGTTCTAGAATGGCTGAGTTCTTTTCATGCTTTTTATTTTAGACCTCTTTTCCACCTTCGTGCTTAACACAGCGGTCTTCTGAACTACATCTTGTTATAATCTGAGTGAAAAAATGACTTTCTTATTTGAAGAGGAATTAGTCACATGCTAATTTTACACCTAGCCTTTTTATTTTTTTTAAATCACTGACAAATGAGTTACTGTTTGGAGTTGAGCTAAATTCAGAGACGGTATCAGGATGGGTGTTTGGCCGTCAAACAATAATCATGGTGGTGTTCTGTGAGCTCAGGGAGAATAGAAGTCTCCCCTGGAGCAGAACCAGAGACTCATTTGACCTTGATTCTCAGTATGAATAAAGATGGAAGTAGGTCCTGCAATCCTTCTAACCTTTGGGATTTCGAGCAGGGACACATGGCTCATAACAGCCAAGTTGTTATTCTCTGATTCTTCGCTGTCAGCTCCTCCCTTCACGGTGAAGCAAACTTCACCAGGCTTTGGATTACTACCACCCTACTTTTGTAGTCTTTGTGTCAATGTAGAATATCTTTGCCTTTTCTTATCTACAAAATAGGATTTTTTATATAGGAGAATTTAAGTGTAAAAGTAGCCCCAAATCAGAGATTTCTTTTATAAACTGTTTTCCCTTTTTATTCATATATGTATAGACTTTTAAAATCATCATCGTTATTATTACAGGCCATGGTTGCTTGTTATCCAGGCAACGGAACGGGTTATGTACGTCACGTTGATAATCCAAATGGAGATGGAAGATGTGTGACATGTATATATTATCTTAATAAAGACTGGGATGCCAAGGTATGCAGCTTACTTGACCATTCATTTTTTTTTTTCTCATAGGTATTAAGACCCAGACTCCTCTTAGGTGAGACTGTCTTTCATACATGGAATAGTTAAAAATTTCTTAGGTTTGTTTCAGTCTTGGGTATTAGGAGTGGATCTTTGTAAAGTGAAACAGGTAATAATATATCTCAAAAAGTGGATTCCCTTATTTTCAGATATTAAAGCATTCATCCAAAATGTAACATTTTGTTGTTGTTGTTGTTTTTCTTTTAAGTAAGCTCTACTCCCAGCGTGGAGCTCGAACTCCACCCCGAGATCAAGAGTCGAGTGCTCTACTGACAGAGCCTGCCAAGTGCCCCCCCAGATTTAACCGTCACCAAAATGTACTTGATTAAAACATATACCTTCTAATAGCTTTAAAAAAAAAAAAAAACACGCTTCTGAGAACACTTGTTTTATAATGGCTTTTGAAGGAGATTGTATATAAATAATTATTATGGATTATTTCCTACTTCCTGCTGCAGAGATACTGTCTGGCATTGAGTTATTGAATCGAATATTGGAGGCAGGATTCCTTCTCTCCTGATTATGGAAAAACTAGAAGTTTATCAGTGCTGACAAATCGTATAAAACCGACTAGAGTTTACAGTACCTTTGAATCTCTCTTGTTTTAAATATTTACTTGCTTATATTAGCCTGAGTTTCACTTGAGTTTAAATCATTGAAACCTCAGAAGCATGTCATGCTTTGTTTCTGCTTTGAAGGTTGTTTAAACTAATTTTGTGTTGATTTTTTAAAAATCTTTATTTACCTTTATTGAAGCAAAATATTCAAATAAAGAAATGAAAACAATGTATAGCTATGTGGATGTTCAGAGGGAACACACTTGGATAGCCAGAGTAATTTTTTTTAATGTTTATTCATTTTTGAGAGAAAGAGGGCATGAGCTGGGGAGGGCCAGAGAGAGAGAGAGAACGAACCCGAAGCAGGCACCAGGCTGTGAGCTGTCAGCACGGAGCCCGGCGTGGTCTTTGAACTCACGGCCTGTGAGATCATGACCTGAGTGGAAGTCGGACTCTTAACAAGCTGAGCCACCCAGGCGCCCCAGTAATTTTTAAAAATCAAATAACCTTTAAAACATTTCCCTCCCACACACAAACATTTACACAGAAATGAAAAGCACCAAGTCTTAAATATGTAAAAACCTAGTCCTGTCCTAAATCATATCCTAAAACCTAAGATATGCTCATGGTGCTCCAGTAAGCTTTCTGTGTCATACTGATTTAAAGATTTTCCTCTGTCCTTGCCCAAGTTCAAAATGGAGGTAAGATTTACTCCAAAGTAGTTGTTGAGGGATTATGTCAACAAGCATGCTTTTTCTATTATAGCTTTCAACATTTAAAAGAAATAAATTTGGTCATTCACCTTGAGCCCAACATACAAAACAGACTGGTGTAACTTGGTTAAAACTTAAATATTTCCCCCCCCCCATCTTGTGAATATCTTGAAAGCTAGAAATATGTTTGAACAACTTCTGACTTCTGTATTTTGTTAGGTTCTTTCTATGTTGATCTTCTTTTAATTTTGATATGACCTAACCAAGGTCATTAATATATAGTTTTCTAAATTAGTACGTAAGCACAAAAAGTCCTTAGGATTTGTGTATGTAGAAGTAAAAACTTCATTGCAAGATTACAGTGAGTACGTACAGCATGGAGACATCGTTCTGGGTGCTGGAGATAGAGCACAAATAGAAATAGCTCTCCTAGAGCCTGGGATCTCGTGAGGGAACAGATCAGTAGATTAACAGTGACAACTGGTTATGCCCAGTGCAGGATAGATTACTGTGGGACCACATAGGGGGACACCTAATTCCGGGGCCAGGGAAGGTTTCCCAGAGGGGGACTGGAAGTTTTAATGATCTCTTTTTAACCATTTTCAGCAGATCACCTGTGATAATCCCAGTGACTCCAGTCAAAGGGCAGGGGGTAGAAAGGATATGTTCTTGGTCATAGTCTAGAGATTCCTTAGATGTTTGCATGAGTGCCACGGGAACGCATCTGAACAGAGCCTGAGGAAGGCGGGCCCGAGTACACAGTAGCTTAAATGTAACTTAAGGATGAGTCTGATAAACAGCTTGTCTACAGATTCTGGGCATAGGCTCAGCCTCCATGATGTCTTGATTAAGTATGAGTTCCTTACAATTTTAGAATCTACCTGCTTAGGAGTTTAGTTCTTCAAGGGTAATGAGCTACTCAGTTGGGTGGGTTTTGCCTCACTTTAATTCCCCCAGATTGTACGTACACTGAGGACAGCATCTGTGTGTGCTATTCCTTACTCTGTACCCGGGGCCCAGTACAAGGCCCAGGATGGTAGACACTCGGTTGGTATTGGAATGACTAGGTGAGTCAATCTGACCTCAGATAGAGAAGGTTGTGTGTTTGGGTGAATAGTAATGATCCTTTCTGGATGGAATCCAGTTCTATACGCGGCTAACCGTCAATGTGTGCAGCCCAGTCTAGCAAGGGGGAGCCCCCGTTTCTAATAATGTCCACAGTGGTGACAGTGATGACCATAAATGAGGACACCTCTACTGATAGGTTGAATTCCTTAAGTAGGAGGCATTAAATGTGTGACTTTCCTGTTAATTACTGTTAAAGTTAAAAATAGTAAGCCATTTATTTAACATACTTAACCATTTATAGTAATTCTGTCAAGATGATTTAAACAGACGTATTTTTAAAGAATGGGCTAATTAAGCATATCATTAGCATACCTAAATAAGGAATGTGTGATTACTAGTTTTTAAAACTTCCAAGTGTCATTTTAAGCCTTTTGAATTCAGAAAAGATTCATCTGTCTCACCAACTATTTACAAAAATCCCTAAAACAGAAAATGAATTTTTCCTCATATCAGTGCATGAATTTGGCAAACTGAACTCCTTTTCGTTCCTTGTTAATTGGAATGTATTTGTGAATAATCCAGTTAAGAGTTTTGATTCTGAAATGGCCTTTTTTTCCCCCCTAAATTTAATTTTGCAGTATTCTTACTTTCATACTTACATATTTGGCTCTTTTCCTTAGGTAAGTGGAGGTATACTTCGAATTTTTCCAGAAGGCAAAGCCCAGTTTGCTGACATTGAACCCAAATTTGATAGACTGCTGTTTTTCTGGTCTGACCGTCGCAACCCTCATGAAGTACAACCAGCATATGCTACAAGGTAGTATTCCTTTTTAGAAAGAATTGTAGGAGAGGAGGGATGGGATGGATAGGGTATATACTTGAGAATTTTCTACTATCGTCCTGTTCTCGAGTTACATTTATCATCATGCTTTGGTCCTAACTTCTCGTTGGGATGATTTTACACGATTTATTCCCAGTTTAGCACCAAGTGTGACTTTCTTCACACAGCCACTTCCATTTAGGCTAAGAAATGGAAATATAGGCCATCTGTCTCCAGCCCTGTCTCCTTGCTTTAAGCCTCTCTGACTACTGTCCATTCTGTGATTCTGTGGGAGTAGTCATTTGGGGGATAGAAAGATTCCATAGAGAAGGAAAAGGGCAGCTTTTTTAGAGAGGGAGGGAAGAAAAAGAGAGGGATAATGTAGAAAAATTTTACAAAGCAGAAAAGTAAGAGGCACTCAGAGAGTAGAAGTGAGGAGGAAAAAGAAAAGGTTCCCATGTGTGGGAGTTCACGTTAGCCAAATAACGCTTCAGCTTTGATAATAAGCATCTGTGAGCCTTATTAGATATTCTTTCTGCCATTTTCCTACATTGAAATGTTAACAGTATTAAAATGGAAGATGTTATAAGTACTTATAGGAAAATAGCACTGTTTTTCAAATACCCAGTTTTCATTACAGATGGGACCTTGAGCATCATGGTAGTGAATTGCTGGCATGCAGGGGGGAGGTCTGGGCAGAGGAGGCCTAGCCATAGATACAGTGGGAGAGCTGCCTTTGCCTGGGGTTGCGAGGCCTGGGCCAGCCCCAGGGAGGCTCCATTCCAAACACTTTGTTGTCATCTCTCTTTTTTCATTTTTCTTTCTTTCTTTCTTTTTTTTTTTAAGTAATCTCTATATCCAGTGACCCCTTGAGATCAAGAGTCACGTGTTCTACCGCCTGAGCCAGCCGGGCGTCCCTCTTTTCTTGCTTCTTTCTGAGCTGTGTCGCCTTTACCCCTGATTTACATAGCCAGTAGCAAGCTGGGTAGTGTGGTTAGAAGTCCTGAGAAGCCACTCATGGAAACCAGGGGGGTTCCTGTCCCGTCACACGATGGCGCCCACCCTGACTCCCCCATCTCTCCTGCGGGCACCTAGTGCCTGTCTCTGCCCCTGCTGCTTCTTTAAAACCCTTCTTGACCTAGAAACTGCTTTATAGACCTTCCTTTTTTTGAAGTCTTGAGTATGGTCTGCTTGTATCTAGATAGAGAACGGACATTTTTAGATCGCAAATGCCAAACAGCTGTGCAGGGTAGATGCCACAGGACTTTGGAGGAGGGAGAAGGTGGCATTAATTGGAATAGATGGACTAGATGAGCCAGGTGTCCCAGTGACGAGAGGAGCTCAGCTGGGCCCAGAATGACCAGAAGCACAAAGTTAATGTGAGGAGGACTCTTTAAGTAGGTCGCTGGGAGATCGGGCAGAAAACCCGAGGGTGTGAGTTTCCAGCTGTGTTCTGGTGAGGCCTGGGGGCCAGGAAACGGGTGCATCCAGTTGGGGGGACTCCGATTGCTAAGTAACTGAAAATTCAGGGCAGTATCTGCGCACCTTTCCCCTTCCCACGGCCACCTGGAAAACTAGAAGGGGCTGCATGGTAAGAACGGTGCTGGAGCTCTGGAAGGAAGAATCTGGAAGTCAGGATGCCAGACTAACCTCCGTACTGTCACTCAGCAGCCGAGTGATCTGAGCGCCTCACTTTCCCCAGTTGTCCGGACTCCTGGACTCTGACTCCCCTCTGCCTTTGACTCCTTCCTTGAGACCCCTCACACGATCAGCCCTCATTCCGTTCACATTCACTGCTCTTCACTCAATCCATGGTGCTCCCCAGCCGGGGAGCCCCCACCAGAATCGGCACGATGGTCTCACTTTGTGTTCTACTGAGGAATTACCATTTGTAGTTCTTACTGCCTACAGTGTGTGTACACCATCCCCATTACTGGCACCAGGAGCTGCAACTGGGTGCTTTGTCGTATTTGATAAACCAGACGTTCTTTCTTTATTTGTGGAATGAGCCCTTCCAATTAAGTGAAATTTTCGGAGGCATGGTATTTAGCTACGTAAACTTGAAATGTTAAAACAGAGTGTAATTGTTTTGATAAAAATCCTAAAAACTCTTAGCGTAACTGAAGCCTTTCCTGACGGCTCCAGGTTCTAAACGTGTAAAGCTCCCTCAGTCTTTGCTGTCATACAGTGCCGTCCCCAGAAGCGGGTGAAACTGTTAGCCCTCCTCCTCGCCACAGGGTCCCAGGCCTGGGGTTCTGTTCCGCTGAACTGAGCGCTACTGATAGCGTGCTTTTTCTGTAACAGCCATTCTTTTACCTTCTTATTGCCTCTTTCTGCTCTGCTGTGGGCTTGCAAAAACAGATAATCAAGCAGGTTAAGTAGGTGTTAAGAAAATCATAAAAACTCGTCACCTTGGCAACATCAGCTTTAGCTGCTCCTGCTCCCCTGCTCTGCTCTTGAGCATTGAGCTTCCTGGAGGGGTGGGTTGTGACCACGCTCATTTGTCCTCTGATATCATTCAGTTGAGGCGTTACATTGGCATGACACGTTTTAATAGACTGTTACAAGAGCTTACCACTTTTTTTTATCCCCCGGTGTGATCCTTCTTAACCCTATTCTAAATTTTCTTTTAGGTACGCAATAACTGTTTGGTATTTTGATGCAGATGAGAGAGCACGAGCTAAAGTAAAATATCTAACAGGTAAACATTTTTTGCGGCCAGGTTCTACCGCAGGGAAGGCGCCCGCGGTCAGGCGGTGCCGTCGGGAATGCGAGCACGGACATGGCCTTTATTAACGCGACAGAGACTTGCTCCCTGTTTCTGTTGGATTCCTTAACTCCCTTATGTAAAAGAGGACTTCTCTGAAGCCCTCTTCATTGTTATCGTTAGCCAACAAAATTATTCAGAGATTCGGAAAGTTTGAGGCAAAAAACCTTCAGAAAAGTATTCAAACACAAGCTGAGGTTTTCTGTGATTATGTCCTTTTCAATCCCAGGCTGCCAGATGCTTTTGTTAGCTGCCATCTGGCTTCCTCTCGTGCTCCTTTTAGCAGGAAGTTATAAGTACCCTTTCCTTTTTATTTTTTAATTTTTAAAAATTTATTTATCTTGAGAGAAAGAGAGAGAATGAGTCCCAAGCAGGCTCTGCGCTGTGAGTGCAGAGCCCAGTGCGGGGCTCCAACCCACAAACAGTAAGATCAGGACCTGAGCCAAAACCCGAGAGTTGGATGCTTATCCCACCGAGCCACCCAGGCGCCCCAGCACCCTTTCCTTTTCAAAAGTCCGTGCTCTAAAGAATATGTACAGAATCCAGGTCTTCCATGTTGAATGTGGAACAATTGAAGAACAATACGAAGGAGATGAGCTGAAATGATGAAGTCAGGCATGTGGAGTCTGTTCCTGCCGGTGGGGTCCGTAGACAACACACTTGGGCCAGATCTGAAGATCCCTCGGTCCGCGGGCCCCTCCCACCGCCGCCTACCGCGGTGGACTGTCTCCTGGAGGAGAGGCTCTTACTCTTCCAGCAGATGGACCGCTGCTTCTTTAACCCCAGCCTGTGTCTCCAAAAGTCTGCTCGGTGCTCACATTACTGATTAACTGGCTGTACTTTCATGAGCCGGAGATAATCCCTTTTATAAAACTATAAAATTGGGGGCACCTGGCTCAGTCGGTTAAGTGTCTGAGTTTGGCTCAGGTCATGATCTCGCGGCTCGTGAGTTCAAGCCCAGTATCAGGCTCTGTGCTGACTCCTCGGAGCCTAGAACCTGCTTCCCATTCTGCGTCTCCCTCTCTCTGTGCCCCTCCCCTGCTCATGCTCTCTCTTTCTCTCAAAAATAAATTAAACATTAAAAAAATTTTTTAACTATAAAATTGGATATTCGTGCTTTTTTTTTTTTAAAGTTACTATTTGTGGTGGAGCCCTAGTGGTGTGCTTTCAGGGACACTGAACACACTGCTATTTTAGAGCAACGCACATTGTTTTTGAAGTAAAAAGGAGATAAAATCATGATCTGTGTAGAGAACAGCCTTTCCTTTTGAAGGTGTGCTAGTCCAGAGGAGTGCATTTATTACAGCAGTGGTGCGGGTAGCTTTTAGAGGTGCAATGCGATCGTTTTCAGGGGACGTGGGTTTGCAAAGCTGAGGCATGGGGCACGCGGTTAGCTCAGTGGGAAGCAGTAGCAGAAGCGGTCTGGTGCTTAATGAATGAGTGAGTAATCTTTTTTTTTTTTTTTTTTTTTGCAGGCGAAAAAGGTGTGAGGGTTGAACTCAATAAGCCTTCTGATTCAATCAGTAAAGATGTCTTATAGAGCCTTTGATCCAGCAATAGCCCCCCCTTCGCCTACAATAATTGTTGACGCGATTTGTTAACTTGTGAACACAGATAAGTGGGATAAAGACAAATAGACAACCAGTTGGCATTTTAATAAGGAAACGGAAAGAGCTTCAGTGTTTTGCATCAGAAGGAAGATCTGGACTGCATGACTCTCTACTGCATAATCGACTCCAAACCTGTGACTGCTTCTGGGAAGAGTATAAGCTACCAGCTGACAATGGTATTGACATCTGGACATGAAATAAGTGCCCTCGGTAGAATTTTTTCATTCTTAATATTTTGCCAGATCTGTCATCTAGATGAGTTCATGTCATCGCTCCCTTTTTTATATAGTCAAGTTTGAATTTGAAGTAATTTTTGTATGATCAGGTACAATATATCAAAACTGAATTGAGAAAAAAATTACAGTATTATTCCCCAAAATAGCATCAATCTATTTTTGTAAACTTCTTCGTACTATTAAATTTTGCCCTAAAAGACCTCTTACAATGATCGTTGCCAGCGACTGCTGATTCCTTTCATTTTCTTTTTACTTAACATAAGAAAAGGAGCACTTTAATCACCCGCTGAAAAATTAGATTGTTTTGTAGTCCCATCTCTTACACTAATTTGAACTCTTAAAAATTGCTGCTGTCGTTTTTTTGACATTGTTAATACGAAACCTAACAGTACCATTTACTACCAGTAACTTTCAGTTCACGTTTTATAAGTAAAAATACCCAGAAGGTTTTATCTTCTAAGTTAGAATTTTTACAAGACTAAAGTGACTGGCACTAAATGAACTTGATTTCTCCTCAGCATCAAGTTCCCAAGATAAAGGGCTTTCTCACACTTTCAGGTATATTCTGTAGACGTAGAAGGTGACGTCCCCTTCCCAAGACTTTGCCTTTTGCTTCCCGGCCAATCGATCGTACTTCCAATTTTGCTGTTAGGGTTGGTTTCCCCCTCCTGTGACCCACGTGATGTGCAGATCAGAACCTTGCTTCTGTTGGATGGCAGAGGGCAGGGGGAGGTGGGGGTCGGGGGACAGTGTGCCGGGCCTGAGCTGTGTCAGTGCAGAATGAATGTTCACAGAGCCTCAGATCAGGCACTCCCCAGGCGGGATACCCGCCTCCTTGTCAGTACTGAAAGGTGTATGGTTAGCTTAAAAAAAAAAAAAAAGTGGAAAACCAGATGCTTTTATTTTCATGTTAAGATTTTTCTTTGACTTTTCAGAAGAAGAGGGAATATTTCAGTATCACACAAGGCCTCCCAGACTTCTGTTTTTCGATGTATGAACTGGGATGGATGTGTTAGAACTTTGTTTTCCTGGGCCAACCGTTAGCAGAGCCCAGAGGGTGGTGTCCGTATTTCGCACGAACGATGGGTCTAGACCTTGCCCACTTCAGTTTTCTATCTCTGTCCTTGATCTTTGCCAAAATGCGTGTACAGGAATATTTCTGTATATTTCACCTTACGACAGTTTTAGCATCTGTATAGTTTGTATTCACTTAGAGACCTTTTCTATGGAAAGCTCAGTAATTTTTATTAAAAGATTGCTATTCATGTAAAACATGAAAGAAAAATCTAGTGAAACTGACAGTGTGGACTTAGGGTGGTGGGTGGGGTTAAATGTTCAGTATCGTGATCTCATGTAGAACTTGCAGGAGAAAATTAGAGCTTATGGTTGCTTTTCCTTGCCCGCGTTCAGTTTTGTTCCACTTCCTCTCTGTGTTCCAGATAATGCAGTGTAACATCTCTCTAGTAAGTGCCTCTGCCAGCCGGACCTGGGGGTGCAAGCTGTCTTTGCCATCTGGTCTGCGTGCGGCTTGCTGCACTCAGCCTTGACTCAGAAGCGCTGCCACGTTTAGGTCTAGTGGAGACTGTGTTCTTTCAATGGGGGTTTGTGTGACCGTTGGGGCGGCAGCCCCCGTGTCATCCACACGTGTGACCCTGCAGGTGTGCAAGGTCAGAGTCTCCTCTCCATGGGCTGTGCTTTCCAGGCACGTCTTAAAGTTTGTACTTTTCAGAAAAGTTTTCTCTCCTCCCTTGGAGATTACTGGGAAAGGATCAAGGAGCCCAGGACAGCCAGTTCTTTAATATCCATTTAAAACCTGTGCGTCTCATGTTAGCGGGACCGTTAACTTGTCACCAAGCAGGACTCTGTTTAAGACAAAATTTAAAACTACTTGTGGCCTCTATATGTTTAATCCTAGTTAAAGACAAAGCTTCTAATGCTGTTTTTCATTGACCGCATTAACCAGCTGTAAAACACAGACCTTTATCAACAGCAGGCAAAGAATTTCAGGATTCATATCCAGATAGACGGGAAAGTCATGTAATTTGAAAAACAGTGTTTCATTACGAAAGAGCTCTCAAGTTGCTTGTAAAGCTAATCTAATTAAAAAGATGTATAAATGTTCTTGAAAAACTTATGGTTGTTATTTCCAGCTGTCTGGCTTGTTGTTTTGTTTTTTTTTTTTGGTTTCTTAAATCCTTTATCCTACACGGACAGTCTTAATGGGCCCTTCTCTCAGATAATGTGCTTTTCTATCCCACATCTCTGGCTTAGTCCGGAATGGCTGGGATGACTTTTTATAAATGATAACGAGGGAAAGAAAGAGAACAGTAAACACAGGAGCATAACAATCCTAGCAATGTCCTGGGGGTAAGTGGCCTGGCCATGGGACCCGTGAGTGCTCTGTTTTGGGTTCTCAGCATTTGGATTCTTGCCCTTTCAATAGAATTTCTAAAACTACTCTAACACCAGGGCTGTTGGGCATATCTGTGTCGCCCCTCTGCAACAAACAGGAAGGGGCATCAGGCATAGATCTGTAACCGTCACAGGCGTCCTGTGTGTGTGCGCACAGAAGTTTACTTTGTGTGGTCACAGGCTAAAATATCAGAGCTCTCGTAATGTGAGATCAGGAGACACGTTTCTGTATCTCTGATCTAAGAAACTTCTAGTGTGGTGTTCTTGTTATTTTCTAGCCTCTCTCTCAGGGCGTTAGGGAAACTGTACCGAAATAAAGGGTGGGGGGGATGAAAGGAGAGGGCAAATGAGTCCAAGATGAAGACTGATTAAATTAGGTGGTGGTGTAAAAAGAGCACAGGACTGACAAATCTCTATTCTGTTCTGGCCCAGTCACTTAATTATGTGACCCCTGGAGACTTTTTCCTCTGAAAATAAGCACAGTGGCTGCGGACCTGAGAGCTGTGTGAGCCCTGATGAAGTAAGTACAGGTTCGTTCCCAAGGTGCACACGGCCCAAGGACAGGCGCCCCGCTGTGGCTGTAGACTGCGATGATCAGTGTTGATGCCGTACACTTAATAATGGACTTGCAGGCCAGGTTTCTCTGTTCGTTTCTAAACCCTCAGGAGCAAATGCCCAGTCCCCACTACCACATCTCAAGGCAGGAATACGTTCCCCGATCGCTGCGCTTGGTTTTAATGCAGATTCTCTTCCTGATCCACCGGCAAGTAAATTTCACCTGAAATACGGCAAGTGCCCAAGGATAAACCATCGACCCAATGACATGTGGGAAGGGCCTGGCCCTGTGAGCTGGAAAGAGTTTCGTAAGGAGAAGACACTTAAAAAGAAGCCGCTTCCCAAGACAGGTGAAGCCTTAACAGCTGCCAGCGGCCAAAGCGCCTTCTATCGAATGCGTGATCTTTTAACTCTGAAACAAGGTGTCAGGTTTATTAGGTAGGGTGTTACTGCATCAGGTCTTCTTTTCATTGAGATTAGGACCTTTCCTGCCAAGATTAATTACTGTTATTATCGAGTTCTGTAAAATCCCTCTACGTTTTTCCCTCAGAACCAGCAGAGTAGGCAGAGCAAAGCTCATCTCCTTTTAGAATTAACAGGACGAGAGCAGCGACTCGTTCAGGACTTACAGCTACTAGGTGCTAGAGAGCCAGGGTTTGAGCATAGGCTCTTCTTTCCCTGTTTATCTTTTTAAACATTATTTTATTTCTTATTTTAAGTAATCTCTACGTCCAATGTGGGGCTCGAACTCCCGACCCCACGATCAAGACTCACGGGCTGTACTGACCGAGCCAGCCAGGCACCCTAGGTTTTTTAATAGTCAGCATTATACGTGTACGTGTAGCTAAGTCAGCTTGTTCTGTAAGGGTTTTTAAGGAAAACAGCCCCTCGTGTTCTTCAGCTGAGAACAGATTTTAACTCTTAAGTGACTCTTTGGGTTGAATTAGTTGCCTGATGAGTTCTCAGTAACATAACCACGTTGCTACACGTTGGGTTTTCAGCGTGAGACCTTATCTCCTGACCAGTTCCCCACATGAAAGATAAGAATGTAGGTTCCTGGCCAGCCTCTGTCGCCATCCCCGCCGAACATGTACAGCACGCCTCCGCGCCCCCCCCCCCCGCCCCCCCGTCTTCTTTATGTAAGTCTGTCGTAACCTCGATCGGGTTGATAGTCAAGACTACTGGTGATATTCAGAGCCTGGTTAACACGGACTGAATCATGAGGACTTTTCTTCCACAGTTTGCTTTTATCCTGACGTCCTGATTTTTCATATTTTTCCTGTGGCTTCTAGCCTGCAGCAGTCCAGTAGCGGCTGTACTCTCTGCCTGGTAGACCGGCGTCTTCCTGAGGTCTCCTTTCCCCATTGTTCTGGAGACCCCCTCCACCGCTCTCTGTTGGGTCTCCCGTTTCCTGGATCCCTTATCTTCCCCTTTCTCGGCTGATTTCCTCAGTCTGGTGGAACATGTCCGTCACACGTCCTCCTGCGCAAAAGTAGGTGGGTGGTAAAATTTCCCACCCAGTGCCTTTATTTTACCCTCACCCTTCATTGGTAACCTGAACGGAGTTTACCCTTCTAGTGGGGAAAGCATTTTCCTTCAGCGTTCCGAAGGCATCGCCTCACTGGTTTCAGGTTCCAGTGTGGATGCGGAGAAATCTGAAGCCATTCCTGTTCCTGACCCTGTTCCTCTGTGGAAGCTCCTGGAGTTACCCTTCGCCCCCAGGGCCCTGTAGTGTGACAGCAGGCTTTGGTGGATCCCGTCCTCAGCCGGCGTGACAGTCATGCAGACTGCACGTTCATGCCCTACACTTGGGGACGTTCGCTGAGACCATGATATTATGTTCCCTCTCTGTTGTCTTGCTCTTTCTGGAACGTCGGTTGTCCAGACAGTGCATCGACTGGTTTGTGCCTGTTGCTTAGTTACTGCGTGTCTTTGTCCTTTATTCTTAGATCTCTTTTCCAGTTATGCCAGCGAGGGGTTCAGGTCTATTATCAGGTTTTAATTTTCCAGGGTTCTTTTGTTCTCTTAATGTTTTGTTTTATTTTTAGGATACAACAGCCTGTTCTATTTAACAGATACAGTATTTAACCTTGCTTTGGGTTTTTCTCTTTCACACTGTAAGTTTTGCTCCTATGTCGTAATTCCTGCGCGTTCATAATTAAGTGGAGGTAGTTGGGCTTCTGGTTTTCCGAGAAATATTGGCAGCTGCCTAAATCTGAATCTCTTTCATCACCTTCCCAACACCATACAGACCAGGAGAACCCAGGAGGTTCCCTGTGACACACCTGCAATGTGAGCGTGAGACGCAGAAGTCCAGCTTTCAGGAGAGGAGAGAAATAAGCACCAAGGCCAGCACCAGGACCCGTGTGAAGGCAGAGTCAGGCAGAAACTGTACAGTAAGAGGACGAGGGCAAGGGGGGCCGCGTGGCGGCAGTACACGCGGTGCGGGGAGGCAGGGACCCACCGCCAGGGCTGGAAATGCAGACCGTCCCCGGCTGATGACGGTTCACCCGAATGGTTTTTTGACTTTACAAGGGTACAAACACCATACACGTCCCGTAGAAACTGTACTTGGATTTTGAATTTGGGTCTTCTCCCAGGCCAGCAATACGAGATACGTACCCTCGTGATGCCAGATGGCGGCTGTGGCTTCCGCTCCTGGGCAGCCATGCGATCATGAGGGCCGTCAACCACACGCTTCGTACTGCTCTGTGCCCACACAGCCAGCAACACGGTATTCAGTCGATACAAGAGAGTTAACACTTTATTATAAAACAGGCTATGGGGCGCCCAGGT
Source organism: Hyaena hyaena (assembly GCF_003009895.1). Taxonomy (NCBI): domain Eukaryota; kingdom Metazoa; phylum Chordata; class Mammalia; order Carnivora; family Hyaenidae; genus Hyaena; species Hyaena hyaena. The sequence goes on along the minus strand of NW_024080823.1, from coordinate 1,983,188 downwards.
GGCTCAGTCCGTTAAGCATCCAATGTTGGCTCGGGCCGTGGTCTCATGGTTTATGAGTTCGAGCCCCACACTGGGCTCCATGCCGATGGTGTGGAGCTTGCTTGGGATTCTCTTTCTCCCCCTCTCTCCCTGCCCCTTCTGTGCTTTCTCCCTCAAAAACAAATCAATAAACTTTAAAATTAAGTAAATTAAATGGGCTATATGCCCAAACAGGACTCTGCCCAACCGCAGGCTAATGTAATCGCTCCTGAGCACGTTTAAGGCAGGCCGGGCTGAGCTAGGGTGTGGGGTAGGTTAGTGTATTAAACGCATCTTCAGCCAGTGATGGGTTTGCTGCACTGTAAGTTGAGGAAGATCTGTACTGATAAATCGGACACCAGTTCACCAGAGCACTGGCCACTGGGTCATCGAGAGGAAGAAGTCCTGAGTTTGCAGGTGGCTGTGTGGGGAAAGTATTGTCTGCCGGAGGAGGGGCCGAGATCTCCTGGAAGCCGGATGGTAAAGTACAAGAAGCATGGATGTCACAGGGAGGAAATAGATCACAGAACCAGAAAACCACAGAATCAGGCTCAAAAAGCAAAGTACTCTCAAAGCTCAAAATTCCCTCTGAGGAATACTGCACATCACTGTACCAACAGAACACTCTGGAATCAAACCCACTGAGCTGCACAAACCCCTCAGGTCTGCCTAGATAGAACCAATTTTCTGCAAGTCAAGGGAAAGAATGCCTTTCAAAATGAGCAGAAAAAGGAATACAACATTTTTAAACACTGCCGGGAGAAGAAGAAAAAATGAGAATCCGTTCCAGCTGATGGAGAGCCTCTCCTCAACCGTAAGGCAGAAGAAAACCACAAGAACCAGCCTGAATCAAATATCCTTACCCAGGGCATTGCAGAAATCAAAATGAACACTGGCACTTGAAACTGGCACTGACTTGAAGATGTCAGAACAAAAACGGAACAAAAAGAATACCTTCAGCAAGCTGTAAAAAAATGATGATTGAAGGGTGAACAAGGAAGAATAGATTCAACTGAAAGTACAGGGAAGGGCACTGAAGAAAAGCAGGAAAGCAGCCAGGGGTACGTAGCAGAGGTTACACAGAGAAAGCAGAAGGGACACTTCTGTGTGTGTGCACTGTGTGCGCGCACTGTGGTGTGCTCACACAGTGATGTGCGATATCCAGCAACAAGAATGGACGATCTGCTAACATACAACCTCCCTTTGGACATCTAACCTTAACCCTAACCCATGGAGGTAACTGGATCTCTGCGATTAGAACGCAACTGAAGAAGTGTGGGTGGGTCTATCTTCATAAATGCGTTCCTGGGAACCATTTATACCTGTGTAGGTGCACACATTTATATACGGAGTTAAATTTTTTAAGATTCTAAGTAACGTCTCCACCCAACATGGGACTCGAACTCACATCCCTGAGATCAAGAGCTCTACCGACTGAGCCAGCCAGGCGCTCCTCTTGTTATTTTAAATGTATACCAACACCTTCAAGGAATCCTGTGAGGAATCTTGTGAAAACAATAAAACAAATGCCCTCCCCATTTCTTTCATATCGATGCAGATCTTCATGTATTTAGTTTGTAAGGAATATTTAGCTTGTAAGCAATGCTTCTAGCCTGGAATGATTTGTGTCTTTTAAGGGTATTCTAGCTTGAAAATACACAAACTTTGAATCTTTAGAGAAGTATGGAGAAGAGTCCGTGTTCCTGAGGGAATTATTGAAAAAGCACATAAAAATGGAACTTGAAAAACATCTCGCCATTTCATCCACGTAACACCGAGAATCTGAGCGGCTGCTCTTTATTCTTTTGGACCTCTGATGTAGGAGCTCGTGGCAATATGTGTGTCCCAGGAAGCTTCCAGACTAAGCTAGACAATACAGAGCAGTGCGCTAGGTGTCAGACAGACCCAAAGGGAGAGCACTATAATTTCAGAAATAGTAGGAAAGTACAGGTCTTGCCTTGTCTGGAAGGCTTCCTGTTCTGAATTATCACCCAGTTTGGCCCCATGTGTGGGTTACTGGTGTCTTTCTAGCAGAAGACTGTTGTGTTAGTGTTCAGTGAAAGGTGGACTGGAAACAAGGTTGGGGAGGTGGAGGGAGCCCCGCGTATCAGCCCTAGTTTGTTTGAACAAGCACACTTCTTGGCCTGCTCTTCCCCCCTCGCAGGAGTGGTGATCGTAACCCGTCCTTTCCTTTCTATGAATCGGGACTGGCTGTTACGCCAGCTGCTGACTTCACCTTCAGTTTTTCAGAGATCCTGAACTTCCCCGAGAGCGCCCCCTGGTGCTCAGTAAACGGGAGGGTAAATCTTTGGGCAAGTTAATTCCAGGGCGGAGGCAAGTTTCTGTGCTACCAGATACAATGCCGTGAGCCTGAGTAATGATGTGGCTCCAGAGTCACTTAAGAAAGAGCAAGTCTTTTGCTCTTCGTTTCAAAGACAGGTGATGATCAAGTGTGACACGTAACAACATTCTGGGGGAATGTTAGAAAAAATAAAAGTGGGGATCTCCATGTGGCATACTTTTCTGTTAATTTTAACCCCCTGGGCAATTTAGTCTGCAATGATAACTGGCATGTCAGAGTTTCACTTCGCTAGTCAACAACAACTACAACAAACTGCTAAAAACGCAAGACAGAGAATAACAGGAAACCACTGCTCTTCGATAAGAATTAACAAACTACAGAGAGCGCTGGGCTTTGTTCTCTCAACAGCCCGAGAGAGGGAGGTCCCGCACGTGTCCGTGCTGCCCGGTCCCAGGGAGGTAGCAAGTCTGTGGGAAGATGGAGCAGCTGTTTCACTTTGACACAAGTTTATTTAAAAATCCTACGGACTCGGAGAACATACAGTCTCAGTGCTGCAGGACCAGAGCACAGCGTGAGATGTTCTTTGTGTTTTCCACTTAGATACACACTTATGGTCTAAAAAGCAAGACAGAGCTTTCCAGATTTAAAGTTCGGTTTGCTAGATAATGAGGAGCCCTGGCTTTAAGAACACACTAAATTTTCATGAACTCTACTCCCCTTCCCTGCCAACCCATGTCCCCTGAGTGAAGGGTGACCGCAGGTAAAGGTGGACCCAGAATTAGCAGCTGGTATTAGGGTAGAACGTTTGCTTTTTTTTTTTTTTTAAAGGATAGAAAACAAAACCAAGAGAACAGAAAGCTTTCTTTGATATAAATGACCCAGAGTTGGGGGTAACGGAATTCTACAGTAAAAGTTTTCTCAAAAGTTCTATCACGGATTGAAGGCTATTTGATTCCAAATTTAAAATTACCTTCCCTTCTCTTGCCAGCCACCAGTTTTCCGTCATCCCTTAAAACTGACCAACTCCTGATTTTACCAGCTGGCTCTTTCTCGGCCCATCCATCCTCTCTCTGTTGGGGCCACTGCCCTTCCTCCGCCCATTTACGTTGCCCCCAGAGAACCCATCCGGATGCTTCCCAAACGTTCTGGACTCTCTGGCTTACTCATCTTTCCAACCCCACCCACACCTGAATCAAAAGACGGCTGTTCTCAGGGACCACACAAAAGGGAGAACGTGACAGACAGGGTCTCCACCCCCAACACTATTTACTATTCTCTCTGCCCTCTTACCCCCTCATCCTACTCGGTGAACCGCTTGCTCTTCCCAGGCCTTTCCTGTGCCCCGTGGCTCCGCCGGGCCCTTCCCACCCTGGCCCTTCCCCCTCCCTTCTTACAGGCTAGCCTGACCTGCCCTAGAAGACCCCGCCCTGCCCCAATGTGGTCTCATCCAGCAAGCATCCCCACTGCACCGAGCAGAACCCAGTGCAGAGCACTTCCTGTGTTCAAACCAATCCGCTCCCGTCTCCCTCCCCGGCCAGCTCACTCCCAGCCAGGCTGTAACATCTGAGGACGCGAGGTCTCTTTTTACCTCACTGCCCAGAACCCTGTACAGTTCTGAATCAACAAATGTTTACTGCACATACTTTGCTAAACTGAGCAAAAATGATCCTATGTGAAAGTATATAATGGCATATACTCAACATAATACGCATATTTAAGTCCTTTATCCATACATATTTATTAAATACTATTTTTTAACTTCACACTTAAGAAATTTCAAAGCTTGTCAGCACTTCACCAGACAAGCTAAAATAAAAAGGAAGGGCAGTAGTGTTCAGACCGACGGACGCCTGAAACGCTTACACACTGCTGGTCCGGGGGTCCCCTGGCAGCATTTCGTAAAGCGAGACGTACATCCACAGTGCAGCTCCAATCCTGGGGACCGTACGTGCCCGACAGAAACGAGGAGGCACAGTGTCCTGAGAGCCAGCCAGCCCTGCACAGGCCAGAACGAGCCGGAACTGTCGCACCTGTGGCATCGGGATGGAGGAACGACGCTGGCTGATCCGTAAAAGCACCGCAGAGCAGTGAACTTAAGACATGCAGCGGCAGCAGCAGGGAGGACAGTGCTTTCATATGAAGTTCAAAACCAAGCTCACCGGACCTGTGGTGACGGAGATGAAGACAGCGTCCGCTTCGGAGGTGGTGGGTATGGGCTCCGGGCGCTGCGCCCGTGAGGACGCCTCCTGCAGGAACTGCGATGCTCCCCGCCTGGATCTGGGCGGCAGCTACCCAGCGGCGCCCTGGGGAGGCTCGCGCGGCTGCACGCCTGGATCTGGCACCCTGGAACACGCAGGTCATGTTGCAACATAGTTGAGAAAAGCAAAAGCTTGTGACCTAAGCTCTTGGGAATATACCAGAGCCAGAGGTGCAGCCCCAGACAGAAGGTCAACAGACCCAAGTACCTTAGTCTCTTTGCCGGAACATGGAAAGGAATGTTTCTAAAAAGAATTATACTTTTCAAAAGGCACAGACGGTATTCGTTTTTATTATAGTGCTTACAGCTCTGGCTTAAGGTTCATAAAACGTTTGCAGGTAACGTGCTATGTGCAGTGAACGAGGTAGCTCTGGGACGGCACATGCTGCAGCCACGTAGCCCCGGATCTACTCACTCGGCTACATTTTGAGAAACCGCTCAACTCCGGCCTACAAAATGCAGTTGCTCCTTGTGACTAGAGAACGTCTGCAAGAGGCTGATTTTACCGTAGTCCTTATGGGCCTGAACCTAAAATCCGCCTTTTAGTGATGACAAAAATAAAATTTTTTAAGATATAGAAAATTTATTTCCTGTTAAGATTAAAACAAAAATGAAAACAGACCTCTGAGTACCCTGAAACAACGAGTACGCTTTGTACTCCAGGTCGTACTGACATTGCGACATGAACACCAGTTCCGGGACTGAGTTTTCATATTACTGCAGAAGTACTCAGTGTAGCCAAATACCTCGCAGGATTCCTCACGGAGTACTCTGAAGAAGGTATGCAAATAAAAAGATTAACAGCAAGAACACCTACAAATTCCCCAAGTAAACGTGCAGAATAAAACCGGGGCTACAGTATACACAGGAGTGAACGCAGCACCTTTGAGCATAAAATACTTCTCGTTATAATCTCATATGGGTATATATAAAATAGAACTAGATCCTAACCGACAAACCTTACAAACTTCCTGAGGGGCTGGCATTAAGCTAGTGAGGTGACACAGCCACGCGGTGTGTGACACCCGCCTGGTTTTCAGAGACTTCGCCCATGTTTGACACTGATGCTGTCACCTTCAAGGCACCGGTCCAAGTGCTCGTTAATCTGAGACTCCAGGACTTCTTTCTGACAGACAGGACAGCTGACGGCTGGGCTGCTGGAGCTCTGAGCTGCGGCCGGACAACGTGAACTCCACGCAGGATCGTTTGCGCCACTTTGTACTTTCTCTTTCTTGAAAAAATGGTCAAGAACAGACCTGTCTTCGAGCCTGGCCCGTTTACTGGGCGATCTCTCTTCGGGCCCACTCCCGTCCGGGGGTGCGGTCACAGAGGTTGATTCTGGGGCTTTTAAAGAATTTCTCAGGGATATCTTAGAGGAGGTGACCCTTCTGTGAGAACCGGAAGGGATGGGGGTTTGGAGGAGGTCACCGACTGTCCCGCTTTTTGCTGGCGATCCACTCACACTTCTGAAGGTTTTCTGGTTGACAGCTGATACTCTAGGAAAGTAGTTGCTTACAACATTTTGGTGACCGGCAGTAAGAACAGGGGAGACTAGAGAAGTTTTTCTGCTCGGACCATTCTGTTCTGATTTCACCTCAGTTTTAGAATTAGGTCTCAGAGCCTTTGCCGACTGGTCTTGACTGAAAAGATCTTGGGTTTTACTGACGGCGTGTGAAGCGACAAATCTCCCGGGTGAGGGTGAATTGCTCGTGTCTCCCAGGACGTACCCTTTCCCACTGAAAGGGATTAACGGTTGGGTCTCACCTCTGGTGGGCTGATCTGCAAAAGAAGCAAAGGTTTTCTTGACGCAAAACCAACACAGTAACAGATGTCAAGCTAACGGACAGTTTGTTCACAATGAAGAAATAGGGTGTTACTCTGTAACTTTGGTCCGCATGCTAACTACCTATTCATCGGGAGGACCATCTGCAGCAGCTAGGGGGTCTCCGGTGGGGCAAAGGCCAAAACAACATCCTCTCCTATTTAGCTTAGGAGTTTTATCAGCCAAAGACCACCTGCAAAGGAACTTTTACCTTGAAAATCGCTTAGCATTCATTCCTGAGGTTCAGTCCCACAGGGAAAAGTCTGCGCCCACACTATCTTTCCTCCTGGTTGCACAGAATGAGGGCATATCATCTCTCTGTGTACGTTCTCTAGCTCTTCCACTCACTCACCGTTTCAGATTTGGGAAGAGGAGCTTATTACGTTCCTGGATGCAATCAACAACTTCCCAAGGGAAGAAGCATTAATGTTAGTGACCTGGCTCCCTCTTCAAAAGGCAGTAACTCTGAACTTCATAGGAAACGGATAAATCCTGAAGATGGAGTACCGGCACATACATGTCATATCCTTTTCCCACTCTCCCCATGAAAACACATCCATCCACAGCAGAAGTCACTGGGACAGAACCCAACTGATAGGAAGGGGCGGGGTCAGGACTGATTCCGGGCATTGTTATCTGAATTACTGTTTTTATTTTGACAATCTTTCTGCCTTCTGTTTCCCAGTGACTCAGTGAGTCCAGACCGGGAAAGGGGCTTCAGAGTCTAATAAGGTCCGTGCAAACCATTTCTACCATAGCTCCCTGCATAGAGCGCAGCGGGAGTCAGACTGGGAAAGGGACTCTTGAGCCTCTAACGTGGTCAGTGAAACTACTTCTACCCTAACCGTCCTCCATACAGAGCAGCACACATTTTTCTACCACCGTTTCAGAAAAAAATGGGATTGTTTGAAGTCCACACTTGCAAACGTCTACACCAGAAACAATCCTTAGCTCATCCTAACGCCACTTCTCTCGAGGCCGGCGCCGGCTTTCTGCACCGTCCGCTGCAGTCCCGTCAGAGGCAGAAGGACAGACAGAGGTACCTTTCTTTCCCACCGCTGTCGGCTGCCTTCCTGGTCTGGCCTTGCCCTTGCCTTTGCGGGCGTAGTTCTCTGGCTCCTTGATCTTCACGTAGGTGCCGCCACACGTCTGCTGGTGCTCGGCCCACCAGTAGTCGTGAGCGGACGGCGCCCGGTTGGTGGCGCGTTTGACGTAGCCATAGTAGGGCTTCCTGTGCCGACACGGCCCGTCACAGCGCCACCAGTGTCGCCGGTACTCATCCACCTCATCGTGGAACGTGTGGTACACCTGCGCAGACAGAAGGCGTCGGCGTGAGGGGCACAGGTTAATGGTTTCAAGAAAATATATGGGTTTCAACTTTCTTTCGGTTTCAACTCTGCAGCTTCTGAGAGCGCTCTGCAGTGACATGGGGGCGGGGGGGCAAAGGATGTAGCTTCTGTTGGAAGGTTCGTGTTAATGGAAGAGCAGCAGTTCGTACTCCAGGACTGTGTGAGGGGTGGGGCTCCTGGGTGGCTCAGGAGGCTGAGAGTCCAACTCTGGTTCACAGTTCCTGGGTTCGAGCCCTGCATCAGGCTCTGTGCTGACAGCTCAGAGCCTGGAGCCTGCTTCGGATTCGGTGTCTCCCTCTCTCTCTGACCCTCCCCTGCTCACGCTGTCTCTCTCTCTCAAATAAGTAAACATTAAAAAAAATTTTTTTTAAAAGAAAAACATGAGATTGGAAGACAAAAGAAAATATTTTTTGACTCGCAAAAAGCTCTATCAAATGCTAGAAGCATTAGAAGCCAAACTGTAAAATGAGCAAAGATGTGGCTAAAGACAGAACCGTATACAGTGCCATGAGGAGGAGGAACCGCTGCCACTGCCCAACCGAAACGTTCCCCCAGAGGTGACAGCCACGGGGTCCTGGACCAGCTGCTGCAAATGCTCCCGCCCCACCTCACCACACCCTTGCAGCTCTTCGCTGGGGTGTCTGTAAGGAGCCTCCCGGGGCAGCATTTTATCTGGTTACGGCAAAGGCTCCCAGGATTCAGACGCTTTCATCTTTGTGCCCCTGGTGGCTGAGGTAGGCTCTGGCCCAGTAAGGATGCTCAGTAAGTACCTGAGTCAGTACTGAGTGCGTACTGAGTACTGGGTACGGACCTGAGCGAAAAGCTTCACTTGTCAACTCAAAAAGATTTTCTGTGAATGTACTTTTCAATCCTTACACAGGATCCTCTTCACCTTCTAGATGGAACCTTACTCAGAATCTAAGCAGAGGACAGAGCCAAGAGGTCTCAAAGGAAAGTCAGCCCTCCCACCTCAGTGGTGGATAATCCGGGGTGCCTGGGGGGGCTCAGTCAGTTGAGCGTCTGACTTCAGCTCAGGTCATGGTCTCACAGTTCAGGAATTCGAGCCCCACATCGGTCTCTGTGCCGACAGCTTGGAGCCTGAAGCCTGCTTCAGGATTCTGTGTCTTCCTCTCTCTCTGCTCTGTCTCTCTCAAAAATAAACTTAAACAAAAAAAAACAAAAAACCTAGGAAGTGTCTTTAAAATAAATAAATAATAAACACTGATAATCCTATATAACTCTTGAGTACCTTTTCCACCTCTCAGTGGAACGTGACTAGATAAGGAGCATCTGTACAGGAGATTCTTTTTTTATTTTAATTTTAATTTTTAAGTAATCTCCACACTCAACGTGGGGCTCGAACTCACAACTCCGAGATCAAGAGTCGCACACTCTACCGACTGAGTCAGCCAGGTACCCTGATGAGATTTTTCTTAACCAAGAGATTGAACTTTCTAATAAATTCCCTTGAGGGAATGTGAAACCTTCCGTAACTCTACACATAGTTTTCTAGCGCCTCTCCAATGTGAGCAAAGATCTTGTATGGCTTGGCAAGCATGCCAGTAACGCACAGTATTCGAGGCACAGAAGAAACTCGAGGGCAGAGGTTTAGGGGCAAAGCCATCTGAACACCCTGCCCTTTCTATGATGTCAAAAATGCTTCTTCACTTCACTCGCTGGCCAAAAACATCAGGGAATTGGATCTGTTTTGCTTCCAAGTCCTGTAAGTTCCCCTCCAGCACGGGGGTGGGACTTCTCGAAGGTCGCCGCCACTAAAATAAAATTGTGAAACTGGATGCCCTGTGGAGTTTGTTATAACAGGATGTAACCTGTAAAAGCAAGGGGTGTCCCCTCGATAAAACCTCTCCTAAATGAAAACACACAGATGGCCAAGATAAAAGAATAGAAGCTCTCCTTCCAAGTGAACAAGAGGAAGTATACCAGGACTTCGCTTAAAGCCGAAACACCAGTGAGGAAACTAAAAGCCTTCTGTTCTAGCAACTCCATACTTCTTTTGCTAATCTGGGTTTGATGGGACTGATTTTTAATGCAAGCCACTTTCTTGATGTTGAAGGAACTCTATTCGATAACGAAAAGAGCTCTCGAGGGAATGAAAACCAAGAGCTGGGAAAAATACACAGAAGGTGAGCACTTCCATGTTCCACCACGCTGGCCTTCACCGCCCTTCAAAGGCAGGAAATAACCAAACACACCAAAGAATTTAATCTCTGTAGGAACTACAATTCTATTTGGTTCAATCCAATTCAGGATTTGTTAAGGCCCTGCTGGAGCGCTGCATTACACACCTTAGACGGAGGTCTACAGAGAAGGAAGAGCCACCTCGAGCTCAGAGGTCTGAGAGCAGGATAAAATAGTGTAAAAGGTACAAGAGCTGCTGAGGACGTTCAAAGGAGGGAGAAGTCTAGCCCACTGCGAAGAGAAGAGCATCCGACGGAAAACAGAGGAAATGGCATATTTTAGGGAGAGGATGTAGGGGGAGAGGCACAGGGGGTGGAAAGTTCACTTAGAAACCAGGCAGTATGGGGGCGCCTGAGTGGCTCAGTGAGTCAAGCGTCAAGTCATGACTTCAGCTCAAGTCATGATCTCACAGTTTGTGGGTTTGAGCCCCACATCCGGCTCTGTGCTGACAGCTCAGAGCCTGGAGCCTGCTTCAGATTCTGTCTCTCTCTCTCTGCCCGTCCCCCACTCATGCTTTGTCTGTCTCTTTCAAAAATAAATTAAAAAAAAAAATTTTTTTTAAAAACCCAAAAAACTACTAACAAGACAGTACAGTCACTTGATAAAATGAATCAGTGATCGAAACAACTGGTATTTAACCCATGCTCAAACCAGGCTCCGTTGTTTTGTATTTTCTCCTCTGACCCTCTCAAGGACCCCGCAGAGGAGCACTGTGCTGCCGGGGAGCACCCGGTGGGGGGGGGGGGCTGCGGAGAAGTTAAGGAGGAGGCCTCACAGCGAACCATCCTGGGAGCCTGCATCTCAACCCAAGCAGTCAGGACTTGCCCGCGCTTTTGGCCCCAGGCTCCACTTCCTACAATATTATGCAGAAAGAGGAATCAAGGAAGACTTCCAAGGAGAGTAACGGACACAGGAAACGGCACTGGAAACTGCAGGGCACAGAAGGAGCGGAGGAGACTATAACCCGGAAAACTAAGTTAACCGAGAGACAACTGTCATCACCCAGAGGCACACACAAGCCAGCCAGCTTCTCTCCGCCTGTCTTACCACCCACTCTGGAAAACCCTCAAAGACAGTACTCGTTTCCACCCACCTCGCTGTCTAGTTTTACTGAAGCCCCAGGAAGTACAGAATAACTGACTACTAAAAATATAAATGCCGGTGGCTCCACACACCGTTATGTTGGCTCCAGTGAGGCGATTGATGCGATGCATATGTTTGCAGAACTCTGGGCCGTGCCCCTCCCGGTCCTTGTCGTTATTCGTGACGAATAGATACGCGTGGATCATTTCGTGCAAGAGGGTCTGAAACAGAAAACAAGCAAATTCATTGTTAGGGCACTTTCGAAAAGAGAAATGCATTTTTAAAAATGTTTTATTTATATCTGAGAGAGAGAGAGAGAGACGGCACGAGCAGGGGAGGATCAGAGAAAGAGGGAGACACAGAATCAGAAGCAGCTCCTGGCTCTGAGCTGTCAGCACAGAGCCCGACGCAGGGCTGGAACCCACGAACCGTGAGATCATGACCTGAGCGGAAGTTGGACGCCTAACCGACTGAGCCACCCAGGCACCCCGAGAAATGCCATTTTCTTACTCTACCTGGGGACTAAACTTCCCTTGGATCACAGGCTCCTTTCAGAAACTGACAAAAGTCGGGACGCCTGGGTGGCTTAGTCAGTTGAGCGTCCGACTTTCGCTTAGGTCATGATCTCGCGGTTCGTGGGTTCGAGCCCCGCGTCGGGCTCTGTGCTGACTGCCAGCTCGGAGCCTGGAGCCTGTTTCAGTCTGTGACTCCCTCTCTCTCTGACCCTCCCCTGCTCACGCTGTCTCTCTGTCTCTCCTAGAAATAAATAAAACATTAAAAAAAAAAAAAAAGAAACTGACAAAAGTCATGAAGCATCTTACTAGAAAAATTACGTACACATACATTCACAAAACTTAGTGTGTTATAGCTGAACCTCTGCAGATCCCAGGTCAAGGATCCCTTGTGCCAGGAAAGTCTTTCCACTCTCACTCAAAATCAAAAGGAAAGATCAATGAGCTCAATTACATAAGAACTTTAAAATTCTGCATGGCGTGAAAGCGGCGTGAGTGAAAAGACAAATCAGAACAGTGTTGTGCAAGGCCTCTCACAGGGTCTTTATTCTTCAAATATAAAGAGCTACTGGGGGCGCCTGGGTGGCTCAGTCGGTTGGGTGCCCGACTTCGGCTCAGGTCATGATCTCACAGTTCATGGGTTCGAGCCCCCAGTCAGGCTCTGTGCTGGCAACTAGCTTGGAGCCTGGAACCTGCTTCATATTCTGTGTCTCCCTCTCTCTCTGATCCTCCCCTGCTCACGCTGTCTCTCTCTTTCTCTCAGAAATAAGTAAAACATTTAAAAAAAAAAAAAAGCTACTGAAGTCAACAGGAAAATGACCAATAATCCGAGTTTTAAGTGGGCAAAGATTAGACAGTTCACAGAAAAATGTAAATGACCCATAAACATGAAAAAAATGTTCAACTTCATCTATAAAAATAATGACAAATTCATGTATGCCACTTCTCTCTTATCCAGATGAGTAAACTCCCGAAGTTTGACCCCATTAGTAAAGCCAAGGGAAGCAAACATTGCCAGCTGTCTCTGGCGGGAGGTGCAAAATGGTATAAACCCCCACGGAGGAGAATTCGGAAGGACCTCACAAAAGTGACAAAGGCATTTATCCTTTGACCCAGCAATACCTAGACTGACGTGAAAGATCACAGGTACAAGGTGCTTTCACTGTGGCACTGTTTATAGTAGCAAAAGGCTTGGAAGTAAGTGCTCAGCAATAGGGGCCCGGCTGAATGAACTCTGGAAAATTGGAAAATCTGTCTCGTGAAATTCTATACGGGGTTAAAAAAAAAAATGAAAAAGATCTCTATGAAATCATTTGGAGAAACCTGCAGAGTACAGTTTTAATGAAAAAGGCAAAGTGCAGAAGAGAGTACACGATACTGTGTGTTAAGAAGCAGGTTATGCGATCAGGAGAGGGAGTAAGAATCAACATAAATATTTGCAAAACAACAACGAAAGAGAAAAGAAACTAATGATAACAATTATCCTATAGTAACTGGAGAGTTCTGGATACAGGGATGGGGTAGGCATTTCTGTGTGTCCAGCTTCCCATAGTTTGGGGGTTTCTGACTATGTAAAATTCTAAAACACACAAACAAACAATAAAACCTACCGCTCTGGTGAATAGCATCTGAAGGTAAATGCTGTGACTGGCCCAGACTTCAACTGAGTTTGTACTTAGAGAAATTACATAAATCTCTGAGTTAAAGCAACGCCGTCACCACACTCCTGCTCATCCCCACACCACGGAGGCAGACGCACAGGTGCAGGATTAAAAGTTTATTAATTAAATTAAAAGTGCAGTATTTAAAGCTGCTGTTTAAATATAATATTATAAAAAATATTATAATTAATTAATTAAATTAAAAGTGCAGTATTTAAAGCTGCTGTTTAAATATAATATTATAAAAAATATTATAATTAATTAATTAATTAAAAGTGCAGTATTTAAAGCTGCTGTTTCGTAATTTGTCCTATAAAATATGGAGCCATTTTTTAAACAGTGGAAGTCATAAAGGTCTTCGAGAACAAACCCTGTTCATAATTTTTGTAACGGGAATTCCCGCCAGAAGTAGATTGCCATTAATGATAAATAGATTTTATCAAATCATGCTGAACGGAAAAATGGGTGTGTCGGGCACTGTACCTTGGTCATTATGAAAACACCCCTTTCAAAATGATCAACACTCTCTCTGAAAATGAACTTAATCTTTTCAAGTAAATGCCACTCCACTGGGACTCAAATTCAAAGGGCATTCTACATTTCCATTTTTTCCCAACATTCTTAAGTAATGATCGATAACCATTCTTAGAAAGGAAAAATAAATTTAGATTCCTAATCTGGGGTTCAGCTGAAACATCTTGAAGACGGCACATGGCACCACACTGAACATTTCTGTTTTTATGTATCTTCCATTTTCCACATTTAGGCTAGATTCAAGGCTCTACTCAACATGGTCCCTCAGGTCTCACGCCCTGAGATTCATGCCCCACTTTTGCTCACAGCATCCTATTCCTTCTACCAAGAGTAATTTTCCTGTACCATCTCTACTTGTCAGAATCCAACCTGTCCTGTAAGGCTCAGCTCCATGTTTTCAGTACCAGTAGTAGCAGTCACACAGCGGTAGTGATAAGCCCAAGCACAGGGGACAGGACAAGAACTTTAGGGCCAGGAGTCTAACACAAGGGTTTGTTACTTATTATGCACAAGACCTTGGACAAGTTACAACCTGCTGCTCATCCCTAAAATGGGCATATCCTAACCTTGCAGGGCGATGGTAAAGGTACAAACTGGATTAACTATTAACCAGATGAACACTAGTCCAAAATCTGGCACACAATACGTGCTCAATAAAGAGTGAGAGGTGGTGTTAGGTAGTAATAAAATACACGCGCATGAAGCTTTTCTTCTTTGTCCTTAACCAAAGTCTTCTCCTTTTCTGAATCCTATTCATTATAATACAGGTCGCTACTTTATATACAGACCAGAGCCACACTGTTCCTCAGTGGTCCTTCTTACCCTGATCTGATATTGTAACTTTCTGCTCACTTGACAGCATTACCACACATTTCCCATTCTCTTCTCGCCCATTACCTTTAAAAAACAAATTGTTTGTGTGTTTACTTAATCATTTACACAATAAATATTCATTAAGCAACTACTATTCTAAGTAGGGTTCCTCAGAAGGTTGATTTGGTTACTTATGTTCAATTTTTTTGGTTTTAAGTCTACAATTTTTTTTTCTGCTTATTCACTGAGTTACCAAAGAGATAACGCCTGCACCTATGATTGTGGGTTGACTTTCTTTTTTCACTTCTACTAATTTATGCTTCATGTAGTTTAAAGCTATAATATATTATTACTGTTAGAATCATTATGTGTTTCTATTTAACAGATTATTTTACCATTATAAAATGTGAACCGGTTTTCCTAGTAAAACTTCTTCTCTTAAAATCTTTAGTTTGATACAACAACTTTCTGTTAGGGTTTTGGATGATACACTTTTTCCTGACCTTTCACATTTAACCTATCTGTATCTTTACTTTAAGCCACCTCTTTTAATCTAATTGCCACTCAAGTGCTTAGTCCATTTACATTTAATATAATTACTAATAATCATCTTTGCGCCTACCTTTCTTTTTGGAGGGCTTTGTTCCTTTATTCCTTCCTTTCTTTTTTGTTAATCAAGTATTCCCGTTGTACCATTTTACATTTAGTAGCCATTTGCTTTTTTTAGTTGCAGTAAAAAACACAGAACACGACATTTAACATCTTAACTATTTTTAAGTGTACAGCTCAGGAGTGTTAAGTATATTCAGTGTTCTGAAACCCATTACATTTTATTACCCTTTAAAACAGCGTCTTTTGTGTTTCCAAGCACATTCTAATATATTTCCCATCCAACCACTACCACTCTATCTTCTTTGGTGCCTACATTTCAAATTATACAATTAGGGCAAGACAGGTCATACTGGGTATATCTTGTGGAAGTTTCAGGAATCTTCTGAACTCAAACTAACCATAATCCGGGAGCTCCTACAGCTCCATTTTGCTAGTGAAGTGCACCCTCACTCCAGCTGGCTGGTTTTACCAGCTCGGCTAGATCTTCTGGAAGGGCAGCGTCCTGGTGGCTGAACAGAGGACAATCAAAATTTGTGTGCCTCAATAGGGAGATACAGGTCCTACTTTCTTCTCTGCTTCTAAGTATGTAACTTAAATGAGTTTACTTACGCTTTCTGAACCTTAATTTCCTGAGGACCACACACATTGTACATAAACAAGGTTGTTAAGATCAACCCTGGTATTATACCTGAAAGCCTTCAACTGTGAAGAACTACACAAATATAAGGTAATCATTACTACTGGCCCTGCAATTAAAGTCTGCCATAAGGAAAACAGTATTTTTTTTCACATGTATAGGTTAATTCACATCAGTCTAAATCGATATAAGCATGTTTTAAATGATTGAGGTAAGAATCAAGTTTATGCAAAGAATACCTCTACAAGGTCCTTTCTTGGTCTCAGCTTTAAAAGGGGTTCACTGAGGCGAATGGAGCACATGCCACCCCTCCCTTCATAGCTGCATATACCGGCACACCTGGAAAACAACGGCCACAAAAGCATTACGTACCAAGGATACACAAACGAGAAACAGAAATGAAAGAGAAAATCAGTTCATGCTACTTCGCACGAGGACGGACACCCTCTTTGTTAGGAGACGTCTGCATCTCACCCTAGGGAGACGGATGTGTGAAAGGTAGTGACATCCGTCACCCTAGCCAGGCAGTGACCATCCCTCGGCTCTGCCAGGCTGCAAGGGCCCGAAGAAGAGAATCCTCTTCTGCGGCTCCCAGGCTCCTCCCTACAAACTATAATCAGTCTGTGGTAATTACAGCCAGATCTCCGTGTCTCCAGAAACTGTAACAGAAGTCCACGTGAAGGAAGAGTTGTTCTAGATCATTACCTGTTTTCTATCACTTCAAAGACAAGCACCATAAGACACAATCCCATCTTACCCGTGTTAACTCCATTCCTGTGCAGGAACAGATTATTTCAAATCGGGATTTCTCGACTTGGTCGGAAAGGGATCCTGTGAGAGGCATCCCTGAAGACCCCTTGGGTCCAGAAGTATGGAAACGGTCAACCCTGTCCTCCTTCTAACATCTGAGCTCATGACTAAGTAGTGGTATCTTAAGGAGCATTGAAGAGGGCAAGCCCCATCCTTGGGAGGCCTCGCTGTGTCCTCAGCCTTCTTTCTTAGGGGCCGACTAGCCTCTTCCTCCTGAGACAAATCAGGAATGTGTTAATTTACTTTTAAGTGAGGGGAGATTCGAGAAATATCCTTTCAGGACCCCTAGGTAGCTCTTGCTTTCAGCTCAGGCCATGACCTCAGGTTCCTGAGATTGAGCTCCCCCCCCCCCCCAGGGCACCAGCTGAGTGTGTAGAATCCCTGCTTGGGATTCTCTCTCCCTCTCCCCCTACTCTCCCCTGCTCGGCTCACTGTCTCTCAAAACAACAACAACAAAACAAAGATATATCCTTTTCTCTCACTGTGTCCTTTGTTTTTTAAGTTTATTTCAGGAGACAGAATCAGGTGCGCAAACACGGGGCGGGGGGGTGGGGGGAGAATCCGAAGCAGGCTCCATGCTGTCAGCCCAATGGAGGGAGGGGGGCTCGAACTCACCAACCGAGAGATGACCTGAGCCAAAATCAAGAGTCAGACACCGAGCCGACTGAGCCACCTAGGCCTCCCTCACTGTGTCCTTTATAAATCAAACTGCTGGCGGGACGGGCCGCACAGCCTTCTCCAAGCTGCTTCAGCAGGAGAGAGACGCACCAAGAGGAGCTGCTGGTCCCAAATAAAACCGACACCGACACCCCCCCCCGCCCCGCCCCCGCATTTCACATCCCCTGGGACCACTGGGGTCGGAGAAAGGAGAGAAGTCCACGGCCGGCGGCTGCAGAAGCGCTTTCCCCAGCGGGGCTCGAGACTCACAGGGTCATTCGCATGCTCCACTTCACCTCGACAGCCTCCAGCTGGCCCCAGAAGAACCGATCGTTGAACTGCACAAACAGGGCCTGCAAATCCGGGGTTGGGTCCACCAACTCCCAGGACGCGTCCACCAGCGACAGGGGCGCCTGGGCCCGTTCGCGCTCCGACGCCTGCAAGTTCCACTCCTCCTGAAGCCGTAGTGCCAATACCAGATCCTCATCCATGTCTGCCGGGATCCCAGGCGACGTTAGCCGTCGCCAAACGGTCTCCCGGGCGAGGCCGCGACGCCAAGTCTCTGAAGCTCCGGGCGCCCGGTGCGGCTCCTAGGAGTTACCGGCTCTCAGGTCAGCCCGCCGATCTCGCGAGAATTCAGGAATAACTGGCCCGAGAACGAGAGCTGAGTTTGCCCCAAACGCCGAAGCCACGATTCTGCGGCTTAAAGAAGAGAACGCAGTATGACACCTCTTAGTGGGCTCAAAACGTGCGTTCCCAGGCCTTGGTCTGAAGGAAGGTTTCAAGAAACCGTTTACTACCTTTACGCTTCTCCGCTAACTTCAAACAGCAACACCCCATTCAGATCATGCGCAGTATCCACGACTCGCTGCCTCGCTCTCCACTCTTCCGCAATAGTGCCTACGGCGCATGAGCCCTAGTCGCTGGCCTTCCTGCGCAAGCGCGTTGTCTGCGCTCGGCCCCTGCGCAGGCGCGGTGTGAAACTCAGCCCCGAGCGCAGGCGTACTTGTCTCCCTTCCATCCTGCTTCCTCTGCCCTGGAGCTCAGCGGGGCTTGGGTGGGTCTCGACCGCGGCGGCACCCGCGGAGGGGGTAGTGACAGCGACTGCGTGGGACCCGGACGGAAATGGCGATGGCGATGTCGGACAGTGGGGCGAGCCGTCTGCGGCGGCAGCTGGAGTCGGGGAGCTTTGAGGCCCGGCTGTACGTGAAGCAGCTCTCGCAGCAGTCGGACGGGGACCGGGACCTGCAGGAGCACCGGCAGCGAATCCAGGCGCTGGCGGAGGAGACGGCGCAGAACCTGAAGCGCAACGTCTACCAGAACTACCGGCAGTTCATAGAGACTGCCCGCGAGATTTCCTACCTGGAGAGCGAGATGTATCAGCTCAGCCATCTGCTGACGGAGCAGAAGAGCAGCCTGGAGAGCATCCCGCTGACCCTGCTACCGGCGGCCGCCGCCGCTGGGGCCGCCGCGGCCTCTGGAGGAGAGGAAGGAGGAGGTGGCGCGGGGGGCCGAGACCACCTGCGGGGCCAGGCTGGCTTTTTTCCCACCCCCGGGGGCGCCTCCCGCGACAGTGCGGGTCCGGGCGAGGAGGGGAAGCAGCGCACTCTTACCACTCTGCTTGAGAAGGTGGAAGGCTGCAGGCACCTGCTGGAGACGCCGGGGCAGTACCTGGTGTACAACGGGGACCTGGTGGAATACGAGGCGGACCACATGGCCCAACTGCAGCGGGTGCACGGCTTTCTCATGAACGACTGTTTGCTGGTGGCCACCTGGCTGCCTCAGAGGCGGGGGATGTATCGCTACAACGCCCTCTATCCCCTGGATGGTTTGGCCGTGGTCAATGTCAAGGACAACCCGCCCATGAAAGACATGTTCAAGCTGCTCATGTTTCCCGAGAGCCGTATTTTTCAGGCGGAAAATGCAAAAATCAAACGAGAGTGGCTGGAAGTGCTGGAGGAAACCAAGAGGGCCCTCAGTGAAAAACGACGAAGGGAACAGGAGGAGGCAGCGGCCCCCCGAGGACCGCCCCAGGTGCCTTCCAAGGCAGGTAACCCATTTGAGGATGAAGAAGAAGAGGAGCCAGCCGTCCCTGAGGTAGAGGAAGAGAAGGTGGACCTCTCCATGGAGTGGATCCAGGAGTTGCCTGAAGACCTGGATGTCTGTATCGCCCAGAGGGACTTCGAAGGGGCCGTTGACCTGCTGGACAAGTTGAACCATTACCTGGAAGATAAGCCCAGCCCACCTCCTGTAAAAGAACTAAGGGCCAAAGTGGATGAGCGCGTCCGACAGCTTACAGAGGTGCTAGTTTTTGAACTCTCCCCGGATCGTTCCCTGCGAGGTGGTCCCAAGGCTACTCGAAGGGCAGTCTCTCAGCTAATCCGGCTGGGCCAGTGCACCAAGGCTTGTGAGCTGTTTTTGAGAAACCGGGCAGCCGCTGTGCATACCGCAATCCGCCAGCTTCGCATCGAAGGTGCCACTCTACTCTACATTCATAAGCTATGCCATGTCTTCTTTACGAGCCTTCTCGAGACGGCGAGGGAGTTCGAGACGGATTTTGCAGGCACCGACAGTGGCTGCTACTCTGCCTTTGTGGTGTGGGCGAGATCAGCCATGGGCATGTTTGTGGATGCTTTCAGCAAGCAGGTGTTTGATAGCAAGGAGAGCCTCTCTACAGCGGCCGAGTGTGTCAAAGTGGCAAAGGAGCACTGTCAGCAACTGGGTGACATTGGACTAGACCTCACCTTCATCATCCATGCCCTTCTGGTGAAAGACATCCAAGGGGCCTTGCACAGTTACAAAGAAATTATCATCGAAGCCACTAAGCATCGTAACTCTGAGGAGATGTGGAGGAGGATGAACTTGATGACCCCCGAGGCCCTGGGCAAGCTCAAAGAGGAGATGAAGAGTTGTGGAGTCAGAAACTTTGAGCAGTACACTGGGGACGACTGCTGGGTGAACCTGAGTTACACGGTGGTTGCCTTTACCAAGCAGACCATGGGCTTCTTGGAAGAGGCACTGAAGCTGTATTTCCCAGAGCTGCACATGGTGCTGTTGGAGAGCCTGGTGGAGATCATTTTGGTCGCCGTGCAGCATGTGGATTATAGCCTCCGGTGTGAGCAGGATCCAGAGAAAAAGGCTTTTATCAGACAGAACGCATCCTTTCTATATGAGACCGTCCTCCCTGTGGTCGAGAAGAGGTTTGAGGAAGGTGTGGGGAAACCCGCCAAGCAGCTCCAGGACCTGAGGAACGCGTCTAGACTTATCCGTGTGAACCCCGAAAGTACAACATCAGTGGTCTGATGCTCGGGTCTTGGGTATATGTATACATATATGTTGCTGATATATTATTTATATTTATGTATTAAGTTGCATTAGCATATTCTTTATAGTTTCAAACACAGCTTAAAAATAAAAGGTGCCCTCTCAAATAGAAACACAGAATCAAAAGGAAAAAGCAAAGGTTACAGTTAAGCCCAAATCACAAAAGGTCAGAATTGTTAAAATATATGCTTTCCTTTTAAATTATGCTGACGCTCTGTGAATATGTGGTCACACTGCGTTTCAGTGTATCCTTTGAGCCAAAACACACTTCCTGACAGTATGTATTATGCAGCACAGAGAAATCCTATCTAAAATACATAGGGTTTAAGTATGTTGTGAAGTTTCCCCATTGACTAAAACTTTAGGTTTCTTTTTAAGAAAATTTTTTTAACGTTTATTTATTTTTGAGCCAGGGAGAGACAGAGTACAAGCTGGGGAGGGGCAGAGAGAGAGGGAGACACAGAATCTGAAACAGGCTCTAGGTTCTGAGCTAGCTGTCAGCACAGAGCCCGCTGAGGGACTCGAACCCACGGACTGTGAGAATATGACCTGAGCTGAAGTCAGACAACTAACTGACTAAGCCACCCAGGCTCCCCAAATTTTAGGTTTCTTAAAAGAAACATTCTGGCTCATATACTTCCCCACCTTAAAATGTGATTAAACAGTTTTGGGAAAAGAAAGAAAATTGATTTTATGGTACATTTTGGTCAAAAGAACTCCTTGAAAGTGGCTAGTTTGTGGACTCCCAATACTTAGATCCTTCTAGAACGCAGGAGGAAGCTTTCATAAAAACAGTTCAGCAAACATTTCCAACGTCATTTGAATGGCCAATTATTTTGAGCTGCTAATTAGCAGCTTTATAATACTTGATTGGGAGCATTTACTTGAATCTTAAGGACTATGGTAAAAACACATTTTCAACATGTTCCTGAACTGTGTGAACTTATAGTTGGAGCTTTTGTCTTTATCATATTAAAAAAAATAAATAAAAATGATTTAAAAAGCAGGACAGACTGAGGAACCTGGCAGCCACCAGCTGCCTCCCACCCCCCCACCGTCTGTGTCAATTAATAGTGGCTCAGACTTCATGCAAAGGGGAGAAAAGTTTACATGGAAATATTTATGTAGATTTCCGGTCTGGGTGGATGGGAAGAGAGAAAAGATCCTATGCACACCCTATAGTATTCTCAAGTGTGACTGCTTTGAGCAGAGATTAGCTTTTGGTTTTTTTGTAACAAAGTAGAAAACAAAAAGGGGAGGCTGTGCGCCCAGAGCAAAGGGAGGAAAAGAACTTTCGGTGACTCCAACTGCATATTTCATATTTTATTTTCTATTTTCCTTTATTCTTAAAAGTGAACATAATGTTTACTTCAGGTTGCTTAGTAAAACAAAAATAGCCCAAGAAATTTGAGCTTCCCAGGGTTTCTGAGCTACTGTTTTTATCGTACCTTGAGCATGTAAGACTTCTCCTCCTTGGAGAGAAATTGTGCTGAGGTCCATTTTTCCACTAGCTTCCCGTTGTGATTCTTGTCCCGAAGTGCCATTTCTGATGCCAAGGGCTTCAAAAGGTCGTATCTTTTTCCTGAATTAAAATAGTGGTATTAAGACTGGAAATTATGTAAAACCTAAAATAGCTTCCCAGAGTGGCTTAGGTTTGTGAAGCTCCCTGACTCCATTACTCGTAGCCAGAGGAGCCCTTTTATTTATTTTTAGCAATGCCTTTTACACGTGGAAAATTATCAGAGTTACAGATTTTCTTTAATTTTTCACATACATTTAGGATTTTGTAGATAATGAGCATAACTGGATATCTCAGCTGAGCAAAAACAGTTATAAATGGTCTTTTTTAAGATCACTGGAAACATGAATTTGATTCCTCTGTGCAACTTACAGTTTCTAAAATTATAGTGTGTGAAACACTTAGCGTGTAAATATTTGATGTTGGGTCCATGAAATGATACTTCTGAAGTCAAAACTTAAGGCATGAGGTTATACAAACTGAAATGTATATACTCAGATATTTAAAATGATTGCGTCTTCATAGAACTGTTTGCTTTTTCAAACTGGAAGTACAGAACTGTCTTCTGGTAAAATCTGTATTTTCCTTGATCAAAGTTGTAGCTGTTGGTAGATTCAGTTATTGTGGGAAGTTGATCAAAGATCGTCAGTGTTACAATGTACCTTTGTGCCAAGATAGAGAGATTACATTGCATTCCCCTAAGTGGAATCAGAGCTCTTCTCTAATTCTCGTTTCGTGAGACTCCCAAGTGCTAAAAATTGAATGAGATTGTCCAAAAATATAGTGCATACTGTAATATACCACTTACACGTTTATTGCCTTTTCTCGTTTGCTTCAAACATTACCCTGTTGCTGAGGTTGGAATCACAGACTTGATTGAATTAATTGCTGTTGCAAAAAAGACACCCTGTGGAATTAAGTCTCTTTTTGATTAAAGCCTCATTTCATTTAAAGTGCTGAATGCTCACTTATTTTTCTTTAAAATACCACCTATAGTTAACTTATCAGGACTTGTATTCTGCAACTTGCTCACCTAGGATTGGGAATCTGGGGCTTGGCATGTAGGATAAAATCAGTACATGTACATTTTGCATATTGATATACTGTGATATGAGGGAATCTGAAATGTTTTATCAAAATAAAGCTTAAATTTTTTCTTACACTGGATAAAATTGGTATCACGATGTTCTATCCCTCTTCTTTAATTATGATTCAATATTCTTATGTTCTTGTTACTGAAATACTGTTTTATGAGTCCAGGTTGGGTTTTTTTGTAGTTTATTTTTGCATATGGGGATGATAGGTAGGAAGCTGTTAGCTAATTTAAATACGTGTTCTGCTCACTATCAGAATTGTGATTAAATCAGCTCTGTTTTGGGGGGGGACTCTCTTGAATGGGCAATTTCAGGTATACAAAATGTGAGCTGGCTCAAAAAAGTAGGTTTTATGCCCTCTACACATCCCTAAATGAAATATAATGTCGGCCATATGACCTAGGAACTAGGAAGATAAATAACAAGGGTTTGTGTTTTTTAATATATATAGATCCTGAGGAAACTTTCATATATGATTGATTTGAAAACATTTGTTGAGAAAAAAAATATTTATTGAATGCTGTGCCTCACGCTGACTATAATGTGGGGTGGGGAGGACAAAAGGAATTTGAGCATGCTTTCTCTGAAATGTTTGAGACTTGGAAAAAATAGAGAATAAAAAATAGGTTAGAGAGTAAATGAAATACACAACAGTGTGTTGCCAATTACATCAATTAAATAACTGAATACAGACAGCGTTGCAAAAAAAAAACAAAAAACCCCCAAAACCCTATGTGTTGTTTTGAGGAGTTCGGAGAGTCCTCATGGAATTAATTGTTGGTGTTTGAGCTGGTCCTTGAAGAATGGACAAGATTTAGAGGCACACCTTAGATAAAGGAAGAGCAGAGGTGAGCAGGGACACAGAAATGGGAGTAGCTGAGGCACAGGCTGGGATGGGCTGCAGAGACATGCCAAAAGTGTTTCAAATATTGGAGGAAAGAAAGGTGATGTCAGTAATCTGTGCTTATTAAGAAAGCTTGAGCCCATGCAGAAAGGGCAAAGTAAAAAGAGTCATTCATTATGCCAAGGCCAATGACCCACTCACCAGAGGTGGCCACTCAGACAAGTTTCTCATACATTTTTCCCCCCAGAAATCGGATCGGGGGCACCTGGCTGGCTCAGTCAGTTGAGTGTCTGACTTGATTCAGGTCCTGATCTCACGATTCATGAGTTCAAGCCCCACAAAGGGCTCCCAGAAAAAAAAAAAAAATTAGATTGTACTATATATACATAGTGTTCCATATCTTGCTTTTACTTAAAAATACCAATTCAGTATTTTTAAGACTTTTACATGAATACCTATACCTGTACCTACTGGGCTTGGGGGTTTTTTCCCCTCTGATTTAAACAGTATTCAGTCTCATTGAATGGATCTACCATGATTTTGCATTTTCCAATTATAATACTTTGTTGGCTTCAGGTTTTTATCATTACAAAAAATCCTGAAAAAGCTCCCCATATGTAGATCTTTGCTAACATGAGTGAATATATCTATAGGATGCATTCCTAGAAATTGCTCTACCAAACTCTACATCTTAAGTTCAGGTAAACATTGCCAAAAATGCTCATTAGGCAAGTTGTACCATCTTACCTTGTCTCAACTATATGCAATACCTGTTAACATTTATCCATCCACTTTTAGATCATCAGATTTTCCTTATTAGTAATAAGATTTATTTTTACGAATCTGAAAAAAATAGCATCTAGACTTGTTTGTAATTTTTATGAGTGAGGTGTGCAACTTCGTATTTTTTTACACTATCTGCTTATGTTCTTTGCCATTCTTAGATTATCTTTGTGTTACAATTTTGCGGGATTTTACTGAATACTTGGGACATTCATGAGTGCTAAGTGCTGTCGATTTTTCCTACTATCATTTATTTATTTATGTAGTATAGTAAATTAAAAAGCTTTTTTTAAATGTTCATTTTTGAGAGGGAGGAGGAGCAGGGGAAGGGTGGGGAGAGGAGAAACCGAAGCAGGCTCTGTGCTGTCAGCGCAGAGCCTGATGTGGGGCTCAGAAACGAATCGTGAGGTCATGACCTGAGCCAGAGTTAGACACTCAATGGACAGAACCACCCAGGAGCCCCTGTAGTATAGTAAATTTTAATTGAACCTAGGTATATTTGGTTTTTTTCTTTTCTGTTTTCCATCAGGCTTACAAAGGCCTTACACACTCAGATTCTTTCCCAACCCAGATTCTAAAAATGTCATCCATGGTTTTTGTCTAGTAATTCATTTTAATATTTGAATTTTTTCCACCTATAGTTCATTTTAAAGTAAAGAATGATGTAAGAATCCCATTTTCCCACAAATAGTAAGCATGTTGTTCTCACAGTTTTGAATTATTGTTTTTACTCACTGGCTAGAAATGCCATCTTAATAATGTGTTACATTTGGGGGAGCCTGGATGGCTCAGTCTGTTGGGCACCCGACTTCAGGTCAGGTCATGATCTTGTAGTTTGTGGGTTCGAGCCCACATCAGGCTCTGTGCTGACAGTGCCAAGCCTGCTTTGGATCCTCTGTCCTCCCGAGCCCTCTCTCTGTCAAAAATAAATAAGCATTGGGGCGCCTGGGTGGCTTAGTCGGTTAAGCGTCCGACTTTCGCTTGGGTCATGATCTCGCGGTTCGTGGGTTCAAGCCCCGCGTCGGGCTCTGTGCTGACCGCCAGCTCAGAGCCTGGAGCCTGTTTCTGAGTCTGTGACTCCCTCTGTCTCTGACCCTCCCCTGCTCACGCTCTCTCTCTCTCTAAAAAAAAAAAAGAAATAAAAAAATAAGCATTAAAAATAAAAAAATAATATATTACATTTGTGCTAGGTGTGTATCTGAGCACATTTTCAGGCTCTGTATTCTGTTTCACTGATATTTCTATTTCTGTGCTATTATCAAGCTGTTTTAGTCACCTGTAGGTTTGTAGTATAATTTAATAACTGCAGGACTGGGCTCATTCCTCTACTGTTTCACATATTTATTAGTCAAGTTGCATTTTGAATAATTTTATGATGTTCCCTACCGTCACCTGAAAGAATTGGCATTCTGATTGGAATCATATTGAGTCTGTAGGCTGATTTATGGAGAATTGATATCTTTGTAATTCTGAATTCTATAATTCCTATTCATGAATACAAGTAGTTAGTCCATGTTTCAGTAGCATTTTCAAATTCTCTTCAGGTAGATCTTGCACATTTCTTGGTGAGCTTATTCCTTCATACTTCATCTGTTAATGTTTTGTGAACGGAATGTTTACCTCCATTATGTTTTCTGATTATTCGTATGTAGGGAATGTACTGATTTTTAATTACAGATATTGCAACCAGTGCCTTATTTATGAATTATAATAGTTTTCCAGTTGTTTCTTTGAAGTTTTCAAGTATATAAGCACATCACCTGCAGATAAAGATCATTCTCTTTTAAAGTTTTACACATCTTATGTAGTTGTCTTAGTGTCCATATTAAGTTGAACCTCCAAAACTACATTAAATCATTTTTTTTGCTTGATATTCATACCTAAGAATTAGGAATTATGCTAGATGTGTATCCAGTTTTCCCTATTTGTCCCTTGAAGCCTGACATTGGCTTTTGGTCATTATGTTAAGGAAGTGATGATCTGTTCTTGTTAACCAACAGTTGTTTTTATTTTATTAGGTCAGGAATGCATTCCGAATTACCAAGTGAATCTTAGCGTCTGCTGAGCTCATCGTGATTTTTCTTTGATGTCATATTAATTCATTGTTTTTAAAATAGATTTCCTAACCCTGAAGCACACTTACATGCTGTGAATTAATTCTTTTTGGTTCCAATATAGAATTCTTTTAATATACTGCCTGAGTCCAATGAAGACTTCATTCACAATTTTTGCATCGGTATCCATTAGCGATATCGGTCCAGGATTGTGCGTGTGCTTTGTCATGTTTATGTCATTCATAAGGTGCGTGGGGCCTGTTAATAATGATAACAAAATGATAAGACACATTCCCATTTCTTTCAATCCCTGAATAGTGAGAACAAAAAATCAGTGTGACACAGTTGACTTGTATCCCCTCAAATCAGAATTAGCCACTCTAAACTTACAGGACAGTTGGAGCTCTTACAATAAGAGATAAGGAGGCGTTCCATTGACTCTTCTCCATTCCATTTCACACTTTAACAGAGTTGTATGGGATATGCAAGATACATGTATGTTAAATGTAATCCAATTATGTTGAGAAACACACATGTGTTTTATTCTCACACCACACATAGAGAATATTTGCATTTCAGTTTTTCTCTTCGGCTTGCCTAGGGCAGTGTTGGGCAAAAGGCAGACAATTGATAAATGCTGATTAATGAATATTATTGGCTGGATGATCTGAATAACTAATGACAGTTCTCAGTTATGAGGGGTCTAGTTTGCACTAGGCCCTTTATGTGCGTTATCTCATATGACCTTCACAGTAACTCTGGAAGATAGCAATTGTTATAGTCCTTGTCCAGCTAAGGAAAGAGACAGAGAGGTTGCTATTTGGCCAGCGCGTCTCCCCACTAAGCGTTAGAGGCAGGGCTCAAGACCAGGGTCTGCTCAACGCCAGAGCAACATTCTCTCCATTCCACCTTTAACCCTGCTATCACCAATACAAAGAATTCTTTCAGATCGGTGTTCCTATACCCATTTTCTGAAGATGAAATTTTGTTGACATGTGGCTCAATCAATAAGAATCAGAATATTTAGGGCACCCAGGTGGCTCAGTTAGTTGTTATGTGTCTGATTCTTGATTTCAGCTCAGGTCATGATCTCACGGTTTGGGAGATGGAGCCCCACGTTGGGCTCTGCACTGACAGCCCAGAGCCTGCATAGGATTCTCCCCTGCTCACATGCTCTCTCTTGGTCTCTATCAAAATAAATAAATAAGCACTTAAAAAAAAGAAAGAAAGAAAACAGAGTGCTCAATCCTATTTCAGCAAGTACCTTGCCCCTCCCCCTGCTGGAGGCCTCTGGGGATTTTCCTCTGATACTTCCTGTGAGAACCAAGGAGGTATATTTCACAATATTGTGGGTGATGAAATTTGAAGTAGGGTTCATGAGCTAAGAAAGAATTCTTGAGACTACTTTGGTGCAAAAAGGTGATTTTTTAAAGCACGGGGAGGACTCGTAGGCAGAATGAGTTGCGCTGGGGTTATGAGGAGAGACTGATTATATACTTTTAAGTTTGTGGAGGGAGGGGACGCATAGATTACGTAGGTCTCCAAGGAATTTTTGGGTGCTGAAAGCAGGGTCTCCCGGGACCCTGAAGATTTAGCTATTGTCAAGGTAAGGTTACTATTAATTTTTTTTTAATTTTTAATGTTTTTTTTTAAATTATTTATTCTTGAGAGAGAGACAGAGCATGAGCCAGGGAGGGGCAGAGAGAGGGACATAGAATCCGAAGCAGGCTCCAGTCTCTGAGCTGTCAGCACAGAGCCGGACGCGGGGCTCGAACCCACAGACTGTGAGATCATGACCTGAGCCAGGGCGCCTGGGTGGCTCAGTCAGTTAAGCATCTGACTTCGCTTCGGATTCTGTGTCTCTCTCTCTCTCTGACCCTCCCCTATTCATGCTGCCTCTTTCTCTCTCTCAGAAAAAACAAAAACAAAAGCATTAAAATATTAAAAAAAAAAAAAAAAAAGATCACCACCTGAGTTGAAGTCGGATGCTCAACCGACTGAGCCACCCAGGCGCCTCAGTTGCTCCTAATTTTTAAGGAAGCGTCAACGTTAAGCATTAAGGCGGCCGTGAACGTCTTGGGCAGTGTTACACACTGCAGGTCTCTGACATCTATCAGTGGGCTGCAGGCTGATTTAATTGACATTTTTCTTGCCTCTGTTTCCCGCATCAGTGGGGGTCCCCCTGGAGTTAACTCTCAGAGTTGTGGGCACTGAGCCCCCAGCTTTGGTCAGTGAGGGTTCAGATTTCTCTCTGTCCCAGCCCTGGCTTCCACCCTCAGCTTCTTTCTGCTCCAGGAAGATAAGACATCCTTGCTAACTAGAGCCTAACCTGCTGGCACAAGGCTTCTAAAGCCTTGGAATTTCCTGAGTGACAGGACTGTCTTCGTTATCCAAATAAGGCGACTCCTGGTGGGACTAGATAGCTTCAGGATGGGGACTGGTCACCAGAAAAGTAACCATGTCACCGGAAGACTAGAACACTCTGCCCACCCCAGCCCCCAAGAGGAAGGGGAAATTGGAGGTTGAGTTCACTCACAGGGCCAGTGAAGTCGTCAAGCTCGCCTCTGTGACGGAGCCTCGATAAAAGTGAACCTGGCTGGTGGACCTAGGGAGGTGACGGCGTAGCACATCCAGGCCTCACAGGGACAGAGGGGCCTCCACCCTCCACACCTTGTCTCCTGTGGCTGGCCCTGACTTGTGCCTTTTATAACAAAGCTGTAATGGTAACTATAGCACTTTCCTGAATTATTCTAGCCAGGTACCAAGCCTTGGAGGTTGGCGGGGGAGGGGATCACGAGACACCCCAAATTTATAGCTAGGAGGGCAGAAGTGAGGGTGGGTTCTGGACACCAAGGACTCGCAGCTGGCACCTGAGATGCGGGCAGTCCTGTGGGTCTGAGGTCCTTACCCTTTGAGGTCCACACTTACTCCGGCTAGTTAGGGTCAGAATTAGATTACACTGTGGGCTACTCGGTGGTGTCACAGAGCTGGAGTTGAGACAGAAGGGCACTGTGGGGCTAAGGAGGGAGTGAAAAATTATGGGGCAAAAATCCAGAAGAAGGAACCCCAGTGAGGTGAGCCCAGCTCTTGAGAGTAGCTTTTCCTAGTTTTTCACTTCACTCCCTGTGAACTGGCAGAATGAGAGGGGGTAACAGGCTGCCCATGGAGGCACAAAGCTACGGAGACAAAAATTGGACTTTGAGGTCACCTAAGAGGAGGTGACCCTGACACAATCCCATCGAAGCTGGGGAATGAAATAAAGAGGCCTTCAAGGGAATTGAAGCCAGTCAGTGCTGGTGGGTGGACCCATCTTAAACCTTAACTGGATTAAGAGGATCTCAGGTGGTTAGTGCTTCTCATGGTCTGCCCGGAGCAAATACAAATACACCTTTCACCTCTTTCCCCGAGGATGATGAAATTCTCCCAGGCCTCACATAGTCTCTCCTACACAACATTTAGCATTCAAATAAAAATAATGAGCTCAAAGGGCACCTGGGTGGCTCAGTCCATTGAGTGTCAGACTCTTGAGTTTCGCTCAGGTCATGATCTTGCAGTTCGTGAGTTCAAGACCCGCATCTGGCCCTGTGCCGACAGCTCAGAGCCTGAAGCCTGCTTCAGATTCTGTCTCCCTCTGTCTGCCCCTCTCCCGTTCGTGCTCTATGTCTCTCAAAAATAAACAAACATTAAAAAAAAAAAAAAGATTCTCTCCTTCTGCCCCTCTTACCTCTCATGTGCACTCTCTCTCTGCCTCTCTTAAAAAAATAATAAATAATAATAATAATAATAATGACCTTGATGAGGAAAAGAGACCGTTTGATTAGAAGCCAAGAGAAACAAAATACAGCAGAAACAGATTAACAGAAGACCCAGGCAAAAGAGCTGTCAGGCTCAGACTAGTACTTTTACAGGAATAAATGCAAAGTTGAGAGTTTCTCAGAAAATTGGACACTGAAAAACACAAAACAAAAAAACAACAACAAAATGAAACGCCATGCCCAGAGCTGTAAAATTCAGTAACTGGAATGAAAACTCAACAGATGGGTTTAAGAGTAAATCAGACCCAGCAGGAATGACCTGGAAGGTAGGCTGGATAAAAAGTATCTGGACTAAAACAGCGGAACTTTTTTAAAATAAGGGCATAAAAGACATAATGGAATGCAAGTAATTAGAACCTCAGAAGGAGAGAATATTATTTTATTTTCATCTTTTTTTTCTTTTTACCTCTATTGGTGGGAAAATTTCTTCACCTTCCAAACTCCTACCGAATTTTGCATTCCACATCTGCTTTCATGTTTTGAGTTTCCAAGAGCGCTCTGTGCGTGACAGAGCCCTTTTGATGAAGCCTCGTTTATCTCATGGAGGATATTCAGAATATATGGTTTTGTTCTTGCTGTCGCGTTGATGGGCTGCCAGATCGCCCAGACTTTTCCAGTCTCTTGCCTTGAGGTGTGGCTGGCAGAGTTCCGGGAGCTGAGGGGAACACCTCATCCTGTTCTCTGTGTCACTTCATCAGAGGATAACGTCTCCATTTGTCATGGAGGCAGGTGGCACCGGCGCTCCAGGCTTTGCACAGTAGGAGACAAGACGCAATCTGATTGCTTCGTAAACAGCTTTTATCCAAATCTCCTGGAAGGACTCACAATCGAACGAAGAGAGGGGACATAAATGTAAATAAGTGATTGTAATGACCTGCCGTGGGTATTTAATGTAATAAGGAAGCCCACAAGAAGTTCAGATATCTGAAGAGCAGGGGCCGGGGGAGGGGGGGGCAGGGGGAGTTTCCGGAGAAAAACAGATTTTGCAAGGGTGACCAGGGAGTGTGCCTGGGCAGAGAGGTGGAAAGGCCTCTGCAGAGCACGGGGGCCTGGAATTGGCACGTGTACTCCGAGCTAGGCAGGGGAGGGCCATGCTGGGAGCACACGGCTGGGGAGGGGGGGGCGGTTCGGTCCACGGGAGCCCCATCTTCCAGAATCCAGCTGGTCTGGTTGCATGTAACAGCTGGCCAGGAGACAGGTCCATAGTCACAGGGGCCCAGCACCCCAGGCTTTGCCCCCAGACTTGAAACACGTTAAATGTAAACGAGTCGTCTTACTCAGGCTTCAGCATTTATAGGCAGGGCATGAGTGTCACGGAGGAAAGCAAGCCACCGGCATTGGGTGTATGGGACCCTTTCTAAGGCACATCTGCTCAGGAGGAATTGGCCAGGGTCCCAGGCTCCCAGCTGCTGTGGATGCACTCTCTGTCCCTGGATGGGCAGCTCCGTGTCCCCGCCAGCTGGCAGGCCATGAAACCATTTGCCAGGAACATTGTTTAACTGACTTCTTATTGCCAACACGCATAAATCGCTGGCTTTCCAGACAAGCAGAGCCATACAGAGGACCCCTCTCTGCCACCACCGTGTAGACCCGCACAGCGGCTGTCCACACTCTGCACGTGAAGCACAAACAGCCTGGCCTCTGCAAAAACAAATGCACATTCCAGGAATCTGGGTACAGCGGGTCCTGGCACTATGTGCTGAAGCCTTCTAACATTTTCCGCGGCACTTACATTCCAGTTCAAATGTCTTCCAAGAGTCCCTAATCTCCATGTGGTGACCTTGCTGCTATGGACTGAATTGTGACCTCCAAATTCCAATGCTGAAGCCCAAACCCCTCCAGACATGACTGTGCAGAGGGAGCCTTTGGGAAGTAATTAGGGCCACACAGAATAACAGGGGCAGGGCGCCATGTGGGTGCAGAGCAAGATGGCGGCCTCTACAAGCCCAGAAGAGAGGCCTTGGAATGAAACCTACCTTGTTGGCACCTCGATCTTGGACCTCCAGCCTCCAGAACGGTCAGAAAACAAACTTCAGCTGTTTAAGCCACCCATCTGGGATTTCGTTAAGGCAGCCCAAGCAGACTAATAAGCCTGCCTTTCTTTTTAATTCCACTGCCTACGACTGTTTCAGCCATGTTGGCCTTTCAGGTTCTCCAGAACTAACCCCAGGACACTGGGATCACTCTTGTCCCAGCACACTCTGCTCCTCTGGCTCCACTCTAGCCCCCAATCCCACACTTTGAGGGCTGGCACTTACTCATCTTCTCACCTTAAATGTCACTTCTAGAGGTGGCTGGCTGTCACAGGTTTTGGTGACACCCATCTTATTTCAAACGTTTCTTTTCCTGAATTTAAGCCTGTGTATGACAAATCACATAACTTCTCCTTGTTGTACGTGCTTTCTATAATGCAGCTTTATTGATTAAGGCCCTTGGGTGCCAAGCTTTAATGTAAGCTGGCTAATTTATCACACATCTCTGTCAAACTTGGGACTTGTTTGACGTCACGTGAGGAAAAGGAAGCCACAGGAAATACAGGTGTGCCCTTTCCAGTGGTTCACTTCTGACAGCCACAGCCTTTCATGCTAATGTCACACTGTAATTCACAAGTCCATGTACAAGTTTAATACGTATAATAAGTTAGTGAAATAGGAGGTGGGCTTTGTTTTTCCAAACACGTTTCCAAAAGACTGTTTTATTTTAAAACACACAGAGTCGGACACAAATGCCTTTTTAGCCGTCAGGGTGAAGAGAGCAACACTGATTGCTTATGCCGGCCCCACCTCTTCCTCTCTGCCAAGCTCACGGCTCTCATATCTCATGAACCACGAGCAGATGGCTCTCTTCCTTCACATCTCTGCTTGTTGGAATAAGAGTCCTTGGATGACAGCAATTATGTGACCACATTTCCCAATACTGTTTGGCAAATATTAAAGTTTTGCAGTTGCTGGCTTTCCTATGGGTATCTTACAACCTAAGGAAAAAAACCCAAAGAAACAGCTCATGAAATGACCTTGAGTTTGCCCTTCCCCGTACAGCTGTTTGAGCCTGACACCTGTGTGGTCTCACAGGTGGACGGAGCCCCGATGGAGACACCTGCTTGTCTACAGGGGAAGCGGCGGCGCTTCCCACCCTCCACCCCCCACCCCCCACCGGCCAGGCACAGAGCCAGGCACTAGGCTGGTCTGCTTTCTGAGCTTCCAGTCTCCCGTGTTCTAGTACATTCACACCCACATTACAGTTGCCATCCTCAACTAAGAAATCCATCCCATCATCCACACTGAATGAGGGTTTCGGGGTTTGTTTTAGCTCTATGCACCTCCTACCAAACTCAAAATCAAGTTTCAAGATTACATGTCCGAGAGTGCAGACGTAATATAACAGAAGACTGGGATTTCATCCTTCATATTTTCTTCAACAAGAAGCTTTTCACCTTCCCTCTTTATGTCAACCATTCCTTTGTCCTTGTACCCTTTCTCCTCAACCATTCTCCGTCAGCCACACGCCCCGCCCTGCTTTCCCCCTCATCCCAGCAGACATCTACCTAAAGCTCTTCTGTGCAGATGTGACGAATGTACTGAATTTGGTTAGGTGCAAAACTACTACTTGTGAGAGTATCCACTCAACCATGTAGCGCTTATTCAATACAATCAGCAGATAAGTTTTTTTTTTTTTTTCAGATGCTAACACTCTCCCCTTCTAAAACTACCCCATCATTCCTAAGAGAAATGTTTGCTATCTCCTCTCACCTTCAGATCTCTTTGCTTATATGCATTCTCTCAACTCTCTTTGCACACCATAATCACACGACCTTGAGTTCCTGGACTGGGTTATCTGTTGATAAGCCAATGGTATCTGGAGAGGAGTAAGGGTTGGATTCTTCTCCTAAGAAGGTGCTATCAGCCCCACTTCTGAATTCAGAAAATCTATATGCTATGAACACTAACCCCAGCCCTTTCCTGGGAAAAGAAGGGATCCAAGAGTAGACAGGGAAAGAATGAATCCAGGGACTCAGATGAGAGGTATTTTCTCCATGTCCACCAAGACGTGATGTGAAGGGTCCAGATCTCAGACTTCGATTAGTTATGATAGAAGCTGATATATTTTTTTTAATGTGTATTTATTTTAGAGAGAAAGAGAGAGCATGAGCAGGGGAGGGACAGAGAGAGGGAGACAGAGGATCCAAAGCAGGCTCTGTGATGACAGCAGTGAGCCCAATGCAGGGCTTGAACTCATGAACCATGAGATAACAACCTGAGTCAAAGTCGGATGCTCAACCAACTGAGCCACCCAGGTGCCCCTGAAGCTGATAATTTTTTAATTTAATTAAAAAATTTTAAGTAGGCTCCATGTGGGGCTTGAACTCACAAGCCCTAAGATCAAGACCTGACCTGAGATCAAGAGTCGGACACTTACCCGACTGAGCCACCCAGGTGCCCCATATAATTTTTTTCAAAGGTTTTATTTTGAAGTAATCTCTACACCCAGTGTGGGGCTCAGACTCACAATCCCGACATCAAGAGTTGTGTGCTCCACGGACTGAGCTGGTCAGGTGTTCCTGGGGCCGAGAGTTGTTATGTTGTAGAAGCCTGTCTACTTTTTGCTTGCTGCGTGTTCTCTGCACTTTCTCTTCACTTCCCGTGAAAAAAAAAATAGTTCTCTTTACATGAAAACTCTACTGTTGTTCATTTTGGTAACATTTTTGGTGCCACAGGATACTTCCTCAGTTTACTGTACGTTGATAAACACAAAGTGAAAGCCCGTCCGTCACTAGACGGTACTTACCAAGCATTTCTTCTAATTTTGCCACAGCAGGTTCATTCACATTAAATACATTGTCACTGTTTCTAGAGGGAAAAAACCAAAAAACTCATTGCATCAACCTGCGGGGGGGGGGGCATCAAAGTTCGTTATTTATACAGTAAGACTACTTTTCTTTTGTTTTCAAGTGTATCTTATTTTATTTTTGTTAGTAATCTCCACACCCAGTGTGGGGCTCGAACTCAGGACCCTGAGATCAAAAGCTGCATGTTACACCGATGGAGCCAGCCAGGCATCCCTAAGCTTGACCACTCTTAACTTCATTCAGAAGCGGAAACATCTAACTACCTGCACACACGGGTATGTATTTAGGAATTATACATGTATGCACGTGGGAATATACAAGGGTACACACACATACACTCTACTATGCTCCCCCAAATCTTTCTTATAATTAATCTGTAAATTTCAATATTAGGTCAAAGCCAACCTGCTGGCCTCAAACACTTCTTTCTTTGCTTTAATATCGTTTTTATTCATAACTGCAAAAAAAATTTGCAGAGTAACTCATGCTGACATGATTCCTCAGGAGATGGGTGAGGGAGACACGGTCTAATGTTTACAGATTATCCATTTCTACGACTGTCTGGATTCCGTGCCCCATTGTCATTCGCTGTCGCTGCCCCGCGGCACCCATGCGGTCCCCACAGTACTTACACTTTCTTCTTCTCTACCACGCCTAACCTCACAAAAGCTGCTAAGGCATTTTTCTGTACGTCGTAAGACAATACTTCATAACACTGCGAGGCACCTGGGACAGAGAGAGAAAGGAGTGAGTGGGTCACTCCCAGTTTTCACCTCCAGGAAATCACCGCCCACAGAGCTGTGACTGACCTTGATCAAGAAGCTCACTGGTGAATTTTCTAACTCTATCCAAGTACTGTTTCTCAGTGAAGTTGTCTTCTTCTTCATGCAAGAGGTATTTGCAAATTATCTGGTTTTAACAGAAAAAGGCAGCCAAATACAATACAACAGCCACTAAGGTGATAGTGCCCCTCTTAACAGAAAGTTACTTTCTGTAAGAGCAAAATAAAGGCCCTCCAAGGGGTGAGCAGAGAAAGGCCACAGAATTCTTGGGTCTCTCTTGAGCTCGTACCACTGCTTATCGTTAGAAAAAAAGAGTTTGAAATAGTATTGACATTTATCAAAATACAATTTCTCACTTGGGTGGGTTGCAAATTAAGCAAATCACCATCAGCTTAACTGGTCTTAAACTGCTTAGGAAGAGGAGGGCCGAAAGTTTTGTAACTGTTTTTTTCTCTAAAAACGCCTAGCAAGCCCCAAACGCTGATGACTTGTAGCGCAGAAAGGTGCTTTAGGGTAGAAGGAGCACCTATCATTTATCTACCGGTGCCAGCCTTCATACAAGTGCTAAGTCACAGGCCAGAGCTCTGCTCTGCCAGGTCGGTCCCGGGTGCCTCTAACCAGAACACAGAGCTCAGACACAGAGCACTCAGGCTTGCAAGTTGGCACGGTCCCCCAAGGGCTTCCATCGCAAATCCCCTTCTCCCTTGGAATCTGGGCACATTCCTCCGGGCATATAGACCCTCCCCCTTCTCTAACCACTCCTAGAGCTCTGACAGACTCCTTCGGATACTTGCACTTGAAGCTTTTCCTTCCCTGACAACATTAGCCTTTAGTGATATAAATAATTGACTTTATGGATCATTCAAATCTTGCATTTACCGAGTGCCTACGATGTATCAAACACCTTTGCTACATGCTACGAGAAAAGCTGTCAGATACTGCAGGACACTGCTTGGGTGTAAGTGTGGTGATGTGGCGACATAAAGCTGCTACCCTCTAGGGGTAATGCTGCTACCTTCTGGGGTCTGAGGGGGTGAATCCCCTGAGAAGTAAATCTTTCATCCTATTGGTCAATCTCTCTAGTTCCACCATTCACCTGGGGAAGACACTTGCCCTTCAGACCAGAAGTACGTACGGAGGCAGGGGGGAGTACAGGGAGTGCAGGGGGATCTTAGTTATACTGGATATGGGGGGGGGGGATGAAGGAGAACTTTCAAAAGAGCTACATACCTGATAACATTCCACAAAAGGCTTAAAGAGGCCTATTAAAAATTCTAACATAGTATTTCCTTTCTCTGTAACTAGGATGTCCCTTGTGGTCACTTGTATTGTCTCGCTTTTACAGAGCAGGTAACAGCCTTCTTCAAAGTCCTGGGAAGGGAGAGGAGAACACAGAGTGCATCCACTGATATGGGTTAATGGGTGCGCTGAGAGAACACCAGCTAACTCCACAACCCCTCCAGAAGGTTCTGGTTGTTAGCAGCCAGAGAAGCATGTGTGCTAACACTCAAAATCTGAACCTCAAACAACAAACACACAGAAGACTTCTAAGCCTTAGAAATCACAACCCGGGGGGCGCCTGGGTGGCTTAGTCGGTTAAGCATTCGACTTTCGCTTAGGTCATGATCTCGCAGTTCGTGGGTTTGAGCCCCGTGTCGGGCTCTGTGCTGACTGCCAGCTCGGAGCCTGGAGGCTATTTCAGAGTCTGTGTCTCCCTCTTTCTCTGACCCTCCCCTGCTCATGCTGTCTCTCTCTCTCTCTCTCTCCCCTAGAAATAAAATAAAAAAAAAAAAACCTTTCGTTAACATTAAAAAAAAAAAAATCACAACCCGGGAGATGGGTTTTCTCACTCTGCACGGCCATATTCCTTACATTTGAGCAGAAACGGCGTACAGCAAGTCCTCAAAATACGTGGGGTTACGCCTACGCTCAAAACCCGCTGCCCTCATTCTCAACCGAGTAAAACCTGTGCTTCCTGGCACAGCGTACAGGGACCTAAGTACGGTCCACCCTGGTACACCGCCCGCCACAGCAAGCCAGAGGTCCAGCTCTGGGAGCTCGATTCCCCGGGAGCCATCTACACCACTAGGCAACACTACTGGTCTCCAATCTCAGAGCAGAAGGCCCCACACATTCCAACAAGTTCTTAATGGGAAAATGTGTCCCAGTTGATACATTTTTTTCAGTTTATGTATTTTGAGAGAGAGAGACAGACAGACAGAGGGAGTGGGGGAGTGGCAGAGAGAAAGGAGACAAGGAATTCCAAGCAGGCTCCATGCTGCCAGCACAGAGCCCAATGTGGGCTTCGAACTCACGAAACCGCAAGATCATGACCTGAGCCAAAGCCAAGAGTTCAATGCTTAGTGAACTGAGCCGCCCAGGTGCCCTTGCCAGTTGACAAATTTTTAAAAAAACAGTGTTGGTTTATATAGAGTGGTTGCCCTCAAGGTTGAAAGGAGAGTCTTTCTTTCAACTGAATAATTCCTACGTTACTGATTAAACTTGACAAAGAATCAAAACACAGCTTGCTGAGCTGTGTGTGTCCAAGTCTCTCTTTAATTCTGCCGAATGAAGCCTTGGAGAAAGGGAAGTCATGCTCAAGGATACAAGCCTACTGTTTCCAGAACTCACACCGCGAACACACT
Organism: Hyaena hyaena; assembly: GCF_003009895.1. Lineage (NCBI taxonomy): Eukaryota > Metazoa > Chordata > Mammalia > Carnivora > Hyaenidae > Hyaena > Hyaena hyaena. The sequence continues at coordinate 1,944,216 of NW_024080823.1, read as the reverse complement.
TGTACTCTTTGGCTATACGGATTTACCTTGACTGTGTTTCCTGGAAGGAAGATGAACTCATCCGAAAAAACACTGACCAGGAAGCGAAAGCAACTGTAGACATCCTCTGGAAATAAATTAGTTACATTAAATTACAACATTGCTTTTTAAGGGAGTACCAAGAAGTCCATGGCTCTCCAAAATGCAGTGCTTCAAAGGCACGTTATTCAAAGCCGGGGACAAGATTTAAGGCCCCCAAAGGAAGCTATAACCAATCCAAATTTTACCTACAGAGCAAACTATAGTTTAGTGCCTTCAATGGTGAACCTTAATCACAACTAGGCCTCAAACCAGTCAGTTTGGTGAGGAACAAGATGCCACACTTAGACACGAGAGTCCTTCCCTTTCCCCTGACCATGGTTCTCTAGCAGAGAAGAAAAGCAATGAATTACTTCAGTCTCCTCTCTGTTTAGATTTCCTGCTGTCTTTACTATATCTTTAGCACTAGAATATGCCAGCACACAACAGAAAATACTGATTCTCTAGACATGTAGGTCTACTTTGCCCATCAACCACAGAGCTTCCTTCATTTTTCTGACACATGCTATGAACTTCTCATTAGAAGAATACACAGACACATGGACAGGAAATGTTGCCTCCAATTTCAGGGTGTTCTCAACACTCTAGAAGGGTCATGCATGTGACCCTCAGTTGTGAATGATTTCCAATGCAAGAAAGCTCAGATCAAGATTTGAGTTTCCTATGTCTTGAACTAAATTGTCTAACTTCTCCAGGGCCATTTCCTCATTCACACAATGAGGACATGGACACAGGACCTGTGAGGTTCCTTCCAAGGCTAGCGGTCTATGGTTGGCATAGATATTTGTGTCCGTGGAGCCTGAAGAATAAAAACAAGCCCAGTAATGTGGGCCCACCCCCCAGACCAACTGAATCAGAACCCTTGGGAGTGGGGCTCAACCTTAATAATTCTGGTGTAGCCTGGGCAGAAAGCCCCTGACTTTGACTACAGGTTCCGGTGGATAAAACCGGTTTTATTCACTGTCTGCACTCCTCAACGCCACTGGAGTGCTACTGCGTGCCTAGTGAGTACTCTTGTACCGCTGGATTGCTGAACCCACGCTGACCGGGAACTGGAGAGCTGTGCTCTAGTCCCAGACCCTTCCTTAGGTGATTATGTACCTTTCTAGGCCTCACTTTCCTTACTTAGAAACGGAGAGGTTTAGGTTAGATGATTTCTCAGGTCCCTTTCAACTCCCAAATTGTAAGCATATGGTCATGTATTTAGGGAACCAGCCTAACTTCTCCCGAGTTCATAGGCCCCCTTCCTTGCTGGTGTCTGGGACGCACACATGTGGTTGAGCGTAATAAGGCTTCAAACGCTGCTCCCTATCCGGAACCGAATGGCCAGGTCTCTTCTAAAGTTCAAGACCACGTTCCCAAAAGTTACCTTTCCGCAACCCAGGTGTCATGTGCAGTGCCATGGCTACTAAGGAAGGGCGGACAAAAATGTTGAGCAACTGGTTCTTATACGCTGAGCACATGAGGAGAGTGATGTGCTGGAAAAGAAGTCCATTGACCACTTCTGAGTCTCCAGAGTCCACGTTCAGAACCACCTGGTCTTTGACAAGGCTGGCGATGTTGGAGTGCAGAAGGAGGTTGGACTGGACAACTTCTTCAGCGGGTTCGTTATCTGCACACAAACACAGTGCATTCAGGCACATGGCAAACAAATGGGATGGGTCCCTGCTGGCAGTCTTAGGCCGGTGTGCGTGCATCAATGCTAGGGACCAGACAGACTTACTTTTAAGCGACAGGTTTGGTTTTAGGCTCTACCAACTGGAGTAGTGTTACCCTATGTGAAAGATACATCTTTCTTTCTTTCTTTTTTAAGTCATCTCTATGTCCAATGTGGGGCTCAAACTCGCAGTCTCGAGATCAAGAGTCACATGCTGTTCTCACTGAGCCAGTCAGGTGCCCCTGTAAAGGATATTTTCTCAAAGCAGGATAAACTCTGAGGATATTTAATGCACTTTCTTATCCACCCCTAAACTGTCAGTCACTCTGAAATGCAAATCAGTTCCGACTCTAAAAACCAACATCTGGGGCGCCTGGGTTGCTCAGTGGGTTAAGCATCCGACTTCGGCTCAGGTCGTGATCTCACGGCTTGTGAGTTCAAGCCCCACATCAGGCTCACTACTGTCAGCCTGTCAGCACAGAGCTCACTTCAGATCCTCTGTTCCCGCTTCTCTGTCCCTCTCCTGCTTGTGCTCTCCCCCAAAATAAATATTTTTTTACAAATTAAAAAAAAATAAAAACCACTCTCTCAGGAACCAAGGGTATCCAAAGTTTTGTAATAGCAAGTTACAGGATAAGAAAATCACATGCAAGTGAATTTAACAAAGTACTAAGACAAGAAGGTTCACAATGAAAACATACTTCTCTCTCTCACACGTGCGCGTGCACACACACACACACACACACACACACACACACACACACACACACACACCTTGCTTAGACCAATTAATTCCAAGAATGCAAGAATACTGCTTTGCAACTTTGGTGGTGAACCAAAGGGCAATCCTACAGGCACTGCCCCAGCGCAGGCTTCCCTGAGCACAGACAAACGCTGAGGAGGTATTCTGGTTTTCTCACATTGGAGAAAACTAAAGAACTGGGGCCCCAACAGATGCTGGTAACTTACCACCTGCTACTACAGTGGCCTAGAGAAGGCCAAGAAGTAAGTACTACAGAAGCGTAAGGAAGAGATGGTGGTATTTCACAAACATTCTTGGCAAGGGAAATCATTTTACTGTCTCCCTGAGCCACGGAGCTGGCTGCCGGGTATGGAGTCAGGCACAAGGCTTAAGCTGGGCCACGTCTGCTAATGTGTCGCAGAAGAGACAACTGAGGGTGGTGGGTTTCCTGCTGGACCAGATCACATTGTTCTAACGCACGTCGTGTCTCAGCTTGCTCAAGGTAATGATATAACATACGGTAATGTTATATACATAATATGATATGACACGGCTTCATGATATGCGTATCATAAAGAGCTCTGGACAGGAGAATGCTTAGGAGTATGTGGTAAGTGGAGTAAGAAAGAAAAAAGGAACTGAATGCATATCCCACATTCTGAATCAGAAATTGTATTTTGTCACTCTATTACTGTCAGATACCAAGAGACTCTCACTCTATAGTAACGGAAGTTATTTTAGTTGCTGAATAGATACTCTTAGCTATGGACTGGCCACCTACTTATCCCACCTTGAGAAAACAAAAACGCGCGGAAAGACAGCGGCCTATGTTTTTGCACGCTCCCAGGCCAAGCAGGTGTCAGCGCCTTACTTACCCTTTTCTCATGACTTTCTACCAGAATCACACTCAACATGCCCTTGACCGCCCATGAGACCATGAGAACATCGGGAACATGTGTCTGACTCATCTTTATTTCCCTACTGGGGACCACTCTTCAGCGCGATGGGCGCTTCTGCTGGTAGTTCTGCCTAAACACCCTGTAGCCCCACGGTGGCTCTGGCACTGCCTCGTTCAGGCTCCTCCCTAGCCATCCACGTGGCCCAATTTGAAAACTGACACCGGGGGTTTTCTACAGTTGTTTGCAGTCATGTTTCCCTGCTTAAAATCAACTACAGGGTGCCTGGGTGGCTCAGCTGGTTAAGCGCCCGGCTCTTGATTTCAGCTCAGGTCATGGTCTCACAGTTCATGGGTTTGAGCCCTGCGTTAGGCTCTGTGCTGGCAGCATGGAGCCAACTTAGGAGTCTCCCTCCTTCTCTCTCTCTCTCCCACTCTCTCTCAAAAATAAATAAAGGGGCGACTGGGTGGGTTAGTTAAGTGCCTGACTTTGGCTCAGGTCATATCACAAGGTTTGTGAGTTTGAGCCCCACATCTGGCTCACTGCTGTCAGCACAGAGCCTGCTTCAGATCCTCTCTCTCTCTCTATCTGCCCCTCCTCCACACTCTAACACTCAAAAATAAACAAACATAAAAAAAAACAAAACCCTTAAAAAAAAAATCTGCGATTGAGTCCCGTAAGCTAGAGCCCAGTCCAGATCCCCGAGGTGGCAGGCCCAGCTAATCTAGCCTCCGTCCACATCTTTAATCTTCCATCATCCCTCTCTCAGAGCCAACACTGTAAGTTCACCCCACCACCTGCATGCCAGCATCACTGTGACCCAGTGCTGACACACCATCTCACGTTTCCCAATCCCCGTGTTAGCAATCCCTCGCCCGCTCGTCTTCCTAAATGGCTCCTGCTTTCCCATCAAGATGGGTTCAACGGTCATTTCTTTGAGAGCTTCCCTGAGCGTGGCCCTTCCCTACATGGGAGTCTCAGCAATGCTCTGCACTCCGATGCAAAGCCCTTTGTGTGTGTTTTGGACCTTCTTCACTAGATGCCCCGCCCCTGCCTTCCACCAGCCAGGAGGTCATCCCGCACAGGGGCTACGCCTTCTCCTCTCTGGACTCCTGGTAGTTCCCAGCACCCACCAGGCACTTGAGGTTTCATGAGTGACCAGTAGGGAGCTGACTATGAATGGATTACATTTCCAACTGTGGTCTCTGCAATTGTAACTCAAAGAGATTGGAAACAACTAAAGCTAATGCTTGTCACACACGTCCCAAGCTCCTGGCAAAGTATTTATAACTCCATGAGGGCTTTACAAAGTCGTTATCTTCTGAGAATCATATAAAGTTCCATGAGATTGGCCCTTTGGTCCTTATGATGGAGTGGGGCAAATGGGTCGCAAATCTAATGTGGCTTAAAAACGTGGGTGTACGAAAAACAAACAACCCAGTGAAGAAATGGGCAGAAGATATGAACAGACACTTCTCCAAAGAGGACATCCAAATGGCCAACAGACACATGAAACGATGCTCAGCGTCCCTCATCATCAGGGAAATACAAATCAAAACCACACTGAGATACCACCTCACACCGGTCAGTGGGTAAAATGAGCAAATCAGAGGACTCCTGATGCTGGTGAGGATGTGGAGAAACGGGCACCCTCCTACACTACATTGGTGGGAATGTAAACTGGAGTAGCCCCTCTGGAAAACACTGTGGAGGTTCCTCAATAAATTAACACTAGAACTCCCCTATGACGCAGCAATAGCACTCCTAGGAATTTACCCAAGGGATACAGGAGTGCTGATGTATTGGGGCACATGTACCCCAATGTTCATAGCAGCACTCTCAACAATAGCCAAAACATGGAAAGAGCCTAAGTGTCCATCAACGGACGAATGGATCAAGAAGATGTGGTTTATCTATATGATGGAATACTATATGGCAATGAGACAGAATGAAATCTGGCCATTTGTAGCAACATGGATGGACCTCGAGGGGGTTATGGTGAGCAAAATAAGTCAGGCAGAGAAGGACAGATACCATATGTTTGCACGTATAGGAGGATTAGGAGGAACTTAACAGAGGACCGTGGGGGAGAAGAAGGGGGAAAATAGCGGGGGAGAGTGAGGGAGGCAAACCATGAGACTCTTGAATGCCGAGAACAAACTGAGGGCTGATGGGGGTGGAGGAGGGGAAGGGGGGTGATGGGCATGAAGGAGGGCACTTGTGGGGATGAGCACTGGGTGTTATATGGAAACCAACCTGACAATAAACTATTAAAAAAAAAACTTGTGGGTGTATTACACTGATCATGGTGAGCGGGGAGTGATGTATAGAACGGGTCACAGTGGGTGGGGAGTAACGTACAGAACTGTCCAGTCAATGCTGCACACGTGAAACTAATACAACACTCAATACTAACTATTTTAATAAAAAAAAACTTGGAAAAATAAAACTAAAAAGAAGTGGGTAGGGAGGGAGGAGTACGTGGAGGACAAGAAGATTCATTTACTCTCCACCCTGCTAGGTGCCAAGGAGACAGTATTCTAGTTCTTGACATACTCACAGTCCCACAGGAAGAAGTGACACATAAGCAACTATCCTCAAATAATCAACACACTGTATTCAGTGTCCCCCCAGTGATAAAAAAAAATTAAGTTTTCTTTCTCTCTGGGGCACCTGAGTGGCTCAGTCAGTTGAGCGTCTTGAGTCTTAATTTCCACTCAGGTCATGGGCTCACGGTTTGTGAGTTGGAGCCCCGTATCAGGCTCTGCGCTGTGTGGAGCCTGCTGGGGACCCTCTCCCTCTCCCTCTGTCTCTACCCCTTCCCTGCTTGCTCTGTCTCAAAATAAATAAATAAACTTAAAAAAAAAAAAAGTTTTCTTTCTCTCTGAGCAAAACTTTGTTCAGTGTCCCATGTAGGTTTTTCACGTCTAGGTGATAGCTTTTCCAAATGAAGAAACAAGCACGCTCATCACAAATGTCCCACATACATACCAGGCCACATGAGAAACCCCCCGAAGGCCTGGGTTAAGCCTTTCAGCCACACAGTCTTCTCCACCAGAGCATCAAAGTCCATGGAAGGCCGGTTCTGAAGCAAGACCGCAGCCATGAGGGCCCACGGGCTCAGAGCCAGGTTTTGGATTTGCAGAAGCTGCATTTTATAGGCAACTTCAGTGACAAAGGCATGCATGTCTTCCGACTGTTTCTGAGGGATATACCTAAAAGGAAGAACAGAGAACAACAAATTACAGCTTTACTACCCACACGAATGTGAATGGTGGGGGAGGGGAGCAGGAGAGGGCTTCTCATTCTTTCTGCCAACCGAATCCTCTCGGGTCATGGTGCAAGAATGTACCTCCACTGTGGTGTAATCTGTCCACTGCCTCTGTGGTATGCTCTTGAGAGGGGATAAAATATACCCAAGGGGACAGAGTCCTATTCCTCCTGGCTCCAGGCAAAACGACTTCTGTTGTTTTATAAACAGGATGTATCTCTTCCTCTGTGAAAACTGATGCCTCCCCCAGTGGACTGAACCACTGTGTCCTCTCAGAGTCTGCTCGCTGTACTGTGAACATCTCTCTCACAGAACACACTTACCAGCTTACACGGGCTACACAGCTTGCCTGACTGCTCTGCTGCCCTGCTGAGCAGCTCAAGGTCACCTGATCATCTTCAGGCATGGATCACACAACTTGGAATCAAATGATATCAGAAGCCTGTCCAGAGCAGGCTGAAGCAGGGATAGGCACAGGGTCTGAAAGCGGCCACATCGTATGGTGGCTTAAAGTGAAAGCTACACCAGTGAGGGCACCCTGTCCTACGTATCTGATTTACAGTGTGAAAGCCTGTGGCAGCATAAAGCTGACACCTCCTTGCTAACAAAGCTCTAATAAGGCACTCTAGCTGCGGTGGGGCCACTGGCGCTATGGATCAATTACGAATGACGATGCAGTCCTGTGAAGCCTGGCTGAGCAGACGGTTTCTGTCTCCCTGACTTCCCCACGTGCACTCCTCTAAATTACAAAAATCCAAATGTGTACCTGTACCTGCATCCTGGAAGAACCGAATACACTTCTGTGCCCATAAAACTATATAAAAGTTATTTTAGAAGAGAGAGAGCACATGAGAGTGGGGAGAGGGGCAGCGGGGCAGGGAGAGAGAGAATCCCAAGCAGGTTCCATGCTCAGCACAGAGCCTGAGGTGGAGCTTGATCCCACGACCCAACGATCATGACCTGAGTCAAAATCAAGAGTAGGATACTCTACCGACTGAGCCCCACAGGTGCCCCAAAACTGTAACCTTCCTGAGGACTGGGACTCACCGCCATTCATTACCACCACTGATCCTTTCCAGGATTGAAAATAAGCTTTTCCACATACTCTGGCCGACCTACCAACAGTGCTCAGCAGTGCCCACACACGCAGCGCAGGCAGGTACTGCACAGCACAGCACAGTGGAGGCGGAGGGCCTTGGCTCCCGAGAATGGGCACTGTCTGACTCTGCGTGTTCAACAGACATATCCTGCAGCTAATGGTTCGCTTTGGCAAACACAATTCTTTAACCGCAGCTTTCTGCTTCTCTGATACGTCATCTCAGATAACGACGCTGCGGTCCTGGGACGGGTCAACTCAAGAATCAAAGACACATCCAGGTTTTCATCCTTTTCTCTGTGTTGGTTACGAGAACACAGGTCATGCACCTTGGAACCAGGTTATACGGGCTCCGACTCATCCTCCCGGCCGCCAGAGATCGGAGGGACACGGGGTCTCCAAAGTACACGTGGATATTCCCAAAATTTTCAGAGAGAATCTTCCTGGCTTTCAGCAATCCCTAGTGGCATCACAACAGGGGACACAAAAATAAACAGGAGTAAGTTCCAAAAGGAGCTGGTGTATAAACGAGCAGTTTCTCTTAAATTCAAATAAAATCAACTTTGGTTATCCTAAATTTACGCACAGTGGTGGATTCCTTCGGCTTAGGCACCCCCAGAAGCTCATAGGCATAAAGAGTTTCTTCCAATATCTTATCGTAACTGATGCTAATTGGAACAAGGTAGGTATCAAAGACTTCTCTTTTAAAAAATGGTTCCATCACAATATTCAGAAGACCTGTAACCAGGAAGAAAGGGTTTTCCATGTGTACTGAAAAGTGGATACACATGGGTATATAAACAGGAAGCATGAAGAGTGCATTATATACTAAGCCCATAAACAAACAGTTATGACTTAAAGAAACAGTTACACTTAAAAAGGATAGACTATCTTGAAAGCGGAAAAAAAAGCGGCAAGCTGTATCCAGCAGCTATGACCACACCGCTCCGTCTGGGTCTGTATTCCTCCCTCAATCTCTAAAAGACCTACCAAATTTCGGAGTCAGTGTCTTGGCAGTGCGACTTCTTGTCCCTTCGAGGAAAAATTCAACAGGAGCATAACCATTCTTTAAAGAGAAAACAAAAAGAAACAAAACAAAACACAAAACCCATTGCCTACTCTCAGAGTGAGAAAAGCTTCTTTTGATTCCTTCCCCGAAGCTCCCCACCACACCCCCCTGCCCCCCCTCCGCCCCTGCCTTTGGAACCAACACTGCGCACGCACAGGGCGCAGGGGCGAAGCGCAGGCAAGACGGCTGCGGGGCGGATGGACTGCGGAGGCCATGCGCGTTCCTGCAGCGGGAAGAGCATCCTGAGCTCCTCCGGCAAGCTCGCATGAAAAGGAAGCACAGCTTACAAGTACTTGGGAATCATCTGCATTTACCCGTAACATGGTTTTCACGTATTCAGAGAACACAGCCCAGTAAAGTTTATTGCCACCAAAAGTGCGCCGCATGAAAAAGGCACCCGACATCCGCAGCAGCTCACTGACCATTTTCATTCCAAGGAAGTCTAGGAGATAAATACAGAAGGGGACCATCTTTTTTTGCAGGTCTTGGAACTTTCCATAAATACCTAAAGTCACACTCCGTGAAGAAAGATTTCACGTAGGGCAGGCAGCCCTATGGTATCAACAATGACACTTCCCGAGATGAACATCCCTTAAGGACGGGTAACAGAATGATGGGAGAGTAGGCGCTGTGTGGGCAGGCCGGCTGGGAGGCTACCTCCAGGGAACCCTCGCACCTCGCTTTTCCGACCAGACCGCCAGAGACCGTGGCCTCAGAGGGAAAGGGACCAGCTCAATAACGTCATCACGCCGAGGTCTTTAGTTAGCAGTGCTGCTGACATGGACGACAGACCAGCACGTGTCTTCCATGCTGGACAGCTGTCCAGAGCAGCTCTCACCGTTCTTGTTTACCCAGGAGGGAAAAGGATCAGCCTTCTTTGAGTGGCACAGAACAAATCCCGCAAGTCTTGGAGGAGAGGAAGAGTTCTACCATCACTTTTAAACCCCCCCTTCTTTCCATTTTCCTTACTTTTCAAATAACTTCCTCACATGTTTGTACAGATGAAAATGCTTTTGAAGTAGTTAAGTCCCTGGCAGTTTTCACCTGTTTACTGCATTTATTGACCAAGGTATCCCAACTTTCCTGGCTACCTCAAAAGGCAGGTGATAAACAATTATTTGCTTTAACAATCCTGGTTTTAGGAATCAGTCTTATAGAAGTAAAAACACTCATATAAAAATACGTAAAATTGAAACCACAAAAGTGCCAAACTATGATACACTTACAGTGCCGAATACTATGTAGCTCTTAAAATGTTAGACATGAAGTTGGACCTTGACCTTACAGTGCACACAAATTTCACTCAAGACTGACCAATATATGACCTGAAACTATAAAATTCTTAGAATTTATAGTTTATAGGAGTAAAACTTTATGACATTTCATTTGGCCTGCATTTCTCAGATATGACACCAAAAGCACAGAGAACAAAAGAAACTGACAGAGAAATTGGGCTATAAAGAAAAAAGAAAAGCTTCACTGAGAGAGTGCAAAGTCAACTTTGGGAGACACCTGATGAGAAAAGCGAAAAATAATCCTTGCAAATCATATATCTGATATAGGGCTATTATCCAGAATATATAAAGAACCCCAACAACTCAAGAACAAAAAAAACCCAAATGACCTGATTAAAAAATGGGCAATGTGCTTGAGTAGCCACTTCTCCAAAGAAGATATAGAAATGGCCAACAAGTATATGAAAAGATGATCAACATCACTATTTATTAGGGAGATGCAAATCAAAATCATGCTGAGATACCACTGCACACCCATTAGGATGGTCATTATTAAACACACACACACACACACACACACACACACGAAAATAAGCATTGGTGAGGACGTAGAGAAACTGGACCCTAGTGTACTGCACTGGTGGGAATGTAAAATGGTGCAGTCACTGTGGAAAACAATACAGTGGTTCCTTGAAAAATTAAAAATAAAATTACCACATAACCCAGGAATTCTGCTTCTGGGTATACACCTGGAAGAACTTAAAGCAGAGACTCAAAGAGATATTTGTACACCTATGTTCATCGGCATTATTCACAGTAGCCATGAGGTGGAAGAAACCAAAGTGTCCACTGGTGGATGAAGGACTTAACAACATGGGTCTATACATACAATGAAATGTCATTCAGCCTTTAGGAAGAAAATTTTCAAACACGGTATGACATGGATGGACCTCGAGGACATTACGCTGAGTTAAACAAGCCAGTCACAAAAGGACAAATATTGTACGATTCCACTTATAGGAGGTTCCTAGAGGAAACACAGAGAGACAGAAAGTAGAATGGCGGCTGCAGGGGCTGGGGGGAGAGCAGAATGGGGAGGTGAATGGGGAGAGAAGTTCAGTTTTGCAAGACGAGAAGTGGGTGGAGCTCTGTGGATGGAAGGTGGTGATGGCTGCCCAACAAGGTGAATATACTAAATACCACTGAACTCTATGCTGAAAAACGTGTAAGTCGGTATGGTTTCTGTTTTATGTATTTTACCATGATCAAAAAATATATTAAAAACAAACAAACAAACCAGTAGGTCTATTTATTGACTTTAGAGATAACCACGGATATATGATCAAATAAGAAAAAGCAAAGGCAAGTAATACACGTCGGTGGTATCTCATTTTTCCATCCTAAACCAAAACCTCCATGTGCACACACACTTGCTTACGTCCGCAGCAAAGCTCAGCCCAGAGAGGCATAATCCAGACTAGCAAACCCCGGGACCGGATGGGAGAAGGGACAGGGTATTCTCATCATCATCTTCAAACACCTCGCTAACTGTTAAAGTCACTTTGGTGAATATTTCTATTTTTGTACTTTAAAAAAAAGGGGGGGGACAATACGTACCCATTCCCGCTGCTATGACTGGTACAGGTAAATCATAGTTGTACAAAAGAAAAGACAACATCAGAAAGTCAATGTAACTTCGATGACTGGGCAGCAGAACAACCGGGTGCTCCTGGATAGCTCGCTGCAGCTTTAAAATAAATATTCCGTTTTTAATACTTTCAGTTGTCATATTATTAAAATCACATCTCACATCAAAAAAAGGAAGCATGTGTTTACGCACAGAGGGAACACGAAGGATAACAAGGTCTTTCTGCCTCCCCTGCTACATACAGAATCCCCTACTACATTTCAGAGTTTTACTAACATAAGCACACATGATGAAAAACCATGAAAAATGTAAATTTCACAGAAAATAATAATAACAGTGATAAACCCTAACCTACCAGTTGGGCACCATATTAAGCATTTTACATACTAAGCATTTCACATGCACTGCTTAACTCCACATATTTGTAAATAAGGCCTAAGCATTAAGTTCATTTGCGACAGGGTCATGCATCTGATCAACGGCTGAGCTGGGAATGGAACGGAAATCAGCCTGAATTAAAACGTCAGCTGTCAGGGCACGTGGGAGGCTCAGGTGGTTAAGTGTCTGACTCCTGATTTCAGCTCAGGTCATGATCTCTCCGTTGGTGAGATCGAGCCCTGTGTTGGGCTCCATGCTGACAGCGTGGAACCTGCTTGGGAATCGCCCTCTCCCCCTCTCTCTGCCCATTCCCTGCTTGCACAGTTGTGCTGGGTCTCTCAAAAAATAAATAAACTTTAAAAAAAGTCAGCTCTTAGTGCTAGACTAATTGCATGTAGTAAGAGGGAACAAACCTTCTTCCAGGTAGATTAATGAAAACAAATCTGGGATAGTAGAATAAATGAGAGGTATGGTATTTCTCTATACACTGGACTGGCTGCAGGAGAATGGTTGCAATTTGACTTCCAGATATATTCTGTAGGCTATCAAGATATCTCAAATATATTCACTGGTATCAGTATGTTATCTGTTTTTCTTTTTTTAAATCTAAATATAATTCACCAAGGCAAGGTAATGTGTGATCAGTTAAGTCGACATGGCCAGACAACATTCTCTGGATGGTTTTTTTTTTTCTTTTTAATTTATTTATGTTTGAGGGACAGAGTGTGAGCAGCGGAGGGGCAAAAACGGAGAGAGACACAGAATCCGAAGCAGGCTCCAGGCTCCGAGCTGTCAGCACACAGCCTGATGCGGGGCTCAAACCCACAGACCATGAAATCATGACCTGAGCTGAAGTCACCGCTCAACCAAGTGAACCACCTAGACGCCCCTCTCTGGATGGCTTTACCAAACATTCCTTGACAGAGATCCAGAGAGTAAGCCGGCAATCTAGAAATGAGTCAGAGGAGGAAAAAAGAATACTTGAAAGTAAAGTAAATGACTGTATAAAATAAACCTTAAAAAGACATGTACAGGAAGGCCAATGAAGGTGAGGGCTTCTTGGTAAGAGGAAAACCAGTATTAAAAAACATAAATGAATAAAAATAAGAAAAGCTCTTCCTTTCAGAAGAAAGTGGGCTATTAACAGGACTGATGGAATTAGAAAAATCACCATTTGGCAATCATTAGAGTAATAATTGGTTCGGTCAATGTAAAAGCTAATGGAGGAAGTACAGTGGACCATTCTTGAAGCATCTCTCCACAAGATACTTATTCATTACAAAGGGAGACACAGTAACTTTCTAGTGTAGAAACCTGGCTAATGCCACCTTTACCAAATGCTGAAGTACACAGCAGCAGGTGTGAAGACAGACCATGCTGAAGACAGACAGCCCCCAAGGGCTCCTGACCTGCTGCCCTGAGAGGGACACAATGTGACTCTACCACTGAGAAAACATCACTCAAATCCAAATCAAGGCAAGCTATAAAGTAACTGGTCTGGTTGTTGTTTTTTTTTCCCTAAAACTAACACAAAACACAAACAAAGGACAAGGTATTGTTCTAAAATTAAAAGGGTCTACAGAGATAAGGAAGCTGAATGTAACGCATGATGTAAGATTTCCTTTTGCTAACGAGACAGAACTGGGACAATTGGTCAACTACGAACAAGGTCTGTATTCTGGTGCTAAACGTCAGGTTGCTTATTTTGATAATTGCACCAGAAGGGAGGGAGTGTCATTAACTGTTTATGGGAAAAACACACCGGAGCACTGAGGAAAGGATTAAGGAAATACTGTAGGGGAATCTAGGTGAATCATAGACAGAGATTCTTGGTATTTCTTCTGTAACTTTGCGGACATCTGACAGTCGGTTAGCCTATAAGCGTTACCTGACTGAGTAAGTTAGTCTCCTGTCTGCAGATCTGAAAGTATCAAACATCACCTCTTCTGCCCAGCCTGCGTGCCTGAGGCCAAGGGCCTGCTCATTCGGTGCAAAGGGAGATGTCTCCTCATTGATTATATCATGAGGGTAGAAGAAGAGATTGTTTTTAAACAAGCAATACTCACTTTCTGAATACCTTCTTCATTTACACACACTTTTGAGAAAATTTGTTTAAATATTTTGCTCAGGGCAAAGGCAAAAAAACGGATGGCTCCCAGACGCAGTTTGTGGCTCATTTCATCCAAGATCTCACAAACTTCCTCGCGGAGGACATCGACAGATTGAAGGGATTCCTTGGAAAGCTAGAAGGAGAAGGGAAAGCGGGGGATGTTTCTGAAGAAGCCAGAACTGTATTCCCTCACGCCGGTGACTAGTTCCAAATGGACCAATACTATATAGCTCGAAAATGCTATGCTCTCTTCATGTAAACTGACATAATTTATTTTCCAATACAACCAAAGTAGATAAATGATCCTATTTAGATACCTTCACAGACTAGAAATTCAAAGAGAATCATCTTTCAAGGACAGCATTTTAGACTAAAGAAAACATCTCCCCTTTCATCTGATTTGTTAATAAGCTTACAACGAAATTCTCTAACATATGCTGTTGTCTATGAATTAGTGTCTTAGATTACGTATTTAGCAGTAATTCTTTCAGTAGATTGTTGCAGCACTCTACCTGCTTGCTCAATGCCATTACAAGGTAATATATAAGGTAAAAATCCCAGCTTATGTTGCAATAACTGTTTACTCAGATATACAGGTCACTGGGACAAAACTCTCCCAAGTATCAAAGAGCAACTAGTGAAATCGATGCCCTCACAACGGAACTCCCTTTATTCACATGGGATACACCACCTCTTATTGTAAAGAGAACAAAATATGGGCCTGGAGCTAGGCCTGGAGATGAACAGGTCAGTTTCTGCCCTTAAGGAATCCTAATCTGACTCTTTTTACTTTCCCCTAAACAAGCATGTTGGAAAAAAGTGGAGTCTGTGTGATAAGTAACAATTATCCTTTGCGGAGGACAATGTTCTGCTTTAGGATGAGGCCCAGAAGGTCAGAGGGTAGGATGCTGGAATCCTAGCTTCCTAAATTACATGCAGTGAGGAGACTGCTTCTCTTTAAAAAAAAAAAAAAAAAAAAAAAAAAAAAAAAAAAAANAAAAAAAAAAAAAAAAAAAAAAAAAAAAAAAAAAAATGAGGTCAAATTAACATACCATCAAATGAGCCATTTCAAAATAAACAGTTCAGTGGCCTCTGATACCTTCACAAATGGATAATTATCCTCTACCTAGCTCTGTATTTTATCTTTTTCAGGGAAACAGAGGAATCCATGGGTTCGTGGTAAAGATGGATTTCAGGAAACAAGCCTAGGAAAGGGAGTACATTTGAAGAACTATCAAAATAGTTGAGGCCGGAGACAGAAAAGGCCCAAACAAAAGTAATGACAGGTGCTAGGGAGAAGGCGGAGGGCAGGGAGATGCTCAGTTGTTTCAGGCAACAGAATGGATGGTGGTGCAGTCCTGAAATGGGGGACACAGACCAGGGGTAGAAGGCAGTATGGTGTAGGGGTGGAGAAGGCGGGTGTATGGATTCTGAGGGGTTTGTGAGACATACAAATTAGATGACCTGCAGGGAACAGGACGGTTAGAGACACAAGTCTGAACCCTGATAATCAGCCAACGCTAGAGGTCCTGTCTGAGTACCACCAGGCCACGGTTGGGAACGAAAATGAAGAAGATGGACAAAATGGGTGAGGGAGGCTGCAGGGGTAAAGAAGCCTCAGGGTTCAACCTTGAAAACCGCTTGCCTGGCGGATGCAAGAGCTTGTACAGAGATTAGCAAGGGGGATATGAAGAGAACTATACTGTGGGGTGCCGCAAGTGTCAAGAGAGGTCTTGCAGGAGTGACTGCCCAACAAACACTGACACAGTTAAGAGACAGTGAAGACTAAAAGGGCCCCTAGGATCGGGTCCCTTGGAGATCCACAGCGACCTTTACTGGATGAGGTGCACGGCCCGTGGAAAAGCTGGGCTGAGAAGGGAGAGAGAGATCGTGTGCTGGAAAGAGACTATGTGGCCAAGTGGGCCATCCCCCAGCCAGGAAGCACGCACACCAGTGGGGCCGGGGAAAAGGCTGAAGAGTAGGAAAGACATGACCCCCGGGGTCTGAAAGAATTAGGCAGATGAAGAATGCAGGGGAGCAGGCTGGTCTATTCAGAAGGAATGCCTTCTCCAAGACTGGAGGAAAGCGTGGAGTCAGAGAATGAGCTGATCTCTTGTTCTGTTCAAGTGGGCTTCTCATTTGCTCCACAGATATGTCTTCCTCTTCCTGGAAACCCAAGAGATTAAAAGACGAGCCAAAGCCTTGTAAGTGCTTGTCTGGGTGCTGTCCCTCTTCAGTCTGTCTCCACACATCTCATCTGTCCTCGGCTAAAAGCCCTTTGATGGCGCCTCTTACATCCTGTGAGCCAAAGACAGCCTGGAGTTGGAGCCAAAGTGGCCACAGAGTTGGAAAGATAGACAAGAGCTCTTGAGGAGAACACATCGGCATCTCCCGGTGACTGACAAGGATGAAGGGGAAGCAGGAAGCTGAAGGTGGCATGCTTGTGGTTTAAGCAGCAGGCACACAGAGGGGTTGTTCTTGGAAATATGGAAAACAGGGTGTGTGTGGGGGTGAGGTGGGGGTGGGACCGCAGTGGGGATGGGAGGGTCAGAGAGTTTGATTCAGACAATCTGAATCTGAGAGGCTTCTGGATTTTCCAAGTAGGTATTCCAGTAGACATAAAAATATGGGTCTCAAAAAAGATCTGAGCTGAAGCAATGCTAATTATTATTTATTACATACTGTTATATGCTTATAACATAACATGACATAAGTTATCAGCATAAGGAAGATACTTACAATTCTGGTAATAAATAAAACTGCTCAGTGAGTTAGAATAAGTGGTTAGAACAAAAAGTTGAGGAACAGCAGCATTTAAAGAGACAGGAGAAGGCAAAGAAGCACCTAAAGACAACTGAGGAAATGATCAAAAAGATTTGGTGGGTGGGGGTATGCCCTACTGAGTGGGTGGAGCATGATTATTTTTCTGTTTTTAGGTTTATTTATTTTTATCTTTTTTAAATGTTTTACTTATTTCTGAGAGAGAGAGAGAGAGAAAGAGACAGAAAGAGAGAGACACACACAGAGAGAGAGAGAGAGAGAGACAGCATGAGCAGGGGAGGGTCAGACAGAGAGGGAGATACAGAATCCGAAGACAGGCTCCAGGCTCTGAGCTGGCTGTCAGCACAGAGCCCGACGCGGGGCTCGAACCCATGAACCGTGAGATCATGACCTGAGCCCAAGTCAGATGCTTTGCTTAACTGACTGAGCCACCCAGATGCCCCTAGGTTTATTTATTTTTGAGAGAGAGAGATTGAACGAGTGCAAGCAGAGCAGAGCAGAGAGAGAGGGAGAGAGTCCCAAGCAGGCTCTGCACTGTCAGCAGAGCCTAATGTGGGGCTCAGTCTCATGAACCATGAGATCATGATCTCACCCAAAATCAAGAGTTGGACGTTTAACTGACTGAGACACTCAGGTGCCCCGGATCATGGGACTCTTGATCTCGGGGTTGTGAGGTCAGGTCCCATGCTGAGTGTAGAGAGTACCTAAAAATGTCTTTAAAAAACAAAAAAAGGAAGGAGAGTGTGCCAACGGCTACAAAGGATTCCAACAAGGTTGATTTTAGCTGTAAGGAAGGAAGACATTTGCAATCCTGGGGAGAGTAATTACAGTGGGTTAGAAACCAGATTCCAGTGAGCTGGAGCTGCATATACACAGGGGGTGAGAAAGTACAGAAAACACCCAACTGCTTCCAAGAGTAGATCATAAGGGGGAAAGGAAGTGCTGTGTCATAAGGGGGGGAGGGGGGGGCAGGAATGTGCTCAAAGGCTGATTTAAGCTGGAAGAGAATTAAGTATGTTCAGTGAGGATGGTAAAGAAGAGTAAGAAGTTGAAGACATTTGAGGGGACACACAATAGAGCAAAGTCCTTGAGGAGAAGGGAGCAGGTGAAGTTCAGAGCAAAGGAATAGGGGAGGGATTATACTCCCAACAGGAGAAATGGCTCCCTGTCCCCTCTGAACAGGAAGGAAGAAGAGAATGATGGGTATCAGATGCAGGTCAATCAGTAGCTTGATCATAGCAAGTTGAGAGTTGGCACATAATGGTTTACAATTTTTGTGAAGTGGGAAGAAAAGTTGAGGGTAAAGGGCGGAGATGGGAGGCTCAGAAAGAACAGGATGGACATGGACGCTGTCATTTTGAAGAATGGAAGAGACTTCACTGGGGAAACAAAGAATTCTTGGGTAACACAGAGGGCCCAGTTGTGTTACATAATCTTGAGTTATAACAATTCCGATCTACCTATACTCTGGGATTTTTTTCTCAAAAGCACAGCTGAGTTTGAGAAACACTGGCTTGTGTCAGTCATGTTTAACCTGGCTATGCACCAGAATTACTTGGGGAGCTTTTATTAATGTTTATTTATTGAGAAAGTGAGACAAAGCATGAGGAGGGGAGGGGCAGAGAGATGTAGACAGGGAATCTGAAGCAGGCTCCAGGCTCTGAGCCGTCAGCACAGAGCCTGACGCAGGGCTTAAACCCATAAGCCGTGAGATCATGACCTGAGCTGAAGTGGGCCACTTAACTGAGTGAGCCACCCAGGTGCCCCTACCTGGGAAGCTTTTATTTTTTTATTTTTATTTTTATTTTTTTAATGTTTATTTATTTCTAGGAGACAGAGAGAGAGACAGCGTGAGCAGGGGAGGGTCAGAGAGAGAGGGAGTCACAGACTGAAACAAGCTCCAGGCTCTGAGCTGGCAGTCAGCACAGAGCCTGACGCGGGGCTTGAACCCACGAACCGTGAGATCATGACCTAAGCGAAAGTCGGACGTTAACCAACTAAGCCACCCAGGCACCCCTGGGAAGCTTTTAAAAAGAAGAAGAAAAAGAAGAAGGCAGAGATGCGTGGGTCCTATTCCAGACCAATTAAATCAGGATCTCTGCGGACAGGACCAAGGCATTTTTTTTTCATTCATTCATTCAAGAAATATTTGCTGAATGTGTACTATGTGCTACGCACTAGGAATTCAGCAAAAAAAAAAAAAAAAAAGATAAAATATAGAATACAGAAATATAGAAATAAAAAAATAAAAAAAAAGAGTCATTAAGAGAGATAAAATTTTCGCCTTCATGGAGTTTACATACTGGTGGATAATAACAGTTAACTTTCTGTAAAAGGTCTAACAAAGAGTCAGTAGTGAGAATCACTGCCTTTAGCCTCTAATTGATGAGGAAACTTCACTTATGAAATAGGCCCAGTCAGAGGAGGCTGTTTTTCCAAGAAAGATCATGAAGGACAGATTAAAACAGAACAATTAGGAGCACAGGTCATATGTTCAAATCAGAAGAAAACAGCAGAAATAAAGAGCTTTTCTGAGGCCATAAACCTGACTAAATTCCACTTAAAAGCCAATGAAGTAAAAAACCTCTCCAGGTAAACCTCAAGGCACAAAGGCACCTGGGCAATATACAGGGAGAGCCGGCCCTCAAGAAGCGGTCATCCGGCCCACCGAATCCCTGTATCCTGAGGCCTCTGAATCGCATGTCCAAGACAGAACTGAGCGTTTCTCCCAAGTCTGTCCCCTCTCCTGGGCTCCCTATGGCAGCGAATGGTGCTCTCATTTTTGAGTCTTTTTCCTTCCCTTCGTTCACCCGACTGGTCATTAAATAAGGTCTACTCCATCTCTTAAACTTCTTAAATCTGTCCAGCTTTGTTTCTACGAGTGCTTACCAGTCTAGGCAAGTATGATCCCACAAAAGGAATTATCTTGGCAAAAGCATCATAACCAGACTTCCCGCCTCCATCTGTAGCAGAATGGCGCTTCTAAAACAGACACCGATGAGGCCACACTCCAACCTGAAACCTTACGTAGGGTAAAATCAAATTGCTCTGGATGGTTTATAAAACCCTTCACTATGTGGCCGCTGCTCGGCTCTCCAGTCTCAATTCTTATCACTACCCCTCCGTGCCCTCTTGGGTCTGGTCGTACCGAACTGCTTCTAGTACTGAGAGTACGCATGCTCTCTAGTCCTTAAAATAAGCAGGTGGTTCCCAAACTTCACTATACTTTGGAGTTAACTGGGCTTCTCTAGCTCCTTCCCTCTGATGTTCTGATTTAATTAGTATCGGGGTGAGATCTATGCACAGGGATTCCTGAAAGCTTCTCCAGCAATTTTAATGTGCTGTGAGTGAGGTTTGAAAACCAAAGGGAAAATGTTATCTGCTCTGCTAGGAACACTTCTTCACCCACTTCACCTGGACAACCCCTAATCATCTTTCAGGTAGGTATCATTATAAAAACATCAACTTTTTCCTTTTTTTTTAAATTTAAATTCAAGTGAGTTAACATACAGTGTAGTCTTGCCTTCAGGAGTAAAACCCAGTGATTCACCTCTTACTTAGGACACCCAGTGCTCATCCTGATAAGGGTCCTCCTTAATGCCCATTGCCCATCTAGCCCATCCCCCCACCCACCTCCCCTCCAGCACCCCTCAGTTTGTTCTCTGTATTTAAGGGTCTCTTATGGTTTGCTTCCCTCTCAGTTTTCCTTCCCTTCCCCTATGTTCATCTGTTAAGTTTCTCAAACTCCACACAGGAGTGCAATCATATCTGTCTTTCTCTGGCTGACTTATTTTGCTCAGCACAGTCCCCTCCAGTTCCATCCATGTTGTTGCAAATGGTAAGATTTCATTCTTTTTCATCATCGAGTAGTATTCCATTGTGTGTGTGTGTGTGTGTGTGTGTGTGTGTGTGTGTACACACCACATCTTCTTTATCCATTCATCAGTCAATGGACACAAAGAATCATGTTTCCAACTCCCTACACAAATTACTTGCCCTATAAGTAATTAGCGCCCCTGTATACTGGGCTCCCATCAGCATGTCTTCTCAGATTTCATTGTCAATTGATTATACCACTGTTGTCGTTCCCTATCAGACTACAGTTGACCCTTGCACAACGTGGGCGCTGGATGCCAACCCTCCATGCAGTTGAAAACCCATGAGTAACTTCTGACTCCCAAAAATCTTAACCAATAGCCTATTATTGACTGGAAGCTTTACAGATAACATGAAGAGTTGATTCACACCTATTTTCTATGTCATATGTATTATATACTGTATTCTTACAATAAGCTAGAGAAAATGTTTCTAAGAAAATCATAAGGAAAATACATTTACAGTACTGTACTATATTTATTAAAAAAAATATCCACTCTAAGTGGACCCGCACCATTCAAACTTGTGCTGCTCTCTGTTGGCTGTGGTTGAAGAGGGAATCACTTACCTGTTTAATGACATAATGAACCTCTTCAGAATTGAGAACACTGTATTTAATATCACTTGGCTTGCAAGGAATAATTCCCTTATAGACAAGAGGTGTATAGCATTTCATTGCAAATTTCAAGTCGCTGACATGCCTCCTCTCCTCTAAAATATCTTCAAATTCATCCCATTTTTTGAGCTCCTTCTGTGGGTAAGGAAAATGAAAGAAAGTAATGCACATACTATAAAATAAACTAGGGCAAATTAGGGACTACACTGGTAAGGTTTCATTGTTGCCAACATTTTTATTTGAGGACATATGAACAAGAGCAAAATGCACTGATCAAAGGTACTGAGAGAGAGAGAGAGAGAGAGAGAGAGAGAGAGAGAGAATCCCAAGCAGGCTCCATGCTCAGTGAAGAGCCTGATGCAGATGGCCTGAGCCAAACTTAAGACTTAGAAGTTCAACCCACTGAGCCACCCAGGCCCCCCTAATAAAATGTTTTAAAGCAAATCAATCAATCAATCAATCAATCAATCATTTTCCCCGCTAATTACCAAAGTGATAAGTGCTCCTTATAAGAATCTGGAAGTTACAGTAAAGCACAAAGAAGAAAATTACAATCACCTGTCGTCCAGTGACCCAGGGACCATTTTAGTGCACGCTTTTTTCTGGGCACGTAGACACATTGCCACCCGACACACATAGTTTGATTTGCCACTTGAGTTTTTCACTTCATGTAAAACCGCCTCCTTGTCCTTTCAGTTTCCTCTATATTACTTTTAATAATGGACATTTGACTTATTTTCCATACATTGTTATTAAAACATGCAACACTCACTATTATTCCTTTCTAATTTAATCATTAAACCCTGACCTCTTTCTAGTCTTTATCTTCCTAGACCTCCCTATGGCCTGACACCATTCTCAAGGGCTCCCTCCTTTCCCCACCTCCAACCATCCTGAAATTTTCCTACTTTGTTTTTTTGTTTTTAACATTTATTCATTTTTGAGAGGGAGGAGAGAGAGAGAGCACGAGAGGGGGAGGGGCAGAGAGAGAGGGAGACACAGGATGTGAAGCAGGCTCCAGGCTCCAAACTGTCAGCACAGAGCCCAAAGCACAGCTCAAACTCATGTACTGTGAGATCAATGACCTGAGCCAAAATCGGACGCTTAACTGACTGAGCCACCCAGGCACCCCCTTACTTTAGTTTTTAATTCATGACTCTTGTCACAGCAGAAGATCCACCTCCTTTCTCTAATCCAATGATTTCTCAACCCTGGGGGAAAATTTCACCCAAAACTAAAATATTTCTTCTTTCCTCCCATTCCCCTTAATGTTAACATCTCCAACTTCCTGTCTTCACTCCACCCACTGTACTGAGTACTCTCACCTACTCAACTGGCTTTATATACTAATTATACTTGCGGTCGAATCTCTTGCTTGGTTCTCTTCTCCCATGGGAGCTCCTGATATACACACTTAGTTGTCAACACTTCACATTTGGCCTTTCTAAACTTTATTTTTGAGAGGTACATCATGAGCAGGGGAGGGGCAGAGAGAGAGGGAGACACAGAATCCAAGGCAGGCTCCAGGCTCCAGGCTGTCAGCAGAGTCTGACATGTGACTCGAACCCACAAACTGTAAGATCATGACCTGAGCCGAAGCCAGATGCTTAACCGACTGAGCCACCCAGGCACCCCCACATTTGGCCTTTCTAAAACTGAACTCATTTCTCCTCTGCACAGTCCTACAACCTGCTTATTGTCTGGAGTTTACAAAAAATAACAGAAATCTCAACAACCACCATGCCATCTACATCCCTTGGCATTACTCTAGACCCCCCTCCTCCTCACCCTTACACACAATCCATCTGATCCCGTTAAGGTGGCCTTTAAGAATGCAGCACATCTACTCAGCCACAGGTCCAGCCTGTGCACTTTATCACAGTAGCCTCCTCACTGGTCTCCTTGACCCTTTGACTCTACCCTCCATGCTGTCTATGCTCTTTTCAAAACACAATTCTGACCAAATTGTTCCCTGCTTAAAATACTTAAATGACTGCCCACCTCCTGTAGAATAAGACCTAAGCCACTCCTGGTGTCGTCATGAACTGGCCTGTCCCTCCCTCTCCAGGCTCATTGGCCATCATGCTAAGGTCTACTCAATAGCAGATGATCTGCGTTTCCCCGAAACAATTGTTGACATGCCTCTGGGCCTTTGCACATGCTCCTCTCTGTGCTTGGAGGGCCTTTTTGTTCCTCTGTCATCCTTACTCCAGCACCACTCTTCTGAGAAAACTCTCCTTGAGTTGCCCAGATGGACTTACTCTTCCTTCCCCATCAGAACGTCTTTATACGGTACCTCCATCTATCATAATATGTATCCACAAGAGTTTGAATGTCTGTCATCCTAAAATGCAAGTATCTTGAAGACAGAAAACACATGTCCTCTTTGTATTTCCCAACATCTAGCTGTGTTTGGAATATAGAAGAACTGAATGACTAAATGTTGAAATAACATAAAAAAGAATAGAATGTTAAGGTGAGAACATGACTAGGCATTATGAGAATATAAACAAAAGAGCATTTATGAGGAGTTTCAATATCAAAAGGGTAGCATGTAAAACATGTGAAATATGCAGATACATACACTTTTATGCCCACATATACAAAGTATGAAGAATATATGAGGGAAAAATCTTTTTTTTTTATTAAAAACTTTTTATTGATTTTTTTTCAGTCTGAGGTTTTGTTGTTTTTACAGATTGAGTTCATTTCATTTTTTTTTTTTTTTACAAATAGTTTATTGTCAAATTGGTTTCCATATAACACCCAGTGCTCATCCCCACAAGTGCCCTCCTCCATGCCCATCTCNAACTAAGCCACCCAGGTGCCCCTTGTATTTCTTTTTCTTGTTGATTGCTGTGAATAGGACTTCTAGAACTATGATGAATAAAAGTGGCAAGGATGGAATCCATGTCTTGTTCCTGATCTTAGAGGAAAAGCTCTGTTTTTCACCATTGAACATGATGTTAGCTATGCTTTTGTCATATATGTCCTGTATTATTTTGTATCTTTCCTTTAAACATACTTTATTGAGAGTTTTTACCATAAATGTCTATTGGATTTTGTCAGACGCTTTCTCTGCATCTCTTGAGACCATCATATGATTTTTTCCTTTGTTAATGTGGCATATTATGTGGATTGATTTGTGAATATTGAACCATCCTTGCATCCCTGGAATAAAACTCACTTGATCGTGATGTATGATCCTTTTAATGCATTCTTGAACTCCACTTGCTAAAATTTTATTGAGGAATTTGCATCTATCTGTGTTTATCAGGGTTATTGGCATATAATAATTTTCTTTTCTTTTCTTTTCTTTCTTTCTTTCTTTCTTTCTTTCTTTCTTTCTTTCTTTCTTTCTTTCTTTTTTTCAGTGTCTTTAGTTTTCTTATCAAGGTAATGCTGGCCTTGTAGAATGAATTTAGAAGTGTTCCTTCCTCTTAAATATTTTGTAGTAGTTTGAAAAGAGTAGATACTCTTTAAACGTTTGGTAGAATTCACCTGGGAAACCACTGATTCTGGACTTCTATTTGTTGGGAGTTTTGTTGATTCCTGATTCAATATCATTATTAGTAATTGGTCAGTTAAGATTTTGTTTCTTCCTGATTCACTCTTTTAAGATTATATATTTCATTTTTTGTAGGTTCTAAGTTGTCTAATTTGTTGGCATGCAATTTTTCATAGTAGTTTCTTATAATCCTTTGTATTTCTGTGGTGTTAGTTGTAACCTCTCTTTCATCTCTGATTTTATTTATTTGGGCCCTCTCTTTTTTTCTTGATGAATTTGGCCAAGGGTTTATTTTGTTTATATTTTCAAAGAACCAGTTCTTAGTTTCATTGACCTCTTTTTTTTTTTTTTTACACTATTTAATTATTTATGCTCTGGTCTTCATAATTTTTTTCCTCTATTAACTGTGGGCTTTTTTTGTGTTCTAGTTCCTTTAGGTTTAAGATTAGATTGTTATCGTTTTTTTTCTGTGTGTGTGTATGTGTGTGTGTGTGTGTGTGTGTCTGTGTGTGTTGGTTTTTCTTTTCTTTTTTTTGAAGTAGGCCTATGTTGCTATAAACTTTCCTCTTGAAACTGCTTTTTCTAAATCCTATAGATTTTGGAATGCTGTGTTTCCATTTTTATTTGTCTCAGTGTAATATTTTATTTCCGCTTTTATTTTTTTGTTGACCTATTGTTTATTTAATAGTGTATTGTTTAGACTCTGTGTGTTTGTTTGTTCCAGTTTGGTTTTTTTTCCTTATAATTGAAATCTGGTTTTATACCATTGTGGTTAGAAAAGATACTTGATATCACTTCAGTCTTTTCTTTACAAATAGTTTATTGTCAAATTGGTTTCCATATAACACCCAGTGCTCATCCCCACAAGTGCCCTCCTCCATGCCCATCTCTCCCCTTCCCCCCCATCCATCAGTCCTTAGTTTGTTCTCAGAATTCAAGAGTCTCTCATGGTTTGCCTCTCTCCCTTTCCCCCACCATTTTCCCCTTTCTTCTCCCCCATGGTCCTCAGTTAAGTTCCTCCTAATCCTCCTATACGTGCAAACATGTGATATTTGTCCTTCTATGAGGGAAAAATCTTCTAACTGCTGGGATTCTGCTGTAAAACTCTGTCCTTGTAACATACCACACTCTTGCTTATAAGGTTCAAGAACCTTCTCAAATCTCACATTTCTCATCAGTAAAATAATATACAGTTTATGTATAGACTCAGACCTGGTACAATGTAACAAACTGGCATCTAAATTACATAGTTTTAGGGATTAAAGGAGACTTAGAGACTTCCCACTTAGTGGTCCTAGGAGTGGGAAGAGAACAGGATTGGAATCAGCTAGGGAGACAAATTATCTTCTCTCTCTCAATCTGTGTGTGTGTGTGTGTGTGTGTGTGTGTACAGGAATTTATAATGTTTATAAATATACTTTTATATTACATATACAAAATATTTAAAAATTAAGTATACACATATAGAGAGGGAGAGAGACGGAGAAAGAGGGAGACCCTTCCACACTGTTCACCTGAAAACGCTTAGTCATCGACCACAGCTCCTGTTGACCTCTGTGTACCATTTCCTGACTCTCCCCCTCATCCTAGACTGAACTGATCATCTTCTCCTTTGATTCTTAACTGAGCCTTTCATGACAGCATCTAAAATACTTCATTAAACCCAGATTGGTATCTTCCCTGCAAGACTGTAAACTTCTTGTCTGCGTAGGTCATGTGTCTTGTACATTTTTGTATTCCCGGTTCCTAGTAGGAATTCAATCATTGTAGAATAAAAAATAAATTACTGAATGAAGACACTTCCTGAGCCCTGATGCTGATGGCCCCCCAATATTCACAGAGTAGAGCTCAGACTGCTCCCAATCTGGTCCTAACCTGATGTCCAATCCAGTGGTTTTTAACCCAGGCTGCGCATGAAAATAACCTGGGCACTTAAAAAATATACTGTTGCCCAGGTCCCCCCAGAGATTCTTGATTGAGTCTGTGAACGGTACATGGGCATCAGAATTATTTTTAAAAGTACTCCAAGTGACTCCTACATGCACCTAGGGTTGAGTATTGACTACACATTTGTTGGCCTTCCCTATACATGATGATGAAGTATTTACCACCATAAAATAAATATATTTATCCAGCTACTCATCTAGGGGCACGGTCCAAAGAGGAGCCCAAGTAAGGTTTAGGTTATCCCCGCCCCCCTTATTTTTCTCTCTTGATGTTTATAGCACCTCCTCCGTATTTGTAGCTAAACAAGCTTCTCCTTGTACCTCTCTTTCAACGGCTCTGCAGGACCCATTCATTCCACAGAGAGTTAGGGAGAGCCCACAACGTACCAGGCACTGGTCTACAGGCTGGAATAAAACAGGAACAAGGCAGATAAAGAACACATACTAAGGGAGCTTATGTTGCATTAAGGAAAGACAGACAAACAAGTTCACTCAGGCACACCCCCAGTGGCAGGCTGGTGAATGTTTGACCATGGGAGAGCCCTGGCAGATTTCAAGCTGCCAGCATGACCTCCCTGGATGGAGAGTGGGGGAGAGATGGGCAGTAGCCTCTACTACATAGGATCACCACCTTACAGTCTGATGGACATAAATAACTTCAAAAGCGTAGAAAAGAGTAAAATTTAGTAAGATAATTAGGGAGTGCTGCATTTGGGGTATTTATTACTTTTGTTTTTAACAGAATTTATTTAACTGTAAACTTACAAGAGCCCGTCTTTAATTTTTCATAATGGCTGTCAACAATGGGCTCTACAAATGTCATGAAAAATTAACACTCAGCTTTGAGAGTCAGTACAAGGCAGCTGTACCACGACACTGGAAAAGGGAATATAAAGAAAATAAAATGCAGTTAACTAACAAGAAGAAGTGACTGGAGAGCTATCTTAGATTGAATGGTTGGGTAAGGCCTCTCTGGGAGGTGATATTTGAACTGGGACCTCAAATGGGACAGGGAAAGCAATGCAAATTTCTGGGAAAACAGGATACCACACAGAGGGAACTGGAAGCACTCTTGAGGAGAGAGCATGCTTACTGTCTGAGAAACAGAAGGCCAGTGTGGCTGAAGCCCAGTGAGCAAGATTACTAGAATCAGGGAATCAGTGTGGCAATGATGTAGTCTTGTAGGACATTGTAAGGAGTCCAGATTTTTCATTTGGACTATAGCAGGAAGCCATAGTTTGGGTTCTGGGTAGAGCAGTAAGTATCCATCCCCAGTCTTCTTTTCATTCCGTGGTCTCATGGAAAGATTTCAGGCAGACCTATGGCTTCAGATATAATTTACTCGCTGATGCCCGACAAACCCATATATTTAAGCTAGACCTGCTCTTTTGCTCGGGTACCATATTTCTAACTCTATCTGGAGGTCTCCCAAACACCCTGTGGGGTATCTGGTCCATAACACAGTAATGCACGAGTTACAAGTCATTAACTCTATAACTCGCGTCTGGAACTGAACACATCCCAAACTGAAATTATTACCCTGACACAACCTGCTCCTCTGCCCAAATTTCCTATCAGCAACATCCGCCCAGTTGCCAAATCACAGAAACCTCCTTTTCCTCAGCCACTGCATTCAACTATCCTATATATCACAACAGTTTACCCACCTCCCTTCTCCCCAGGCTCACTGCCACTGCCTCTGTTTTACTGCAACCGTGTTCGGTTGCTCTCCTATCAGATCCTCCTTCTACAGTCTCCACTTAAGTGAAGGTTATCCACACAAATAACCACTCCAAAAACCCAGTCTTAAGACTTCCAAAATACAAATCCGATCATCCTTACAGGTTCCCTTAGAAAGTTAAGATTTTATTCTTGAGTGTGTAGACATGATATATAAAACCCCTTTAGAAATACCTTCTGCCCACTTCCTTAGTTTTGTGTCCCATGTCTCCTTTATTCTACCTCTACCTGACTACTAGGGTCTTCCAGACATCCAAGAGAGTGGCTTTCTACGTGGATGCCTACACCAGTCTTCCTCTCCTTCGTCTCCCATTCACACCTCAAAACCTCAGCTCACATGTCACCCCCTCAGGTCAGGTTCCCCTTCTCATTCCTTCCACAACAGGCTGTGGATGGCGATCATCACCCTTATCTCACTTAATTTTAATTGTTTATTTTCATGACTTCCTTTCAAGTCCATGGAGGCAAGGGCTTTTAACTTCCATATACTGGACGTTGAAAATAATGACTAGGACGCTGTAGGTTACCTGTGCTGCAGTGTTTGCTGCAATCAGGAGTATCTTAAATAGCTCTAAGTACTACTCTCACATTGGAGTGTTGCACAAGAACAGTGTGGCTGAGGAAATAAGGACAGCCTGAAATAGTAAGAAAATGTTCAGGTTATTGTAAGAGTAAAGACTATGCAGTTACGAGAGTATTAAGGGCTTCTTTCCAGCCTCCAAGGTAGAAAAAGCTCACATACAATTGCCTTAATTTTTCATGTTGAAAAAGTTGACAAAAGTGCTATCATTAAAGAACCATTGGTAAATGGGGAATTACAAAACCAAGTCTTTCCTTTAATATGCGTGTGCAAAACTGCAGTCAATTCACAAGCCAGTTTAGGGCTGAGAACTGGATCCACACAGCGACCTGCTTCTCTACATGCCTGGTCTGGAATAGCAACGTCAAAAAGTGAGGTCAAAATAGTTCCACCACAGAGCTGTGGGGTGGGATGGTCACTAACTAGAGAGGTTAAAGTAATAACTCTCACAGAAGTGGACAGTTGACAGCAATTGTAAACCCAGAGCTCTCCACATGGAGGGAAGAGAAGTTTCCTCATGTTTCAAAGAATGCTGGTGTCCCAATTTGAAGGCAGCCCTCTATATAGCTTCTGTTTTGAAACAGTTTTCTGTTTATCTTGCTGTTTGCTCTTTTCCCTGTTATAACCTTCGTACGCAAATTAACATTATATTTAAATCAGAAACTGGCACTAACCTCCAGGACACAGTGACATGCTCTTAAAATGCATTATTTTATTTCCTTGTAAAGTAGATAAAAATTAATTTGGTGGTTAACAAAAAAAAAAAAAAAAAAAATCAGCTGCCCCAGAACCGTGCAATCCTGAGAACTACAAAGGGTTCACCTCACAAATTCTTCATATAAATAGGAAGCGACCAATATTCTGTTGGCAAAAAGGGTCAGTTAACATCAGGAGAGGGACAGGGCTGGGGGTTAGAAGGCAAGCTGCAGAGGCCGGGTGGCACCAGCGGTCTTCCAACACGACTTCTGCAAAAAGTACGGGCGGAAGGCAAAAACGCGGTCACGTTTTCCAGAAGTTCCCGATCTTTCTATTTTAAAAAAAAGTTTAAGTCTCATTACAAACTCGGTGCCCACATACAAGCCAAATACTCTTCTCCCAGGAGCATCACGGCAGCAAAAGGGCGGGGTGGGGAGCCACATGCTGACTATCAGGCCAGGTCGGAACCGCAGGTTTTTCTGGTGTAACCAAAAGGTAGCCCTCGCTAGAGATGGAGAGATCCCATTCTCACGCTCATTCCTGGGCCAGGGGCTCCCCGAAGGCCCCGTGACCTGGTAAAGGGAAAGAGAAGGAACGAGCGGAAAGGAACCAGAGGAACCGTCACCCATAGAAACTTCTAAAAGCACGCACACATTTGCACACGCAGCGATACACCGTTGCCTTGGAAACCAAGTCAGCCACCTCACCCCTCCTCGGCGGCCCCGGGACCCACTCTTTCGGTCCAGGGGTCGCGGCCCGTCGGAGGCTGGGACGGGGAGGGTGGGGTCCTCTCCTGCGGCCCCGCCCCGGGCCTCGTTCCCCCCGGCCGCCTACCGAGTAGAGAAGCACGACAGCGCCGTGACTGGCGGAGCCGACGGAGAAGCTAGCGTTAGATGAACTGGAAGAATCCATGGTGCGGCTGCCGTCCCGGGCAGGGCCTGAAATTCTTTGCTAAGCGGTGGTGGTGATGCTGCTGGGGGCGGTTCTTCCGCGCAGGGCGGCCCGACCTCGCCTAGGGCGGCGGCACCCTCTACGGCTTCTCCTCAGGACCCCGGGCGCCGCCATCTTAACCAGGACGGAAGCCGCGCCGGGACCTTCGACGCGCACGCGCAGCGCGTCAGAACTCGGAAGTGTGGGCGCCGCGAGGAGGGCATCCCGGCGGGCCCCGCACGGTACGGGGGTGGCCGACCTCGCGATGGCTCAGGAGCAGGGCTTGGGGTCCCCCGCGCCTCCGGGTTCTCAGACGCTCCTGGACTCCCTGCTCCGGA
The DNA here is from genome assembly GCF_003009895.1 of Hyaena hyaena. Lineage (NCBI taxonomy): Eukaryota > Metazoa > Chordata > Mammalia > Carnivora > Hyaenidae > Hyaena > Hyaena hyaena. The sequence goes on along the minus strand of NW_024080823.1, from coordinate 1,913,025 downwards.
ACCTCTACGACTTCGGTGAGTGCGGGGCCTCGGAACCCACGTGGAGACCGGACTGGCAGCCGAGGTGTCTGCGGTGCCGTCTGCACTGGGTCGCCCTCGGCATTCAAGGCTAAAGGTTCTTGCACGTGGAGCACCCATCACCCTGCCGACCTGGTTCTCATGATGGGTCCAGCACACACCTGCGTCCGAGTGCCCCTTTTCTCCTGCTCCACCATCAGCCTCTGTTGTTACTTTCACGAATCCAACCTCCCAAGTCGCCCCTGAGTATGGGCACCACCTAGTTGCTCGTCATGAGCACCAAGGCTTTCAGGCTTAAAGGGCTTTCGGAATAGCCCACCCTTTCACATTTCCCGGCCCTCTGGGAAGCCCGCTGCTCCCACAGTCCCCCCCCCCCCATCCCACCCCACCCCCAGTGATCCTGGTACATTGGTGCCCCATCCTTCGGTGTGTTCCTCCCCCACGGACTTCAGAGAACGTTTTCACGTGAAGCTTTTCGCTGCAGCCTTTTTTCTTCATTAAGTTGGCCAGCCTGTGCTCTCCTTCCTTTATGATGATTGAGGAAAAAGTAATAAAAGTTATTAGGGATTGGCACCCGCCCGGCACTTCGGTAGGGAAACAGTTCCACACACTGAAGAACTTACCCCAGGGAAGGTGACATCCCTTGTTCATGCACAGAGATAATTAGGCGTTGGCGCCTTTAAGGAGCAAGCATTTCTTAAATTTGTAAGAGGATGTTGCAAAAGCTGTATTAGTTTGGAGCCATTGCTCAAACTTCTCAGCTTATTTAAACAGTAAAAACAATAGCTAAAACTATGGTGTTTTTACCATGTACTCCATATTTTTTATGTATTTAATTTTCACAACCCAGTGAACTTGATACTGCCGCTAATCCCATTACTGCAAATGTAGAAACTGGCACTAGAGGTTAAAATACTTTCCAAAGCTCTCCTATCTAGCTCTTAATTTGCAGAGACTGGGTTCCAATCCCCAGATTGTCTAGCATGTACAGTTTCTGTATTTGTATGGACTGTACACTGGAGAGAGCATCTCTGAGCCCTTGGGAATACTGGAGGACAGAGAAGACTTGGTCCTTGGCCTTGAGAAGTTTAAAATCTAGAGGAAAAGACTATTCTGCCAGATCCTAAGTATAGTTCATGTCAACTCAGGCTTGAAATTATGCTAGGAGCTCTGAAGACATGGGCTGTAACTGCTCACTTTTATGTCTCTAATGCCAAAGTTTAGTTGACTGCTTAATAGAAGCCAACATAAACGACTGGCCGATATTTAGAGAGCTCTGTGATACTTGTTTGCAGGTGAGTAACAAGGCCTGGGATTCTTGTGGGAACCTTCAGGTGACTGATCTGAGTCGAACAGGTGAAACAGAGGAGGTAACAGGGGATTTAGTAGAAAATAGATGTGTTCAAATTGTATTAAGTTGTCTTAGATTCATCTGCCTTCATAACTGAAAGAAAACAGGAAAACTGTGATACCTACTCATAACCCTAGTAATTGTTAAAAAATAAAACAAAACAAGGGTACCTGGGTGGCTCAGTCAGCTAAGTCGCTGACTTGGGCTCAGGTCATGATCTCATGGTTTGTGAGTTTGAGCCCGGTGTCAGGCTCTGTGCTGACAGCTCAGAGCCTGGACCCTGCTTCGATTCTGTGTCTCCCTCTCTCTATGTCCCTTCCCCACTTGCACTCTGTGTCTCTGTCAAAAATAAATAAACATCAAAAAATAAAAAAAAATAAAACATCAGCTGCAATGGCAGACATTTTCAGCACAAAGTGTGAGCCAACTGGGATTACCAGTCCCTGGGGATTATTGCCTTGATGTTGCTTTTAGTACGGACCAAGGTGAGAACATATTGTGCCTCAAGGGTCAAGGGCATGAATACAGTTACCTAGGAAAAGATGTTGCATTTGGGATTCTTTTCTTTTTTTAATGCTTATTTGTTTTTAAAATAGGGGAGGATGGGGGGATCCAAAGCAGGCTTTCAGTGTCAGCTCGGAGCCTGATGCGGGGCCCGCACTCACCACAGACTGCAAGATCATGACCTGAGCCAAAGTCAGACGGCTAACCGACTGAGCCACCCAGGTGCCCCATGCAGTTTGGATTCTCTGAATTGTGCAAACACAACTCTATTTGAAGGAAAATAAATCCCTCTTTTCTTTGTATTTCGGGGTGTTGATAGCTGTAGCATATGTACAAGTGCCTTCACATCATTCGCTAGAACCAAAAATATTTCCTTTTCTCCTCTGTGTTTGAACAAACAGGAGAGACAGAAGATGAGGCAGCACAGAAAAGGATCAGAAAGAAGGGAGAAAACAAGAAGAGAGATGTAGGGGCTCCAGTGGCCTTAACAGCAGACCCAGCTCCCCTGCCTGGTTGTCTCGCGAGAGGCCAAAGGAAGAGGGCCTCTAGCTTCTTCAAGGAACTCAGGGAAGAGCTGCAGGGTGCTCCTGCTGTGACCCCCACCGGCTCTGCCTCAGGACCAGATGTCCCCAGTGCCGCGACATCTCCCTCAACTCCGAAGAACAGCAGGGATCGAGTGCAAGTGATAGAATTTTACAGCAGAAATAAAAAAAGGAAAGGGAAGTCGGATCTAGATGAGGACACACAGGTAACCAGTTGGTTAGTTTAAATGTGCGTGTTGATTCCCCCCCCCCCCCCGCCACACACACACCTTGCAGTTTTAGAGAAGTATCTTTTTGTTTCTTTGTTAAAATTCTTACTTATTTCGTAATCCCCACACCCAGCATGGAGCTTGAGCTCATGACCTTGTGATTAAGAGTCGCATGCTCTTCCGACAGAGCCAGCCAGGCACCCCTAGATGAATACTCTTACAGACTGTGTCACAGGTCCCCAGAACAACCGTCAGGCTTGAGGACTGACTAAAAGCACTCACAGGACTCAGGACTCCGCATATAGTCATCATTATGGTTACAAATGATTACAGCAAAAGCATGCAGAGTAAAACCAGTGAGGGGGAAAGGTGCATGTGGCCAAGTGTGAAGGAAATGAGGTGCAGGTGTCCAGATGTCCCCACCCAGTGGAGTTGTGTGGGATCTGTTTAGTTCCTTCCCCACCGCCATGACTTGTGACAGCAGGTGGGAACTGTTGGCGACCCGGAAAGTTCACTCCAGCCTGCGTGTTCAGGGTGTTTACTAGCGGGTCGGTCACATAGATGTACGGACTGACCTTAGTTATCGAAGCTCTTAGATGCCCAGAAAACAAGTAGGTATTTGCCGTAAATCCCACTGTTCATATAAACCATCTGGGCGGACCTGGCGTGGCTTGGCTCAAGGATTCGGGGACGCAGAAACACTCTTCGCAGATAATATTCCAACTGGCCAGCTCCAGTTGGAGCTGACAAAGTCTTACACAAACAAGACTTTCTGAGGAACGTGCAGAATTTAACAAACGCAAGCCTGCCGAATTGACTCTTTCACGTGCCTAGGGCTTCTGCCTGATGGTGCTCCGAGAAAACAGAGTCATTCGGCAACTATTTCTGGCTGCTGTCTTAGGCACTGGGTTATAGCAGTAAACAAAATAGAGAAAACCACTCTCTCTCAAGGAACTCCCCTTCTGACTGAAAGCAGTTTGAGTTCACTGAGCAGTAATCTCAGACAGAATTTGGAAGTCACTCAAAATTCAGTCCAGGAGAGAGGGTATGGTTACTTATCCAGCTTTTCCCACAAGGGTAGCGTTATGGTTTGGTCAAATTCATTGCAGAAATTCAGGTATTCTGTTTCTGTCGCATTCGTCACATTGTAGCAACTTCTGTCTATCGTAAAAGGAAAAGGGGATTGTGTTCATTCCTAGGGCTGTCGTGCAGAGAGTTATTCTCTCACGGTTCTAGAGACCAGGAGGCCAAAATCAAGGTGTTGGATGGCTGGGCACCCACCTTCCCCTCTGAAAGGGAATCTTTCCTTCCTTCTTCCAGCTTTTGGTGGCCCTAAGTGTTCATTGGCCTGGGGCCACATCACCCTAAACTCTGCCTCTGTCTGCACATGACCTTCTCTGTATGTCTGAGTCTCAGATCTCCCTCTGCCTTTCTCTTCAAAGGACATCTGTCATTGGATCTAGGACCCACCCGAAATCTAGGGTGAGTCTCGTCATGAGATCCTTAATTAACTGCAAAGACCCTTTCCCCTCAATGAGATCCATTCATTGATTCTGGGGATTTAGACCACAGACATGTCTTTTGCAGACAATTCAACCCACTACAAAGATAGTCAATTTGTCTGGTTCTTGGTGAGCATGTGCCGGTGTCTGGTGCTTACCACATCTTTTTTATGGTTTCACAACCATCTTTCGTAGAATTCCGGTAGCACTTCATGTCATGATCCTCACGAGGATCTCTTCCTCAAAGATTTATTTTAGGATTCTCGGTCAGTTCCCGACTCATACTCCAAATGCTGGGGCACAGGGAACTGTTAGAGGTGGGATAGGTAAAGGATTCCTTTGGTCCTTCAGCCAGCACGCTGGCCGACCAGGGAGGCTTACCAGGGATCGGTGTCACCACGGTGTACCTGAGTACACCATACAAATATTAGTATTTTCTGTGTGTGTCACGCAGTGAGAAAGGTTGGGTAACAGTGCTTGCATTATATGTAATTCTGCCTTTGGAGAGAGTAACCAGCATCTGAGTACCCTCCCTCATTTCCTCAGGTGTCTCAGTCTTCTGAAACAGAAGACTTGCCCCGCTTGTGTTCTTTCTAGAATGGAAAGTTTTCTAGTAGAAAGGACCGAAAAGTTAGCATTGAATGAATGCATTTCTCCGTCTCTTAATAATAGATCATCTGCGGCGGGCTGTTGGATTCTATTTCTTCCTGCTCTGACTGATCCCTTTATCATTGTAGTTGGCTTTTCTCAGGGATCTCAGCTCATTTGACATTTTGAACTTCCTGATCCTAACGAAATTTCTCAGTCATCTTTGGTCGTTCTGCCCTTTTCTCCTTTTTAAGATTGATCCTTTGAATTTTTTTTTATGTTTATTTAATTTTGAGAGAGGGAGGGAGAGAGAGAGAGAGTGAGCTGGGGAGGGGCAGAGAGAGAGGGAAACACAAAATCTGAACAATGTCCAGGCCCTGGGATGTCAGCACAGATGCCAATGTGGGGCTCAAACTCACGAACCGCGAGGTCATGACCTGAACTGAAGTCAGATGCTTAAGCAACTGAGCCACCCAGGTGCCCCTAAAATTGATTCTTTGGAAACGTGAATGTGTCCAGCTAAGGAGACAGAATATGAGCACAATAAAAACACATACGCCTGTAAAAAGACTTAGACTGTTTGGCGTTGCAACATGTAAATAAACACAGACGAATATGACACTAGGTATTAGTGGCATATCCTGCGTCTAGGGAATACCAGGTAAGGAATAGTCGGTCAGCTGGGAGTAATTAAGATACGTGATGCTATGCTAAGAATTTGTACAACATGGTAAAAGACATTTGTGGCCCCTGCTCTCTCGAAGCTTACAGGTCATTGTAGGACAGTTCAAACAGACATGGAATCAGCAAAGAAGTATAATAAAATAATGATAGCCTGCATGGGGTCAGCCGGTCATCTTTGGAGAAGATTCGAGAGGTCCTAACCAGTTAGACAACCCAGCTGGCCCTGCCTAAACCGAGGAGGTGATCGTCTTTCCCTAGAATTTAGGCTTATGCCATTAATAATGTGATTACACTGCACTGTGTATTAAAACAGATTTTCAAGGTATGGTATGGTGATTTATAGTAAGGAAACATATATACATATACTTGGCATATGTATGCATATATACGTATATGTGTATGTATATATCTAGTTATGTTTTCTTTGTCCCCTGTTTCTGGCTCAGAACTCCTTGGGATTTCGTACATGATAAGAGCAGTAAAGGTGTCTTTTGTAATGAGCGAGTTGCAAAGGCTGTGAAGATGGGACAGGCTGCCAGGTGAACCCACCCCTTGACAAGAGGGTTGGAAACTTCAGTCCCGTCTCTGATCTCTGGGGAGAGGTAAAGGGCTGGAGGTTGAATTCATTGCCTATGGTCAGTGATTTAATCCATCATACTTATGTACTGAAGCCTCTCTAAACCTAAAAGGATTTGGAAAGCTTGTGGGTTGGTGACCACATGGAGGTGCTTGGCGAGTGACGCTCTCAGAGAGGACAGGGGAGGCCTTGTGCTGTCCCCCCTGCCTTACCCTGCACGTCGCCCCCGTCTGGCTGTTCCTGACTTGCATCTTTTTGTAATAAACCGGCAATCTAGTCAGTTAGACGGGTTTCCTCAGTTCTGTGAGCCACTCTAGCAGATTCACCAAACCCAAGTAAGGGGTCGTGGGGACTCTAACCTGTGGGTGGCTGGTCCTAAGTACCGCTAACAACCTGGGCTTGCAGCATGTGAAAGCAAGGGACAATCTTGTAGGACTGAGCCCTTCAGCTGTGCAATGTGGTGCTGTCTCCATGCAGACAGGGTCAGAATTGAGTTGGATCGTAGCCGGTACAGGAGGATTGCCTGTTGGCCGTGTGGGGAAACTCTCCCTGCTGATGTCACCCCTTTTAATGGGTTAAGCTGAGAACTTGGCCACCATTTATATAATATGTTACCCATCCAGGTGTCTAACCTACAGATGAACTTCCTAGTCATATCCCTTTTATAAAGCAGTGACTATGGAAGTAGCTTAACAGGAAATAATAGGTAAAAGATTACTTACGTACTTAGTTATTCCACACATAATTTGGGCGCCTACTGTTTGCCAGACCCGAGAGATCCAACAGTGAATGAGAGAGAGTCCTCTGCCCTCATGAAGGACCCCACTGGCGGGGTCTGGCAAACCCCAGGTCAATTAGTAATATGACTAAAAAGTTGTAAACCTTCTGAAGGACAGGAATATAGGCAGAGCCCCCTTTCGGTAGACTGGGCAGGAAGTCTCAGCAGAGGCTGACGAGGCAGTGCCAAAGCTTGTCAGAGGAAGGAGCGGCAGACTGACGCAGGTGGAGAGTACACAGCACTGGCAGCGCCTGGACGCATGAGACGGCCTAATGTGTTACAGAAGCCGGAAGCCTAGTGTGGGAGGACACAGGGGAATGGCTTGAGGCGCGGCGGAGGCACGGGCGGAGGCCAGCCCTCACCAGGTCTCGCAGGCAGCGGTGAGGCCTTTGGCGTTTGGTTTAAAGTATGTGGGAAGCCACCAGAGAGTTTAAGGGCATGAGGTGATCTGACAACATTTTAAACATCCCTCAGGCCTCTGCGTGGTACCTCGATTCTAGGAAAGCAACCAGAGGCCTGCAGGGACTGAGTCAGGAGTTCACCGCAGTGGTCCTGGGTTGGGGTCGGTGGCCTGACTTGGGATATGAGGAATGAGCGGGTGAACCACTCTTGAATGGGTGCAAGGCTGCCTGTGAGGAAGGGTCTTGAGAAATGAAAGCGTCAGGTGTGGCTGAAAATGATCCCAGTGTTGTTTGGCTCACGGGGATGTGTCTTACCAGTGTTGTCTCCACCCGTAGCATCGGCCCCTGCCCTGAACCTTAGCTTCCTTTGTGGCCTCCATAGAAGAGGGGTAAGAAAGACAGAACAGAAATAATAGAAGAGGGGACTCCAGTTCGGAAGGGGCTGTCGGCTCCTGCGGCCTGGTCCCAAGGTGCGTGTAGACTGTTACTGAGCATGTAGCAAATGACTCATAATAACCACGATTCACTGGTGCTTACTACCTACCACAAGTACTTATTTCTGCTCACTGACTCGTCATCTCACTGAGTCCTCACAATTCACATGCCCTGCCTTCATGTTACAGAGGAAATTGATGCCTAGAGAGGTGAAGATATTTGGCTGCGTTTAAACAGTCAGCCGCCCCACACCTGCGATCCCAGAACCCTGGAGCTTTCAAAGTCGCTGTTACCTGCTTTCTTTTGAAGTCTGATGCAGATAGATTGGTTTGGGCACGAAACCTGACCTGAACTCAGATGAGGCTTTGGAATTATTTCTGTTGGTCACATTTGGCATGGATATTCATAGATCCTGCTGCAGAAATGTGAACGTGCTTAACAGATTATGGGCTGCTGTCAGTACTGCAGTACCAGGCCCCCACTGGAAATGATGTACAATATTCAGTATATTCACGGTGTTACCTTTCTAAAACGTGAAAATGGGGGTGTCTGAGTGGCTCAGTTGGTTAAGCATCTGACATCGGCTCAGGTCATGATTTCACAGTTCGTGGGTTCGAGCTGTATGCTGACAGCTAGCTCAGAGCCTGGAGCCTGCTTCAGATTCTATATCTCCCTCTCTCTCTGACCCTCCCCTGCTCACACTGTCTCTCTCTCTCAGAAATAAATAAAAACAGTAAAAAATTTTTTTTTTTTTTAAATAAAATAAAACGTGAAAACGTCTTAATTTTCTAAGGATTCCACACAAAGGATTATGGATGTGAAGGAAATACCAGAGCTCAGGGTCGGACCCCAGGCTTCTTTCTGGCCATGTGAAAGCTGTGTACCTAACTGCCACACCAGATAGGCTTTTTGTCCTTTGAATATCATAAGTGCGCTGCCTGCCAGCATCTTCACTAGATAGGAAGACCTGTCCCCAAGTTGTTGCTCCAGGTTCTTACTGCCCTCACAATCTCTGTACTATCTAGATCACCCCCTAGGACTCAGCGCTGGACTCCTCCGCACTCCAGGGCGCCCTTGTACTTTGTTCCACATCCCTGTTCTTTGGGAGATCCAGTGTCAGCTAGGTGTAAGGAAGACAGTAATGTAGTCGAAGTAATTTGCCCTTGAGAAGATAAGAATACATTTCCTGATGTTCTTAGAACTGCCTGCATTTTAATTATATGTGTTATTATATTTTTTTTTTTTAATTTTTTAACATTTTATTCATTTTTGAGAGAGAGAGACAGCATAAGTAGGGGAGGGTCAGAGAGAGAGGGAGACACAGAATCCGAAGACAGGCTCCAGGCTCTGAGCTGGCAGTCAGCACAGAGCCCAACGTGGGGCTCAAACCCACGAACCGTGAGATCATGATCTGAGCCGAAGCCAAACGTTTAACCGACTGAGCCACCCAGGTGCCCCACTATATTTTTGTAAATACAGTTATACACATATATACTATACAATATATAGATATATACTGTAAATATATATATTTGTATTTTTCTAAGGAGGCTCCACGCCCAGCGTGAAGCCCAGTGTGGGACGTGAACTCACGACCATGAGATCAAGACCGGAGCCAAGATTGAGAGCTGGACTAAACCACCCAGGTGCCCCAGAGCTGCCTGCATTTTAAAACCAGAGCGTTTGTTCCCCAGCTGGTCTCTAGCTGGCCAGAGGTCGCACAGTGTGACTGATAGGATAAAAGAATCTCACCAGTGCAGGAGAAAGTACTTGTGGTCAGCACGTCAACCCACGGATGAGTTCCCTGAGCCTGGGGGCCTGCGGGCCTTTGCGTGTCGCCCCCACGCCGTTCTCCCAAACCGTTTCTTCTTTTTACAGTGTTCTTTCTTCATAACCCTAACGTGCAAGTTCTCAAAATCTGCCGACATTTCTCTTTCCTGCGTGTGGGACAGTAAGGCTTTACTGGTCAAGATAGATTAGGCTGTGGTTTAATAACACAATCCCTCCATCTGAGTGGTTCAAAGGTAAATGTTAATTCTTTTTATATCTCCATTGGGATTGGCGAGGACAGACTGCTCCCCACCATCCTCAGCTAGGGACCCAGGATAATAGGGGCTCCACTGTCTGGAGGTTCCTAGTTGCTTTGGTGAAGAAGGGGAGTCAGTAGATGGCTGGTGGTTCCATGTGGAAGGGACACACTTCCATTCTGCTCACACTTCTTTGTCCACAGGAAGTCACATGGCCCCGTCTAACTTCAGGTTGGCAGCGTAGCCTAGAAGCAGAGGAGGACCCAGTATTGCCTACAGGTGCTATGCCTCCCACTGCTACAAGGGGAAAGCAAACAGGGAAAACCACCAAGTGTTTAAACAAAAAATTTTGTTTACATTTATTTATTTTTGAGAGACAGAGTGAGACGGAGCACGAGTGGGGAAGGGCAGAAAGAAAGGGAGACACAGAATCCGAAGCAGGCTCTAGGCCCTGAGTCATCAGCACAGAGCCCAATGTGGGGCTTGAAACCATGAATAGTGAGATCATGACCTGAGCAGAAGTCTGACACTTAACCAACTGAGCCACCCAGGTGCCCCTGACCCCCCATTGTTTCTAAATCAGGCAATACATTATGAATAATGTACTGAAGTGGCTTTAAAGCTACGAATAAAAGTTAAGTATTGGTGGGGTCATTGCAATGGACTCAGCATCACAAAATAATTAGCTAAGAATTGTTTTCCAAATGTTTACTTTTATTATAAACAAGGATCTCGGGGGGAGGGGGCGCAGGGCGCGCCTGGGTGGCTCCATCGGTAAAGTGTCCGACTCCTGCTCAGGTCATGATCTCACAGTTCATGGCTCAAGCCCCATATCAGTCTCTCTGCTGTCAGTGCAGAGCCCACCTTGGATTTTCTGTCCCCCTGTCTCTGTGCCCCTCCCCCACTCATGCTCTTTCTCTCTCAAAAATAAATAAGCATTAAAAAAAATGTTTTTAATAAAAATAAAAAAATAAATAAGTGTCTAGAATCCAGACTGTTTCTCAAACACATTGACAGCTACAAAGCTGAGCTGTTTCTAGTGACATGGTGACACAGGGCTTTGGAACAGAAAGGTCATCTCAGTGAGGCCAGGCCTGCCACTCAGGTCTCCACCACCCCCGGGCCCAGGGGTTCCCATGGCCAAGATGAACAGAGGCCCACATACAAGGCAGGTCATCTGTGGGGCTGGCGTTGGGAGAAGTGGGGACATCAGAATCTGTGCCCCTGTCCTCTGTGGGCCAGTGTCTCCGCCAGCCCCACGGTGACTGTAGCACATGCAGGCAGCCAAGACGTGTTACTGCACTTCCTTCCTCATGCCGATCTTCTAGTAACAGCTCAGTCAAGGGCATCTGTCACATCTCCAGTATTACTGGAAATCTGACGTTCCTGAAAGAAATTTTCAATTTAAAAGAGCTTAGTTAGCCATTACTTGTTTGGATGGATGGGACAGAAGAAGAAAAAGAAAGAACTACTTAAATACTTAGAAATGGAGGTAGACGTTTCCTTGGATTTTGGAGATCTGTGAACAGCATACAGTTTTTCCTTTTTCTTTTTAAACTTTATCTTAGAGCATGTGTGGGGTAGAGGAGCAGGGCAGGGGGAGAGACAGAGGGAGGCAGATCCGAAGTAGGCTCCATGCTCAGCGCAGAGCCCGACGTGGGGCTTGATCCCACGACCCTGGGATTCTGACCTGAGATGGGAGTCGACACTCAACTGACTGAGCCACTCAGGTGCCCCTATAGTTTTTCTTTTTAACATATAATTTGTATTTGAGGATCTGGATGATCCTGAAATCACTAAGATTTAAGCCAATGGAAAAAAGTTTTTAACATCAAGGTGAATGTAGAATTTTTTCTAGTCTTGGAACAGGAAGTAAGACTATGGGATATATGAATGGAGGTGCCTGGTGTCCTTAATTAAGGCATTTGATTCTGTGAAATACATGATTGAAGACGATCGTAAGTATCATAAAAGTCAGGAATCTTGATAAAGTAACATGGAAGGTGCATTTATTATGACTGAGAGCACAGAACCCCAGTTTGTGGCTTCAAGCCCTGCATCGGAGCCTACTTGGGATTCTCTCCTTCCTCTCTCTGCCTCTCCCTGGCTCATGCCCGCGCATATGTGCACCCTCTCTCAAAATAAATAAACTAGGGGCGCCTGGGTGGCTTAGTCGGTTAAGCGTCCGACTTTCGCTTAGGTCATGATCTCGCGGTTCGTGGGTTCGAGCCCCGCATCGGGCTCTGTGCTGACTGCCAGTTCAGAGCCTGGAGCCTGTTTCAGAGTCTGTGTCTCCCTCTCTCTCTGACCCTCCCCTGCTCACGCTGTCTCTCTCTCTCTCTCCTAGAAATGAATAAAACATTTAAAAAATAAATAAATAAATAAATAAATAAACTAAAAAACAAAAAAACATGACTCCTCTGTTGATGACAGATACTCTAATGATACAGTAACAGATGATCTTAATGAGGTTTTTTTTTCTTTTCAGACCAAAACTAATATCCTTGAGAAAGATGTGGAGAGACAAGAATTTAACTTAGAGAAGGTATGTGTTTTGAAATTGTTAATCTTTTCAGCTTCATAACACACACACACACACACACACACAAGAATATGCTTACATGTCCAGTGGTTGAGAAAGTGATTAAGCAAATTACACAACTTCTCTTGGTGAATATTAGGCTGTCCGTTAAAACCCGAGGGCTTGTGACCACAATGCCAGTAATGCAGTGTTAAGTAAGAAAAGCCAGGGATGTGTGTATTCTGTTGTCTAAAGTAGGTTTTTAAGTGCATGAGAAAGAAGACAGGAGGAAGGAATTCAGCTGCAAAGAGCAGGCATTGGTGACTTTTTCCTCCTCCTCTGCAGTATCTTTAGACAAATGAGCAAACACAGATCTGCGTTCGGAACTGCTACGATGAATGGTTTCTCTCTGTGAGTGTGTTTGGAGAGGTACCTTTAAGTGGGAACTCAGAGAGCATCCCCGCTTTTAATCTGAATCCTGCTACTGATTTGTGTGGAGCGAAGTCTTTGCTTCACCTGTCCAGAATTGCACGTGGGAGAACGGAGACCTCCGTGAAGCTGGGCAGACCACCCAGCACGGCCCTCTTGCTCCGGCACGTCGTGTCTGGCCTGTGTTACTCCCTGGGGTGTGTCTCTTCTCTGGAGTCTTTGGAACGCACGGGGGTCTGATTCTGCTTTGTGTCCACAGGCTCGCCTGGAAGTGCACCGCTTCGGGATCACGGGTTACGGAAAAGGAAAGGAAAGAGTCCTGGAGCGGGAACGGGCCATCATGCTGGGCGCTAAGGTGGGGGGCCACTTCGGTCTTCCATCATCGGACAGGGCACAGAAAAGGGGAGAGCCCAGGGCAAGTCAGGGCACGGGTCACTGGGAGAGCTTTGCAAAATAAAAAAAATGATACCTTTTTTTTCCCCTTTCATTTCAGCCTCCCAAAAATAGTTATGTGAATTACAAGGTCTTGCAGGAGCAAATCAAAGAAAAAAAGGCGGCAAAAGAAGAAGAAAAGAGAATGGTAGGAGTAATAGCCTTTTCGTTCCTAAGCTAGAACAGAAAGGGGGCCGCATGTGGCCACGGTGGAGTGCCGGACCTGCTGCGGGGAAAGCAGTGTAGGCAACCCTGAGATCCGGAGTTAAATGATCATTTTCTCCACTTGTTCACATCAGCTGCGTTCCCTAACACCAGCCAGGTAACCTGGCATATTTCCATGGAAGGTTCGCTTGGAAATAGCAAACTGCCACTCGGATAATGCAAGCCGCTTCCATCTTTTTCCCCGATTGCATTTTACATTGTGTAGAACGCCAAAACCTATGAAAACCCACAGAGGAAGAGATGTTACACTCCCTCCCTTGCGCCTAAAATGGAAGAGTCGATGTTTCCACTGCCAGTCTTGTAAGGAATGACCTTTCACACTCTGAGTTTTAGGATGAAACTAAGTCTATGTTCGTAGGCCTCCTTGAGAAAAATATTAAATGGTAGCTTACTGGCTTTTGACCACAAACCTCTGGTCTTTTTTTGAATCTCTATTATCCGTTACTGACACATATATTATCTTACATTCTGAAATCAGGCCCAGGACACAGATATTTTCAAGAAGAAGAAGAGGAAAGGTCAGGAAGACCGGTGAGTGACGCCGTCAGGCCCTGTGCTGGAACGATCTGAATAAACATGCTCATCTGTTCTGAAAACAGCCCCTGAGCGCATGTGGTGTTTCTAGCCCGGTAGAGCACTCTGCTGTCTCTCTGGTACCCTAAGCGCATCCCGTGCGGGAAGACAGGAGGCAGGACATTGCCCGGGAGCAAACAGCTACCTCAGGACTGAATCGGGAATTCTCTCCTGTCTCTCATTTCCAAAGACCAGACACCTCACGTGACTAGCGGAGAAGTCGAGATTGATGTTTCCAACAAAAGACTTCTGTTCCCTCCCAAGAGCCTGCTGATAAGACAGCGCGGGCTAGGGGCTATGTCCTCGACCTACCGCATGTGGTGTCCTGGGCCTGATTTCAGAATGTAAGATAATATATGGCCTTTTCATTGGACTCCCAGTGAGCTTCACGTGCCGTCAAGCAGCCGTTTGTTCTGCCCGTATATGTCTGTTGAGGGTCCCCCGTGTGCCAGGCAGACAGGCATCTTAGGTGTCAGGAACATAGGCATCGTCACACTGGCCGCTTCCCTGCCTTTGTGGAGCTTAACACTGTAGTGAGGGAAACGCACCGAAACGTACGAACAGGTAAGCGAGGGGATGCCAGGCCCTGGCAGGTTCTGTGAAGAGGTTGCAATAAAGCATCAGAAAGGAAATCACCAGGGATGGGCTGTGATGTCATTCTAGGAGGGTCATATCTGAGTTGAGAACAGAGTGGAGAGGAGGGGACAGCCTGGAAAGACCTGTAAAGAACATTCCACACGGAAGAAACCAGTGCAAAGGCCCTGAGGCAGGAAGGCAGCGGCATGTTTCAGGGACCACGTGAAGGCCCACAGTTGTTGGGGTAGGGCAGTGGCGGATGGCACTCATGGGGACACCCGGAGCTTGCAGGGGACAGGGCCCCAGCCACCTGGTTGATGGTGCTATAGCCCTTCCTTATGAGCTTAACATTAGTCCCTTTCTCTGATTGTAACTGCAGGAAAGCCAAAAAGAAGAAATCAGCTCCCAGTATTTTGTCAAGTGGACGGATTGGGCAGGTTGGAAAATTCAAAAATGGGACACTGATCCTGAGCCAGGTTGACATCAAGAAAATAAATTCCTCCCGAGTGGCCAAGTGAAGTGCTTCATGATGTAGAGAGAAGAACGTCGTACTGCCATGGGACCTCTATGAGACTTCCAGATTATTCTTATTTATTTCATATTTTATAGACTGCTTTTCTATTTGAGGGAAAAAATGTCAAATAGAAATAGTAAAATTTGTAGACGTGAGGTGTGTGTTTTATAGTGATAAGTGCGCAGCGGGAAGGGCCAGCCGCACTGTGTGTGTAAAGCCAGTCCGTGGAAAAGGATGTTTAATGTTCTCCAGCGAGATTTATGCGAGGTTGGCTTTCACTGGTGTTTTGTACTTCTGCATGTAATGACTTTTTATCAGCTTAATGATTTACTGATTTGTAAATGCTAATAGTTAGCATTAAATCACCTTTTTAAATTTTCTAAAAATGGTGTCCTGTTACACATGAAAGAACCATGTGTGATCATTTGTCAGTTGTTTTTGTGGGAAAAGCGGTTTTGATTTTTAGCCTCTACCATGTGTATGAAGTCTCTTTTTTTTTTTTTAATGTTTTATTTATTTCCGAGAGAGAGAGAGATAGCCTGAGCAGGGGAGGGACAGAGAGGGAGATACAGAATCCGAAACAGGCTCCAGGCTCTGAGCTGGCTGTCAGCACATGGGGCTCGAAGCCACAAACCATGAGATCATGACCTGAGCCGAAGTCGGACGCTTAACCAACTGAGCCACCCAGGCGCCCCATGAAGTCTCCTTCATAAGAAGGTATGTAGATAGAACGCAGCTTTTGTGGTGTACGTGACCATGACAGATAACACAGCAGAAGATTGTAACCAAACCTGCATGTAAGCTAATGCCCTCTCCTTCAGAATAATCGCCACAGGCATCTGAACATGTTTTTAAAAGTATATTGCACTTACTGAAACCATCTGGAACTTCTCAAAGCTTGTGACACGTTAAAAAAAAAAAAGTCTTCAATGATAGTAATCAATTTTAGCTTTTTTTTTCTTTATGACAAAAAAATCTTATCCAACGATAAGGTTTTGGTCAAAACAAAGGGGTAAAAGTGGCTGACATTTTTATGTGGTTCCAAACCGGACTCCAGAGCCATTGCCGAGTGAGGAGCTCCACAACTGCCCTGAGTTGAAGCAAGAGTGGAATCGACATTCTGTTTTCCAAGTTTATTTTGAAAGGCCGTGCTCGGCAGAATACCTACTTTGGCGGTTTTTAAGAGTGACTTTTTTTTTTAATGTTTATTTTTGAGAGAGAGAGACAGACAGAACACAAGTGAGGGAGGGGCAGAGAGAGAGGGAGACACAGAATCTGAAACAGGCTCCAGGCTCTGAGCTGTCAGCACAGAGCCTGACATGGGGCTCGAACTTGTGAACCGTGAGGTCATGACCTGAGCAGAAGTCGGATACTCAACTGACTGAGCCACCAGGCCCCCTGAGTGTGATTTTTATTTTAAGATGTAGAGGATCCCAAACATAACAAAGCCCCAGGAAATCTCTGAGGAACTAGAGGTGACCTATCCTAGCAGCGACTGGGGTAATTTGGTTCCCTTTCTCTACAGAGAGCCCAGGGTCTGAGGACCCCCACACCCACCCCCTACCTCCAGCCTTGTGGCTCAGATAGTTGAGTGCTTAGTAGCTCAGACCAGAGCTACAGGCTAGTCCATTTGGGAAAAGCTTGCAAGTTCTGAGTTTAAATTACTTGCTTGTTTTGCTTTCACCTTTTAATTTACCGAGTACATACTTACAGAGTTGTTTTGTTACCGCTGGGGGCTCTAGAAACCCCCGGATGTTTAGGGCCCAGGAGAAACCCGTACTTTACGGGCTGGAGAGCAGGCTAGGACCACGCTTTTAATTTCTGCATTGGTGACGTCTTCCAGGGGAAGACGATTATGACTAAGACTCTGACAACAGCCACCAAGGGAACAGAAGGCTTCAGTGCAGCATCCACGTGTTGTCATACCGCCGTTTCCCCTTCGCAGGGGCGTCTTTCAGTCCCCCGCACGTCTGGCGGGTCAGCCGTCGCTCCACACGATGCCCTGCCTCCCGCTATTCCCAGTGGCCCACTTAGGGACCTGGAGATTCCCGTCCCTACAGCTCTGAGCCCCGTGGACCTGGGCACCCTGCTTCCCAAAGGAAGAAACAAGAACACAGCACACGTCCCACTAAACCAAAGGTGTCCAGGCAAGAAGAGCCAGCACCTCGTGGGGTGACCGGCCTGTGACCATCAAGAGGAGATAAGGCTGCTGTCACCTGGTGGGGCAGGGAAAAGTCACCCAGGCGGTCCCCTCAAGCATCTCTTCACATTCCTTTCACCTGATTTGCATGGTGAGTAGACAAAAGCAGCAATCCTGGGGGAGAAGGACCTGGTGACTTGAGGCTTAGTCCCCCCGGGATGAGGGTCCCAATCATGATGAAGAGACACTAGGAGAGGGTGGGGGGAGTCTAGGATGAGTGAGAGGAGGCTGACCAGGAGTGTCCCTGGCCTTCCTCATCTAAGCTTCTCTCACGGGAATTCTGGAAGAGCGTTGTAGACCTGGAGCGCAGAGGTGGATACCCCAATGTCTCCCTCCAATCCTCTTTCGGGTAGAAGTACTTATTCTGAGTGCTGAAGGCTGCCTTCGGCTGCTGGCCCTCTTCAGGATCGCCTCACCTCCTTCCCAGGGTGGCCCACGTCCGTGCCGGATCAATGCGGGAGTATTAAACCCAGTGCCAATGTCCCAACCCAGAGTGGCAGAGGCCTTTGCTGGTCTGCGTCTCAACTCGACATCTCCCTTGGCCGGTCCTCCTTCCTTTGCCTCCAAGAGGGTTGATCCGTAGGGCCCTTGCTCCTAAATGCCCTGCTGCCTTCTCTTGGGGTCTGCAACCGCCCCTACCCAGGTAAGCCATTTGGTGATCCAGCAAATGGCTGGGGAGGCTAGGCCAAAGGGGCTGTTGGGGGAGGCATGTGAGATGGGTGCTTGTGAGGATCACAGTTTGGGGAAGGCTACAAGGGACAGAGCTTTCAGGTCAGACACACCTGGGCTCAGACTGTGGTTGAAGGGACCGGTGGGTCCCCCTGATGCTCACAGGTTATTAGGAGGTCTTCCCCAAATCTCGGTTTCTTGTAACTCCTGACCAATGTTTTATTCACGAATGTATCTTAACCATAAACCAACTTCTCTCAATGTCTGGCCCCGCCCCCTCTTGCGAGAATGAATTCACGAACTCCCCATTGTCTAAGATGGACCTTATCGTTCAGTCATGGCATCACCTCCTATTCTCGTGGGCATATGCAGCACAGCCATATGGGGTCTCATAGGCGCAGGCCCTGGGGGTGAGAGATGGGATGTTCTCCCCTCGGTGGCCCCTGCCCCAGTACCTGCCAGTGCCCAGGGCTCACGTGGCAATTGGCGTACCTTGCTGCTGAGCAGGAATTCCACACCGGGCCCTGTCTTCTGCTTGTTGGCAGTGTCCAAAGAATTTATTTCAAATCCGCTCAAGACTGTGATAAAACTCAGGTTTTCCAAAAGGCAATACACAAAGTTAACCAACCCCCAAAGACCAGAAAACACAGTGTTTGCAATTCAAAAAATACAAACGCTTGTGGATACCGATACAAAAATTAGAAAAAAGCTGCTTTCCTCCTCCCCCCCTCCCCCGCCCACCACTGCCTCCCCCATGTTTCCAGTGAAACGTGAACACCCATGGGACCAAGAGCTGCCACCATATACCCCACAATTGTGACAGAAAGTAGATGCAATGGGGGAGGGGCGGGAGAAACGCGGGGATGGGGGGAAGAAGGCAGGGAAATGGAAGTCCTGTGAACTGTTAAAACAAGGACACAAAGCTCGTTACTCTTTAAATTCCTTTGCCAACGTTAAACAGATCGCTCATGCTTAATACAACAATTTAGTGGGACAGCAGCAATTCTACATCATGCATTTAACATCTTCTGCTTTGCTCGCTCTGCACCTCCCCTTGGTGATGAGGAAGTCAGGCTGGGGGCGCCCCATCACCAGGCGGGGGAAGAACTGAAAAGGTCTGCAGACACTCCCCACGTTCCTGCCCCCACAGCCACCGGCAGCCATTTTTCCAGATCTGAAGTCTGTGTTTGGGGTGTCCTCAGAGCCTGCCTGAGGGCCTGGCCTGGTGAGCGGTGCCCCCCTTGCGGGTTCTTCCCAAAGACGAGGTTGGGCAGCCCGCGCCCTCCAGACGGGACTCCTCTGTGAGGTCTCAGCTCCCAAACCCTGACTGAAGCCAGCGTCATTCACTGAGAAAGCCAGGGAACCCCCCCCACCCCACCCCCGGCCAACAGGTCATGCAAGTTCAGTCCCAGGGCCATGCAGACTCCCAGCCGCAGGTCAGGAGCCTCGCCTCCCGCCTTACTCTTAGACCTTGGTTTTCAAAGCCGCTCCCCTGCCAAGATCTTTGGAAACAGTGGGGATACACTATGGTTTGGGGGACGCCTCAGATGTCAGAATTTAAGGTGACCGAGGAGACAGAGAGGCAGGTTAACCTCTTTGCAGGTTTTACGGGGGCTTCTGCACGCAGATGCCTTTGGGACTAACGATGATAATGCTGCTTACAGCACTTTGCACAAAAAGTACCATAAAAACAGGCCTCACTGGGAATGGGGACATTTGGGGTGTTGCTTTGTATGGCCGTGTGAAGCCTATTTGAAATGTCAGTTTTCCCTCAAGGCCAGGCAGCATGTTAGTACACACATGCTCCTGGTGACAAGAGGCCTGGATGGAAGACACTGTGTTGTGGTCGGAGAACATTCTGGAAGGTCCCCGCACAGGCTTGATTCCTTGGGAGCCATTAGCCTAGACTCGATAGATGAAAGACTATATTCTTTTCTTTCAAAAGTGTTATTCTATAATCCTCGCAGTAGGTCAGGGGAGGTAGGTTAGTATGTAGGACGCATCCATTTTCAGGTGGGGATACCGAGGCACGGAAAGATTTAAGACGTATAAGCCAACATCAAAGCCAGGTTAAAAGACATGAGTGTCTGAGTGCTGAACGCAGTGTCTGGTCCACACATCCTACCCCAAATCTACTCTTACCTATTTTTCAATCCATTTGAAGTGAAAGCCACCACAATCCCTTTCTCTTTACGGAGGAACCTGCCAAGGAAAGTGATACCGTGAAAACAGCTGCTGGCTTCCTCGCAGAACAAAAGTGGAGATTTTCCCAGAATCAGCATAGACCTCAAATATCTTCTAATGAGATCCGATTAGATACTGAAAACCAGATGAAGGCCACACATCCGTTAAGTTCCTGTCGCCTCCAGGCAAAAGTGGCCAAC
This sequence comes from Hyaena hyaena, assembly GCF_003009895.1. Classification (NCBI taxonomy): domain Eukaryota; kingdom Metazoa; phylum Chordata; class Mammalia; order Carnivora; family Hyaenidae; genus Hyaena; species Hyaena hyaena. The sequence goes on along the minus strand of NW_024080823.1, from coordinate 1,892,886 downwards.
GAGAAAGAAGGTAACAAGTGTTGCCTTCTCAGAATGGGGGTGCGGTGTTGGGGGGCAGCTTCAGTAAATACAGAGTGAGACCTGACAGCTTGGTGCCTGATCGTGGCTCACCTCCATCTCCCCCTGCCTGCCCCGGGCTGGCAGAGCACTGCATACCTATGGAAGGACAATCACGGCCTTGGGCAGTAAGCTGAAGGTCCGCAGCCTTGTGGTACAGGCTTTCCGTGTCATGCTGGGCTAGATGCCACAGCGTCACTCTGCATATTGACACATGGACATGTGACAAACCCCTACTGGTTCTCAAGCCAGGGTGTCCCCCAGGGGACATCTGGCAATGTCTGCAGACACTTTGGGTTGTTGCCCCTAACTTGGGTGCTACTGGCATCTAGTGGGTGGAGGCCAAGGCTGCTTCTAACCACCCTCAGAGCACAGGCCAGCCCACAACAATAAGAGAATCCATCACCCCCTCCTGCCCCCAAATGTCCGTAGTGCTGAGGCTGAGGAACCTCAATCTTGTGAGAGTGTTTTCCGGCATTCATGTGCTGAGTTCCCCCTGCAGTTTTACCTACCCTCCCATCTCACTGTGTGCAGGTGACCACAGGACCATTGCCTGCTCATCTGTGCTGAAACGTGCCTTCACAAGGGGCCAAGCCTTTCACTTGCAACTAGAATTAAGGCTAAAATGCAAATACCCCCGGAAGGACACTTAAAACCTGCGTTCTGATCCTTTCCTGAGAGTGATCTGTAGGCAGAAGGCGCAGGCACCAGAAGGCAGGGCTTTTCCGGGCACCAAGAGCAGGAAGCACGGGCCTGTTCCCAGCGTCCCCGGTGAACTCTGGCTCGGCCCAGGCTCGCTCTGGAAAGCATGACCCTCCGCACCCTCAGTGGGCCGTGGGGCGCCCAAGGGCGCTGTCACAACCACAGAGTTCAAGTAGGGCTGAAGATTCAGCCTAGAACTATATATAAAATTATATACAGATTTTAAACGTCAGTTACTTTGTGGGTCAGGATTACTGATATCCACTTTAATTAGAATCATTATTTTCCCCAACAGGACAGAGAGGGTGAAGCAGGGCCGTGTACAATGTCTTACCTTGCTTTGAATTAGGAGCTTGGGTGGTATGCAGTGAGGCGCTACTGGACACTTTTAAAAGGGCGTAATTCTAAAAGGAAAGGCATATGCTTTGAGCAAACTTGCTCACTAGCAGAGGATGAACTGGGAACCACGCTAAGGAGGCATCATTTACGATGCAGTGGGAACTGACGCTTTAAGTTACTTTGAATTTCCTTCTCACTGAAACTGCTTGATAGACAAACACCAAGTGATTTTTCAGCCAGCCCAACAAAAGCATCATCTTGATATAATTCTATGTACAAAAATGCCACCACATTGTAAAGGAACAGGGGATTCGATGGCCAATGAGAAATTCACGACCTGTCGCCTCTGCTCCGAATCTGCTTTCTGGGAAGGTAACGTAAGTCAGGCCGTGAGCCGTTGAGGATTCCTTCTTTCTTTGGCTGATCCCTCAAAAACAAGTGGGTTGCACAGATCTGCCTTCTCTCTTAGGTTCGTTCTTGTCCCTGGAAGGTGTTTTGTCTAAGGACAGGAGAGGTGGCTTCAGGACAGCCTGACGCGGTGCCCGGCATCAGCCGTATTGCTGCTGGGTTCCTGGAGTAGGGGCAGAGGAGGAAGGGCGCCTTCTGGGGACACTCACAGGGCCTCCTGAAGCTGCTGACCTCAGCACTGGGGACAGCGAGTTCTGGAAGCTTCCTTCTGGAAAATTACCTTTTTCTTCCCAAAGGGACCGCCTGCCCTTGTGGGATTCCGCTTCTCCCTGTTCCACATTTCCCTCTGACCTTGGCGCTGGCTGTCCCGAGCGTGTCACCAAGTCCAGCTGAACTCAAGCAGCTCCCTTCTGAAGAAGTTGAGCCAGGGCCGCCTGGGGAGCCCAGCTTTGGGGATTCTGGAAGCTCCCCAGCCTTTCATCCGGCCCCCACCGCAGAAAGCCACTGACGGCCGCCTTTCCCAGCCACCCGCACTCCTGGTGTCACTCTGGACACTCTGGAAAAGCCGGCCCGTCTTTTCCCAAAGCCGATGCATCTGGACCTGCCGGCCACGCTTCATCAGCCCCAGCAAGGCCGGGGCTCCTCTGTGTCCCCGATCTTTAGCAATCCTCCCCCCCTCTTCCAAGCTGAGTCCATCCAGAGCTATGGCTAAGGAGTGAAACGGAAGGCAAATGAAAGCAGAGAGGAGAGCGGCAGGTACAGGGAGAAAGGCCGGCAGCAGCCTGCGTCCTGAGGGGTCTGGGGGAGGCCCTGCGTCCTGCGGTGTCTGGCGGAGGTCCTGCGTCCTGCGGGGGAGG
>NW_024080823.1:1810870-1889637 GCF_003009895.1 Hyaena hyaena | reverse complement strand
CCTGCGTCCTGCGGGGTCTGGCGGAGGTCCTGCGTCCTGCGGGGTCTGGGGGAGGTCCTGCGTCCTGCGGGGTCTGGGGGAGGTCCGGCACAGGACGAGGAGGACCTCCGGGGGCCCGAGAAACCGCACGGCTGGCGGAGAACCAAGAGGCAAGACCTCGGCTCCCCGCGCAGGTGGCTGCCAGGACCTGAGCGCCGAAGCCGAAAGAGCACCGAGCAGCTCCTGAAGGTGGCAGACGGCTGGCCCCGCCGGCCACGCCCGCCCACGCGCCGGGGACAAGGCAGCCTCGGCGGCCGAGGGTGCGGGCGGCCGGGCTCTGAGGTAGGATTGTTGGATCTGCTGCTGGGGGGCGCGCAGGGTCTACACAGCATTGGCCTTGGCTGCTCAGAAAACAAGGGCAGTGTCTACACAAGCAGGTAGAACCGAGGAAGCACAGTTGCTGCCGGTTTACGGCTCAGTTTTACAAAAATCCAATCCAGCAAATGGACAAGGTACGCCTCGACCTCAAAAATAAAATGCTGGATAAAATATATTCTTTTTAAAAAGGAGGGAGTTTCGCTACCAGATGGAAACGGAGGTGGCAGGTGACACCGAGGAAGAGAACGGGGGCAGCCCGCAGCGGGCTCCTGCGGGCTCAGACCGCCTCCCCCCACCCCCCACAAAGCGAGCTCTGTTTCTGAGAGATGCAGATGCCTTCATGAGGACCTCCTGGGTCCGTTAGGGCACCCCAGCTCGGAAGGGCGGCCTGGGTCTCTGGCACTCAGCCCGGCCAGGCTCACCCTGGGAGGTGGGGGCGCAAGGAATGCGCTGATATTGCTATTTCCTGCCTTTGTCAGAGGACCTGCCCATCCCCCTCCAGCGGGTGAAGGGGCCCCTCCTGCTTTTACCGCGACAGTAGGATAGGCCTGGAAGCGAAGGTAGGCTGACTCTAAGAGGCTTCCCCAGGGCCCCCCATCTTCCATGCTGTGAGCCTGGGAGTACCAAAACTTGGAAGACAGCAACTCAGAGAGGCAGTTCCAGAAGAAAGCCGCCAGCCGGCGGAGATGCTTCACACGGCCACTCCAATTCCAGTGTTTTCCTTTGTGTTCAAGAACTAAGAACCGTGTGTGCATTTTAGCAGACTATCATGTGCATGTGTGCGTGCGTGCGTGTGTGCGTGAGACAGAGAGAGGGAGAGAGAGAGAGATGATTCATGAAGGACCAAAGGAAACTATTTCAAAGGTTCTCAACACTTCAGTTGGAATGGTGAAGGTCAAGATTAACGCCCCTTTCTATTGACCTTGGATTAGGTCCGCAAGGGCATAACGAAACGGAGACTCCAGGACCAAAAAAGAAAACAGAGAACCTTTCCTGGCGCAGATGAGAACCTGCAGCCTCGGGACCGAGAGGTATCCCAGCAAAGGGTCAGTACTCGGGGCGTGGGATTCCGGAAGTGCCTTCCTGCTTTCTGCTCTCAGGGTGCCAGTCTCAGAGGCGGCCCTCCTCTTGAGCCCCCCACGCCTACACTGTCAGCAAAAAAAGATAAGCTTTGAAAACAGATGGCAGGAAACATAATCGTAAACCCCGGATGCTTTCTCCCTCCTTTGAGAAAGGTTCCTTCTCTGTGAGCATTTATGTCCAGGAGGGATGAGAGAGAAACACACACCCAGCTTCACCACCGGCCAGTGTCCACCTGTTAACCAGCTGCCTCAATAAGCATGGCCTGCAGACCTATTCTCATCCCCCAGAGAAAACACGTCTCTATGATACCCGGCGGCTGCTGGGCTGTGCCCTCAACGCGATCGTCCTGCCCTCATGGGTCCTTCGACCTCAGCGAGGGATGGTGGGCCTTTTCCCCAGACACCAGTGAACAGCTGGGGCCGGGAGGCTAGTTGCCCGACAGCTTTGGCCGTCCCAGGTTTGTCGGGACTTCCAATCCTGTGTGCAGGGTGACCTGGAAAAGAAGACCTGGTCAGTGAGGCTGGGGGTGGCCACCGCGAGAACCCCGAGTGCTCAGACAGCACAGCAGCCACAGGCAAGGCCCCCCCGTTTGCTGGGGTCGCCGCAGGCAGCAGCCTGAGGGCTCCTCTGTACTGGGAGGCATGCTGTTTATTGTCGCATCACTAATGTAACGTCCTCGAGTTCACCCCGAGGAACGGGCCTGTGCTTGGGTTTCCCACCTTGTCCTAGGAGCCCAGCGAGGGCTGATGCTCCACGGCAGCAGGTGTACGGTTCTCACCGTTGCATAGGTTTCTGCTTTCTCCCAGTGGCCCTGGTTCCTTTCCTACATCTGTTGTATTCCAGGCTGCCTCAAAGCCCTTTCGTGAATCAATCAATTGGTGATTGATGTAGACCTGTCAGTATTCACAACCAGGACTCCCAGAGGGAGGAGGCTCTGCTAGAAGCTAAGGGTGCTGTACCCACATTTCTCTCCCACCCTCACCCGCTCACTGAGCTCCTATTTTGTCTCTGTCCCCTTGGGGGGCCTCCTGAGCCCTCAGCAGTCCCCCACGATTGACCCCAACCCTGAGATCTAAAAGGACAACGTTCCTGCCTGCTTCATGTGAGAGCCAGAGGAGGCAGAGGGAGTGAGAGGGGGGTGGAAGTCCTGGTCACAGCCCCTAGTACGGGTCTCCCCCAGCCCTCCTGTGCTTCTCTCGGGGGGAAGCCACACCTGAAAGGCCCCAGTGCACACCCACCTGACCATCGGCTCAAGCTGGACAGGGGACACTGACTTCCTCCCGATTGGTTAACGAACGCCTCCATTGCACTCTTCCCAGAAAATGGAACCCCCACCTGCTTGCCCACTCCATTCCCTTCCTCCCCCCTCTCCGCCAAGTTGCCAGCTTAGAGCCTCTGCTTATCTCAAACGAATAAGTATGGATTGGTCAGGCCAGAGAGGACCGTCTCCGGGGAATGCCCACAGTGAACTGGCAGCAGCTCCCTGCCTGGGTGGGCAGCAGTCGGCTTCTTTATAGCCCACACTGTCCCAGTGCACTTTGGAGGCCCCGGCACCCGAGAGAAACAGCCAGCTGGGCTCCCGTCTGGAAGGGCACGCGGTACCTGCACGTTACGGTTGAGGCTGAGGGCTGGCATGAAGACCCCGTCCACATGGCTGAAGGCTGTGGGGCCCTGCTGCTGCCCATTGATGAAGAAGGTCAGAGTGTGCTTATTCAGGTCCAGGAGCACGCCGACAGTGGCCCCCTTGCACACACCACCTTCCGTCCTGGGAAGAAAAGCACCAGGAAACCGCATCAACGCATCTTGCCTGGGAGGTAGGTGGTGGCTCAGAAGATGCTAGGAATATCCTCACCTACAACACACAGCCCTCATGGGAGTGCGGGGAGTTATTCTTGTAGGCTAGGAGGCTTTTCTTGAAGCATACTCGCCAGTTCAGGGCCACACAGGAAGACCTTACCCTTCAAGTAAGCTTCCTTACCCTGGAGGGATCAGCTCATTCAGTCCCTTCTTTCCTGGCAGTCCCTGAGACCTGGGCACCCAGGGAAACCTGTAACTTGGGGTGCTTTAATGGCTCAATTGGTTGAGCATCTGACTTCGGCTCAGGTCATGATCTCACAGTTTGTGGGTTCGAGCGCTGCGTTGGGCTCTATGCTGACAGCTCGAAGTCTGGAGCCTGCTTCAGATTCTGTGTCTCCCTCTCTCTCTGACCCTCCCCCACTCATGCTATGTTTCTCTCTGTCTCAATAATAAATAAACATTTTTTTAAAAAGAAAGAAAGAAAGAAAACCTGGAGCTTGGAGTCTGGGCAGGGAAGGCTCCTTTACCCCCCAAGAAAAAGAACAAACGTGGCACCCTTTATAGGTTTAACCGGTGAGAATGTTGAGATCCACAAAGAGGCAGAGAGCCAGACCTTTGGAGATTTCAAGGCCCACTCGCCTTCAGCTCATCTCAGAAACATCCCAGGGACTCTTGAACAGCCATGCGTGGCAGGCGATAGATGCTGAATCTGGAATCAAATCCCCTGTCTGAGTTGCCATCCCATGGGTGCCAGCAGTGGAGCCTTGAGACTAAATTGTGAAGCTCTTGATAAATGTCTGTGATCCCACATTTGGCAGTGGTGGGAGTTCCTATCTGCCCATGAGAAGCATCTCTTCAGATGCACTCTCTTGATGATCTGCCTGCTCTCCGTGGATGAAGAGGGTCCATCAGACTCCCTTCCCTTAGCTGAGGGCTGAGGTCTCATCCTCCACCCCAGCTGCTCCACTCTGATGAGAAAACCATTTTTATCCTTTCCTGATGGGGCAGGTGCTGATCAGCTGGAGGCTGAGGGCCTGGCAGAGAGCAAGGGAAAGTCGTGAGGAAAGCTCAGTGTGCTGATGGGAAAGGCACTTCCCCGGTCAAGTTTCCCCAGGGTGGGAGGGGAAGGGTGGGTCGAGGGGAGGGGGTCAGTGTTAGGACCCCAGGACAGAATCCTGCAGGTGGAAAAAGGGAGCTATAATCGGGGTCTTGGTGCTATTCAGACACTGACCGCCAGGTGGCGGTAGAGACCGGCGTGAGGCGCAAACACGTGATTCCCATCCAAGCGCAGGCTGTCCCAGGTTCAAGGGCTCCCCACTGCAACCCCTACCCAGGTTTCCCCGCCCCATACACAGAACCGGAAGCAGGACCCTGCGTTTAGTCCTGACAGCGCCGCTAAGCAGCCCTGTGTCTTGGGACACTTATTTAACCTAAGCCTTTGGTAAAATCGGTTAAATGCTAATCACAATAGTGCTTTTCAGAAGACTAAGGGACAAAGTAAACTCAATAAATGCTCTGTTATTACTCCTATCAGCGGTATATCTGGGCACCATTTGGTTTAAGCAGGTAGAGATGGAGCTGGTAGGTCTGGACTCCACTCCTCTGTGGTTTGTGAACAGCGGCCGGGAGTGGGTCCGGGTCCTGGTCAGCAGACTGCACCTGGCAGCGTGCAGGACCCAGGCAGAGGGGCCAGAGGGGCAGAGGTGCTACCCTCCCCCAAGCATCTAGAGATAGAGGTCACTGCCAGAGAAACGGCAGGTGGGAGAGGCCCAGTCTGCTGGGGCCAGAACACTGAGAACCTCCAGGCTCACTGACATGGCCCGGGACTGGGCCCAGTGAGGTTGGCTCCTCGAAGCTCCTTGCCTCTCCTCCTAGGGAGACAGCCCTGAGCAGGCCGGGAAGATCGCACGGTGAGAGGGCAGCTCTGGGTGACTACTGTTCTTTATTTCTGGGCTCGTTGGCCAGTGCTGGCCTTAAAAGATTTTCCATCCCCACCCCCACCCCGGACACACAGGCCGGGTGTGAACATGGAGCCCCTGGGGGAGGAGAAAGCAAACACTGAGCTATGATGGGGGGTGGGCGCCCCGCTGCCTTCTCTGAGAAGAGACACCAAGGTGCCCACAGGTCCCTGAAGGAGCCCATGTATCAGTGACATCTCCCCAAAGGGCCCATCTTCCTGTGTCCACCCTGGTCACACCACTTCCAGGGCCAGCCTCAGAGTAAAGCAGTGGTCTCGACTGAGTCCCCACAGTGAGCGCCCCAACAGTGCCTGCCACTTCCAGGTCTGCCCTTTTGGGGGGCACTGCCAGGGGTCAGAGCCCACCCGAGTCTGGGCAGTGGGAGGGGTCACTGCCAGGGCAATGGTACCCACTTCCTCTGTAGAGACTTGGTCATAGCCACAAGGACACCAGCTGTGCCCCAGGGCTGTCAGTGTGTAAAGGGAAGTGGAACAGAAGTGGGAAGAGAACGGCAGCCAATGAGCCTGGTCGCGGGGCTTGCGGGGTCGCCTGTAAAGCCACATGCCCTGGGGCCACTTGAGTCTCCGTTGCAAGCTCTTCCTTGGGCTGCAGGCACACGCTCGCTCCTACTTGGAAATCGGACACCCGCGTGGCTGAAACGCCTCCCCCACCTTCCTGAGGTCTGGACTTGGGAATAGCAGGAGGGATGCTGTCCCCATAGGACCCTCACTCGCCCCCCCCCCCCCGACGCGGCGCACCTGTTGGTGTGGGAGTTGCAGTGCATGAACCAGCTGCGATTGTTGTCCACGTACATGGCCCAGGCCTTGTCGTCCTTGCCCAGCATCATGTCCTTGACCACGCTGGCCCTGGCCACCCCGAAGGCGGGGTCTGGGTGGTTGTCATACCGGTCCACATGCAGCTCCCAATAGTGCACGCCCTTGGAGAACGCAGCCGTGCCCAGCACCACCCGGTCGTCATAGCTGCTGCAGGTGGCCGTCTGGTTGTCGTTGGATAAGATGATGTCCCGGTGCCCAGAGTTGGGGTCAAATGTGAACCAGGCCACTGGAAAGGAAGGAAGCAGAGTCAGCGATGGGATTCGCAAGCAGTCTCTGACCCAGGCTCAGAGACAGACTCACTCACTCACATCTATCAGCAAGTTGGCCTCCAGCATCAAATGTTCTTCTTTGTGTGATTCACAGGCACACACAGGTGCATAGGTACATACATGCATGCGCGCGCGTACACACACACACACACACACACACACACTCCCCGATCTCTGTTCATCCAAGTTCTCAATCCCATGAACCCAACCTTGCCAAGGAGCACAGACCCTTGAGCCTCAGAGCCCCAAATCTAAATGCCTTCTATGGAGTCTTGGTTTCGAACACTTTCCCATTATGCTTCATACACCGATGTATGTTAAAGAGGAAGTAGGTAATCCCTGCCCCACTTCGTGGCTGTGGGATCTGAGGCACGGAGTGGTGGAGTGATATAACCAGAGTCACCAAGCTTCAGCCTCCTGTTTCACAGCACTGAGCTACACCTTCTTCTGGTGTCCGATATCCTCGGGCTGCGGGCAGTGAGGTCCTTACTCTAAAATTGTGACCACCGTGCTCAGGGCAAGAATCACTGCTCTGTAGGACAGCGGGCGCCTAAGGGCACAAAGCTAGTGATCTTCAGAAAAGCGTCCCCACCTGTGCCCTTGACAACAGCATCTGCTCCTGCCTTTTCTCCACTCTGTCCCGGGGAGACGAGCCAGGCATGTCACGTCTTCCTCACGGCGACCAGAGGATGTACTGGGATACTCGATGACCATAACCAGGATTGACACCATCCTGGGATGCCCGGGTTAGCCCAGCAGGCTCTTGTTGCAATGTATTATTTATTTACATCATCACTTCCTGCCAAGGACACAGACGACCAACGTCCCACTGATGCTGATGTGCTCTTATTGCCTGAAGCCTGGAAGGATGCAGCTGGGTGTGTAAACCATCAGATCTGGGCTCTTCTGCTAGACGTTCGAGAGATAGTTTCCCACTGGGGGGAAGGTCCAACCCAGGGACCAGTGACCTTTTCTGCAGGTCTGTCCTACCCATTCACAGCCCCTGGGTCTCCTTGAGCCTCTCAAATCCTCGCCTCCTTTCCCACTCCAGTCAATGGGGTGAAGAAATGGCTCTATTTTGGTGGCTCATAAGTAGGGAGAAGCAGGCAAGGGGCCGTGGTGAGAAGGGCAGGGTCAGAGTTGGGAGGAGACGTATATTTCACCGCTGCCGAATTTCCTCCATCGCTTCACTCCCCTGTCCTGCGCAGCTGATAGGCCCCCCAGCCCCCGCCCTCCTTTAGAAGCTCATCCACAGTGCCTGAATCTGGTCCTCCCCCAGGACCCCAGTGCTCACCGTCAGATGTCTGCAGGACGACAGTTTTACTATAAGGCCCGACGCCAGAGGAGTTGAAAGCCTTGACTCTGGCATTGTAGGTACTGTTGAAATGAAGACCATCGATGGTGCACAGAGTCTCCTTGCCCACATACACTTCCTAAAAGACAGCCAAGACTGCTCAGGAGGTGCCTCTGTTATTTGGAAAATTGCTCTCTCAGCATCATGTTGACCTTCAAAGTGCTAGTGCCTCCGGAGAGTTCTTGAAGAAGGGAAATTTGGAGGAATGGAGGCAGGGTCACAGACCTTGTCCAGGTTGGGCACAAACGCCTACTCCTGGCCGGCCGGCCCCTCCACCCGTGAGGAGGTGAGGTGTGACGGGGTCCTAGGGAGGCGGGGAGGGATGGCAGGGGTGCGGCCAGCTAGGCTGCTCCCTGAGAATGTCCTGCGTCTGAGGCCAGCCCGTCAGATAGGACCCTGCAGCCCAGGGACACCCGGTCCTCCTGGGCGGTGGAGGTGCAGAAACCCCCACTTGCCTCTTGGTCGGAGCAATAGATTGTTAGTTATCAGTGGGAACTTAAGCTAGGAAACAAGCACTAAGCAACTAGGTAAACAAAATAACCAATATTATTAAAGGAAGTGTCATTGCAGAGGTGCCTGCGTGGCTCCGTCGATTAAGTGTCCAACTTCAGCTCAGGTAACCATCTCACAGTTCGTGGGTTCGAGCCCTGTGTTGAAGCCTGCACTGACAGTGAGGAGCCTGCTTAGATTCTCTCTCTCTCCCTTTCTCTCTGCCTCTCCCTGACCTGCATTTTCTCTCTCTCTCAGAATAAGCTTTTTTTTTTTAAAGAAGGGTCATCACACATGGTGGGAAAAAGGGGACAGAGGAAGGCTGTGACCAAGGACAGGTGGGTTCAAGTGGGTTTGGGCTGGGACCACCCTCTCCTCGCCTTCTGCCACGCCTGAGGTTGGCATCTTCCACTTGTTGGCCTCCCTGCCCCCAGAACTGCTTTTCTCATGGCTTCCTGAGAGGTGAGACGTTTCTGCATGGGACCCCAAAGGTCCTTTCATAGGGATTTGCTTTGCTCCCCATTCACTTCAAACTTACCTTTGTCCTATTTACTCCCTCAAATGTATAGCTTTGCACTCCCTCCTCTGTCACTATTTCAACTTTGTCTAAAACACCCTTCCTATCTGGTTTTCAGGGGCTTCCCTCTTCATTTGTTATTCCAAGTCGTTAATAATAATTGGGTGTGAGGCGTTGTATAGGGCATTTTGATCCTCACATAACCCTTGGGCGTTGTTATTGATTTGCTGTTGTTGTCGTTGTTATATTTCATACAAAATGAGACTCAGAGAAGGTTGGAAACCTGCCCGAGAGCAGAATGAACAGATTTGGAAGCCAGGGTTCAAATCCAGGCCTGCCTGCATTGAAAACCGACATTCTTCCCACTTTAGCATGTGGTTCCTCATAAATTCTAGCCCTTGTATCCAGCTTTTGCTGGTGGTTATGCCTCAGAGGGAAGAGGCCATCTGTATTTGAGCTCTGTGGCTGCTGCTTTTAACATCCTGAAACAGTCTTCCCTTCCCATTTCGGAAGCAGAGGCTCTTTTCCTGGTTTCCAGCCCAGAAGTTCTTCCCAATCTGAGCTTCTCCACACAGCCAGAACGACTGAGGTTCTGAACCCAGTGAAGGATCTGCCATTCCTGGCTAATCCGACCTCAACTCCTCTCTTCCCTCAATTGCCCATATATTCACACAGGCCCCAATAATTCCCAAGGCTGCCATTATTTCCCCAGCTTTTACATTCTTGTAGGATGGGTTTTGAACAAAAAATGAAATGACGTATGCATAAATCCCTTTGAGAGAGGACAAAAGGAATATTGATCTTTGGCAAGATTTGTTAAGTGGTGCAGCTCCCTGGGAGAAGGGATGTCAGAATTGTAAGGGTTGCAGTGGTTTGTTTCAAAGCATCTTTACGTAGGGGCGCCTGGGTGGCTTAGTCGGTTAAGCGTCCGACTTTCGCTTAGGTCATGATCTCGCGATTCGTGGGTTCGGGCCCCGCGTCGGGCTCTGCGCTGACTGCCAGCTCGGAGCCTGGAGCCTGTTTCAGTCTGTGACTCCCTCTCTCTCTGACCCTCCCCTGCTCACGCTGTCTCTCTCTCTCTCCTAGAAATAAATAAAACATTTAAAACAAAAAAAACAAAGCATCTTTACGTAGCATCCTCGGGAATGGAAAAGGAGGAGCTCTAAGAAGACCCTGGTCAACAAAGCAACTTGACAGTGACCTGAACGTTGCTGTGTGAAATCTCAAGGTAGAGTTCTTTAGGGCGTCTGAGTTGGGGTCTCTAGCAGATGGGGGTGTAGAACACCATTTTCTGGCTCACTTGGAGCCTCTATTGTCCCCACGACATTTCGTCCCTGGAAACATGAATGTAGAAGGTCATCTCAACCCCACGATCATTTACCAAGTGTCTGTCCTCACATGCAGAGCACCTTGCCTGGTAGAACAGTCAGTGACCCAGGAAGGGCAAGGAAGGATAGCGCATTGAGGGAGTGGGGGCCTGTGTGAGCGGGGATATCTGGGAAGGTGCTGAAGAATAGCTAGGACTGCACGGGTGGGGTGAAGTGGGAAGTAGGTCAATGCAGGCGGTCCCTTTTCCCAGCTCTTCCTCAGCCTCAGGTCGGTGTCAGTCTCCACAGGAAAGCTATCCTAGATTTTCTCTGTGGCTGCCACCTCTGCCTGCCCCGGCTGCCCAGACCCCGCCCCCAGTAGAGAAGCCCCATTTCCCAAGGGTCCAGACCCACCAGGCCTCTGTGGCTGGGCCAGCGCCCACTAGGGGCAGCAATGATGCTAAGGGCAGTCCAGAGGTCCCAGCCTTAGGAACCCCCAAACCAGCAGCAGGGCCTCACCCGGAACTGGCCCCCGTCGCCATCATCCAGCTCCAGGATGTAGCCGTCCACAGGGCTGTGGGTGAAGGGCGGCATCCTCCAGGCCAGCGTGACACTGTTGTTGTGGGTGCAGCACTTCTCCAGCTGCAGCAGAGGGCCAGGCGGCACTGTGACAGGGACAGGGAACGCGCTTCAGCGCATGGACCCTGCACAGCGCACAGGACCCCTGAGTGCAATCTTGTCCCTGATCCCAGGGCCCTTCCGGCCTCCAGGAGAAACAGTGGCTCCACCCTGCGGCCACTCCCAGCCTCTAGCAGGCACACCTCAGCCCCAGGATCTCAGTCTCAAGGCTGGGGGTGGGGGGGCGAGGGGGGCAGGGTAAGGGGCAGCTAGAGCTCAGGTGACCGTGCACCTCCAGTGTGTCCTGGAATCTGGGGTGGGGGTGGGGGAGGCATAACCCATGCCCTAAGGAAGAGTCCCACTTGCCCATTGGGAATCCCTAGTTTTGAGTCTCAGACCCATGAGGAGCCCATGAGGGATCCTGGTAGAGCCGGCTTGCACAAGCCTCCAAGCCACTGCGGGCCGGCGCGCAGCTGACGCTAGGCTGGGAAGGTGCTGGTGGGGTGCGGGGCACGCAGAATTCAAGGACACATTTAAACCTTTGGCTGGAAGCCCTTTAGAGACCCAGGGAACCAGATCCAGGAAGGAGAGGCAATCAGAGTCTCCAGCCATCAACCTTTGGAATCAGGGATTTGAATCAAGTGTATCATGGTAAGTTCTATCACAGCAATATCCAGAGAAGGTCTTTACAGTTTGGCCTTGTTCCAGCTCAAGAGATTTTAGAAATAAATACAGTCCACACTGATAGTTTTTAAAGGGAAAACTGCAACATCAGATTTGTAAAAATTCAAGATTTCCGTTTGGCACCCATTATTAGGGACGTCTCCCGGGTTTTGCCCGATGGTTTAGCTGGGTGCAGCCCTGTCTTAATTACAGACTTGGTCTCAGGGCTGGCTGAGCATGGCTGACTCCCCGGACCTAGGCTTACAAGCACGTAGGGGTCCCCCTCTATCCCTAGGCTCTCCCACACCCTCAGCAAATCCTGCCCCGAGAGGTGTCTGGAATGGGTCCAAACCTCTTCCACCTCTCCACACTCTGCCAGTTTCCTTCTGCACCTCAGCACCACGTTTCATTCACACCCCGGGGCAGGTGGCATTTCCAAACCTCGGCTGAGCTGCAAACTGAGTGTGGGAGTGAGCCACAGATGTGCAAGACCCGCTCCATCTTCAGTATAAAAATGGCCACACATTTTGCGGGTAAGGATTTCCTGCGCTCACAGATTCGGCCGATGTAGCACTCCATCCTTTGATATTTTGGTTTTAAAAAACAAAACAGCTTTCTTGCCTCCCCTGAATGTGCTCTTGGCACCTCTGGAGAGGCAGGCTTTAGATCAGGACTCTGATTTGGGCCACCACTTGCTAATTTTGTAACCTGGTACAAGTCATGCAACTTTACCTCACCCTTAGCCTGGGTCGCCGTGGCTCTCTGAGCTCGCTTCCTAGCCTCCTCCGCCTTGTTCATCCTGCTCTCACCTCTGACCTTCTTGCTCTTCTTGGAAGCCAGAAAATGGATTCCTGCCCCAGGGCCCTTGCATTTGCCACCCCTCTGCCATCTGGAATGTTCTTCCCCTGTATTGCATCTCTCTCCCCCCCTCTCCCCTCAAAATATGCCCCTTCCCCAAAAAGCCTCTTTTGGACATTATACAATATATTTGTGTACTGTCTATTTCCTTAGAATATCAGCTCAGTCTTGTGAGCGAGTTCTTTGGCTTGTTCAAAGCTGTGTCCTGCACCAAGAACAGTGCCTACCCACCCTAGGTCACCCAGCTAGTGGGTGGCTGAACTGGGACTTGAACCCAGGTCTGTGACCTGCGCAGCCTTCCCCTCCCACTCCACCTCACTCTGTGTGTCACCCGTCTTCCGGTGACACTAAGCTGCCCACCCCAGAGCAGATGCCTCTTCCAAAAGAGGCACAGACAGAACTGGGCCAACCACGGCTCACCCCTACATTTCATCTGGATGAAGTCCAGCTGGTGGATGGCTTGCAGCAGCGGCTCGCTGTCCAAGGTCAGGTCAAACTCCGCAGATACTTTCGGCTCCAGGGCGCCTTTGACCCACTGCTCCTGAGACACCTGGACACGCTTGATCAGAGCATCCGAGATCTTAAAGGGGAGCACAGAGTTTAGGGTTTCAATGTGCAAAGGGAAAATCAGGCAGCACGTGGCGGGTTAGGAGGAGGGGCTTGGTGTCTGTGGCTTGGGGACAGGAGGGGGCTGTGTTAGCCATATGCTCTCAGGCCATGGCAGGGAATATATGATCCCTGCCAGTGCGACACTGTGCAAATAAAAATGAACTGTATTGTTTAAATCATATTTTAAAAGGGCCATAATTTAAATGTAAAGAAGAACCTGCTATTTAAAGATATCAGGTGGGGCGCCTGAGTGGCTCAGTCAGTTGAGCGTCTGACTTGGTTTCATCTCAGGTCATGATCTCAGGGTTGGTAGGATCGAGTCTGGCGTGACAGTGCAGAGCCTGCTTGGGATTCTCTCTCTCTTCCTGGCTCCCTGCCCCTCCCCTGCTCTCTCTCTCTCAAGATAAATCAACATTAACAAATATAAATATATCAGGCCAAACCGTTCTGTGAAGCAAATGGTACTTTTTCAAATATGCAAAAACATTCTTCCTTATACTGCTTTTGTGAGATCTAGTACTTTGCAAAGTGAAACCCACTAGCCGTTCATCCCAGGGTCTGAAGAGAGCGCTTCCTGTATCCCCGGAATTTTGAAGCTTGCTCCCCACGGTGTGTCCTCCCCTCCCCCCAAGTTGCTACAAACTCTCCCTCTATTGCACTCCCAGCTCTGCTCTCTTCCGCTGGAAAGTCCTGCCCATCCAGACACTTGCACATGTCCCTTGTTGAGTCATCCTGTGAACTCTTCTTGGGCACTAGTCAAAGGGATCGTCATTTTCCCCATAGATGGAGGCCCGAGCCCCATCATCCGTCACTGCCGTGTTCTCTAGAGATGCTCATGGCCCTGAGTCAGCCTGACTGTTGGAGGGATGCCTTTGGTAAGGCTGCATGGCCTCTGTAGGCAGTGGCCATCTGTGCAGGCCTGCAGGACTCCACACATTGAGGTAATGGGCCATGTGGGTTCTGCTAACTCACTTCCTCCAAGCCTCTAGCTTGTTTGGCAAAGACTGTCCTTTCCCATTTGTGGAGAACATGCTGAGTGGGGGTGGGGGGGAGGGGAGTCTCTGGAAGTCAAAGCATAAACGCATGCCATTTTGGCCCTAGGTGTTATGACATTTGACCTCCTCTTTTAATGAGGACACGGAATCAGGGTCACAGCTAGTGAGCATCCGAGGAGACGAGAACCTGGGTCTTCTGGAATCTCTGAGCAAAGGGGAATCCACTCAGTTCCAAGCCACTGGTAGAGACCGTCCTAAAACTCTGGATAGTTTGGGAAGTGGTGGTGGATTTGGAGGCAGGAAGCCAAGCCTGCCTGGGTCCCTCAAGCGCGCAGGCTCACCTGTAGGAACCCAGCGGGGTCGTTCTCCTTGATCACCTCTAGGCAGTACTCCATCAGCCCTGTTGACTGGCGCAGCTTTAGTGTGCAGTGATTGATCTGGTCCCAAACCATCTGTGATGAAAAGAACCCCTAGTAACCATCTCATCAGAGGAGGTGCAGCCAGGCTGTAGTGGGAGTTGGAGAATTAGCACAGAGAAAGCCCTAGAAGAGGCAGCACTGGTCTGCACCACCTTGCACCCTCTCCTCTGGCTGATCTGCTCCCGAGCTCCATGTGCCTTCTCTCTTGGGGAATAAATGGACCCACCGCCCAACAGAACCAGCTCTCTTCCTGATCCTTGGGCAGGAGAGAAAGTGCACCGCCTGAAACTCTCTATGTGACCAGCGACAACCTCTTGTTTTCTCCTTGTTGGTGGGACTACCCCCAACACACATTCCTCCTTTCCTTGAAAGTCATATTTTCTGGGGCGCCTGGGTGGCTCAGTTGGTTGAGCATCTGACTTCGGCTCAGGTCATGATCTCGCGGTCTGTGGATATGAGCCCCGTATTAGGCTCTGTACCTGGAGCCTGTTTCAGATTCTGTGTCTCCCTCTCTCTCTGCCCCTCCCCAGCTCGTGCTCTGTCTCAAAAATAAGTAAACGTTAAAAAAAATTTTTAAAAGAAAAGAAAGTCCTATTTCCTAATTCAGTTGGGAAATCTCTATAAAATCGGTCTAGCCCCCAGGGCAACGAAGCAGTCCTCTGTCAATGCATAGTGTTCATGGCACCTGTCCGGACCAGGAGCACAATGTCTTATGAGGGTACACCCTCCCCTTCCCATGGTGGATATTGGTTGTGTTATTATGGCTGATTATTGAGTGTGTGAGATATTAGAGAGGGTTTGAAGAAGGGGACAGAGCTGGTGACCTGAGCAGAGCATAGCCTCACTACCGTCACTAGTCACTATTCTGCAAGCTGAGAACAGCTGGAGTCCCTTAGACAGAAAACAGGACTTCAGAGAAGATGGAAGAGGGAACTTCTGACCAGAGAACAGCGGGATTCAGCGCACCTGACTGCAGCTTTGTAGGGAGAGTGTGGGTGGTGACCATGGCTTTGGGGAAAGTCACATGAGTGTGAGCAGGCCCAGGGGCACCTTGCTCATCCCTTCCTTGCCTCATTCATTTACTCATTCATTCATTCATTCATTCTCTCACTCACCTAATATTGACCCAGTGCCTGCTGTGTGCTCCAGTCCACTCGTGGTGTGGAGGCTGTGATGGGGAAGGAGGGTGTCGTCACCCAGGTACGTACCTTCAGTTTGTGCTCTCTCTCTTTGGTGACCTTGGTGAGCAGCTTGGCTTTCTGCCGAGTTAAAGCGTCGACCAGCGCGTCACACTGAGCAACGAGGCAGGCTTCATAGTCCAGTCCGTTTTCCTGGGGGAGGCAGAGAGCTTTAGATAGAAGACATGCTGAAATCTGGCCAGTGCTAGACACTAGACAAAGATGTATTTCAGAGAAGCTGTCCCCAGAGTCACCTATAATATTGTTACATTGGAAACAATGTAAATATGGATCAGGAGAGGGCACCATGAATCTTGGGACATCAATATGGTGAAATATCCGATCGTCATTCAAACCTTGTTCATAAGAGTTTTTAAGGTCTTGAGAAATGCTCCTGAGACCCTGGGAAGGAAAAAAAAGGGCTGCAAATTGTATACGGCATAATTCTGTACTGTGTGTGCATGCATGTGTGTGTCTACATCGTAGAAGAACCTGTCAAAAGTCACCTAAGGCGGGGAGATATTGGTGAACTTTTTCATGGCTCTATTATTCTCTATTTTCCAAAATTTCCATAACACACACTTTCGCTTTTTATAATTGGAAAGCAGGAAAACAACAGAAGACTGTAGCCTCTTTCTCTGTCTTAAAAAAGAATCCTTCTAAGTCTCAGAGATCAGCCTGGATTGGGACCTCAGGAACTCAGAATGTGACCGTGTTTGGACATGAGGCTTCTGGAGATGTGCAGACATTAAAATCGAGTCATTAGTGTGGACCTGATCCAAGATTAGGAAGTCAGTGCCTTTGGTGGGGTCTGTATGAACAGGCCCTCCATGCATGTGCATCGTATAGAGCGCATGCGTGTGCCTTCTCCCTGCAGATAGCTCCTGACACCAGAGACGAAACACATTTATGTGGTAAACAATGCATCGACCCCCTGGGTACAGAAGCCCTGCGCCCAGATACCACGTAGGTCTCTGTGGCCACACAGAGCACTGGCCTCTCTCCAGTGCTCGGTCTACGACTCTCTATAACTGGGTTTATGTGAAATCCCTTCCCAGTATCAGGTGCCACATGGCCGTCAGTGGCTTGCGTGGGTATTGTCTGCACTGTCTGAGGCTGCGCGGTAGAACAACTGGGCCCCCTGGCTTCGTCACCGACAAAATGCTTGCCACAGGACCTCTCCTGGCTGTGTGGCAACCCTCCCCGCACTGGAGCTCTGCTCACCTGGACCTGCTGCAAGATGTTCTTCAGCTGAACCAGAAACTCCTTTGCTTCTTTTGCCTTGTCGGAAACTCCATTCAAGGCCTGGGACAGTTGGGCCTAAAAAGATACCACGCGTTAAGAAGCCAAATTCGGTGTGAATGGCCCACGGTGTGTGCCGCACCAGATAGGCTCGTGAGTATGTGAGGGGCCAGAATGGATCCCGCATGCACACTGTCTTCGTCCATGCAGAGACCGCTGTTGACTCACGGGCCCGCATCAGTGGCTTATTCTTCCAGTAATGGTTCACACGTATCGACTGACCTACTCTCTCTTCTCTGGACCCCAAAGCTGGGCAGAGATAAGGAGCGTTCAGCTAACTAGCTCAGGACAGGACATATCTGCTCTCGATGTTTGCAGAACCCAGGACAAGAAGGCACACAGAGTCCTCTCCCCCCATGGCAGTTCTGTCCCTCATCAATAGGACCCTCAGACGCTTACGTATGGGCACCCCAGGTCCCAGGCCACCCCACCCCACCCTTATACAGTCGCCTTTTGACCTGGGGGAGGGGATGGGCAGGGAAGAGGCCTGCCCTGGAAATGGGCTAGAGCCGTATGGACTGGGAGCCTTAAGACTCCAGAAGTGGGATACAGGCTCCCATTTAGCCCTATGGACTCCTCCACTTGCAAAGAGCAGTGTGGACAGAGGGGGCTCAGAAGGGACATCAGTTGCTGGTGCCCAGAGCTGGAACTGCCAGCCTGGATGGAATCTATGGCCTTTCTAACAAAATGCATACACACGCAATTGAATTTGTATTCAAACTTCACTGCTGCAGACAAATGACCTTGATGGGGGACATATTGACCATGAGTCACATTTTTCTAATTAAAAAATGGAAGATGGAGCCAGAAAGGCCAGGATCATATCCGGCCTCTCCTCCCCCTCTATCTTCAGGTCTTTGTTCCAATGTCACCTGGTCAGTGAGGCCTTTGCTGATGACCCTATAAAATATCCCTCTTCCCTCACCTGCTTTGTTCTTCTTTATAACATTCATCACCTTCCAACACAGGTCTTTTTACTGCCTGTCTCCCTTCACCCGAACGTAAGTAAGCTCCCTAGAACTGGGACCTTGCCTGGGGTGTTCACTTCTAGCACCGGGCACATGGTAGCATTACATGAATATTTGTGGAATGGATGAATCCGTGAATATGATTCTTCTTCTTTTTTTTTTAAGTGTATTTATTTTGACAGAGAAAGAGCACATGCACATGCAAACAGGGGAGGGGCAGAGGGGGAGGGAGAGAGGGAATCCAAAGCAGGCTCCACACTGTCTGCACAGAGCCCAATGTGGAGTTCGATCTCATGAACTGTGAGAGCATGACCTGAGCCAAGAGTTGGATGCTTAACTGAGCCACCCAGGTGCCCCAGTGAAGGTGGTTCTTTAGACGAATGGTTCTCAAAGTGTGGCTCCCAGACCAGCATCATCAGGGTCACCTGTCACCTGGGACTTTGTTTGAAATGCAACTCCTCTGACCCCGCCCTCGGCCCTACTGATCAGAAACTGAGAGTGAAGGCCCAGAAGCCTGTCTTTTATGAAGCCCTCTACGGAGAGCTGATGTAGTCTGAGATCCACTGAACTGTACAAACTCAGCCTGGTCGGACATCTCTGGGGAACGTGGTAAATGAAGCCACGGAGTGGAAGATACCACTCAGGGAGACATGAGGGTAGAGATGGAGGGAGCCTCAGACCCAGGGAGCATCAACACTCAAGGTGAGGTCAAGGTGAAGTCTGGGCTGTCCTTCTCCTCTCTCCACTGGCTTCCCCATCCCTACCACTGCCCCGGGCGGTTTAGGCTCCTCCCCCCACAGCCCACGCAAGGGGTGTCACTTTCTATCGCAAGTATCTATACACAAAGATTGGCCAATGGGACTTCTGGGAATGACAGAAGGGTTCTATGTCCGCTCTGACTCGGCAGCCACCAGCCACATGGGGGTACTGAGCACTGAAAGGTAGCTAATGTAACTGAGGAGCTGCATTTTCTATTGTATTTAGTTTATGTTTCACATGTGGCCAGTGGCTGCCCTTCTGGACAGCCTTGGTGGGGTGCGGGCCCTAGGACAACTCAGCCCATCCCCAGAAAGCTGCACCCACAAGAAGACTGAGACGTCAGGATGGTTCATGGGCCCCAAGGGGATCGTCAACAACAGGGATCTTAAGCAGAAGCTTATCAGTGTCCAGAAAAGCATGGCACCTCTCTCCCTAATGCATGCTCCCAAAGGGAGCCACGGAGGCTGCAACAGTTCCCTCCCAAAGCGGGGGCGGGGGGGGCATCTCCCATTAACTATATAGTCCTTGGCATTGGGGACTTTGTCTTTTGTCTTTGCATTTCTAGCCAGTGGTGCCGGCACAAAGCAGGGGCTCAGAAAAGTCTCACTGGCCTAATTTTAAAAAAAAAAAAAAAATAGAGTGATTGCTTAACAGGAGGTACTTGCTAACATAGGACAGATTCCAAGAGACCCATCACTGCTGCTGGCACCTTTTGCCAGTGAGAAGCCCTGAAAGACGGCATGAGTGAGGGTCCCCCACCCTCCCCCGGCACTCAGAGCCAGCACAGCTCTGTCCCCACTCCATCCGGCCAGCACCAGCCTCCCAGCAGCCCAGCCCACTGCGAGGCCTGTCCACCTGCTTCCTGCTTGGCAAGTAGACCAAGGAGCATGGCGAGGAGCCCAAGAACAGAGTGATTTTGAAGGACACCAGTGACCTTAGGCAAATACCCAGCTCAAAGAGGAATAATCTCACAGCTTGTAAACACTGCTTCCAGACCAGCCTAGCTGCCTGATCTTTCCAGCTCCTTTGGCTCAGTGCCCTCCCCCTCCCCAGAGTGCAAACCATCCCAGGGCCCAGCAGTGTGCTCATCCACATGGGGGTTCCTGTACCCTGGTCTGCTGTTTCTCAATGGAAGAGCCCCCTGATGGCAACGTGAATGCCGGGTGTGTTAGTGAGAGTCCCGCAAGCACACACTTCTACTTTTCTTGACCCTAATTGTTCCGTGCATGAAATGGCCACAAGTCACCTCTACCTGCCTGGGGGATGGCATTATAGAAGCTGGACCTGGGCATTCTAGTGGAAAAGAAGCAAAGGTTTTTGGGACAAAGCTGGAAATCATTTCTCAAGTGACAAATGTATACATTGGCTTTGTATTAGGCATATTGTGTTTGCTTCGGTATTTCTTAGGTCGTGGGCTTTTTCTTTTTCTTTATTTTATTTAAAAAACATTTTTTAGGTTTTATTTACTTATTTTGAGAAAGACAGCGACAGTGTGAGCAAGGGAGGAGTAGAGAGGGAGAGAGAGAATCCCAAGCAGGCTCCACACTGTCACAGCCCAGAGCCTGACTTAGGGACTCGAACTCACATAACCATGAGATCATGTCCTGAGCCAAAACTGAGAGTTGGATGCTTAACTGACTGAGCCCTCCAGGTGCCCTGAGAATTGTCTCTTTCTGGTCTGAGAAATGAGAATGGATCGTGGCGTCTCTTCAGATGGTGTCTATACCAAACTCTTGGAAAGAAAGGAAATATCCCGGTAGAAGGTGAAATTTTTTACATGATTGAATGGATTTTAAAAAATTTTTAATTCCAGGATGGTTAACATATAGTGTTATACTAGTTTCAGGTGTACAATACAGTGATTTATGACCGAATTGATTTTAACTTCAATCAAAAAAGTTGCATTTTATGACTCCCTATTCTTTTTTAAATGTTTATTTATTTTTGAGAGAGACAGGATAAGAGAGAGCAATGAGGGGAAGGGCAGAGAGAGGGAGACAGAGAATCCAAAGCAGGCTTTGCACCAAGAGCGGAGAGCCTGATGTCGGGCTCGAACTCACCAACCATGAAATCACGACCTGAGCCAAAGTCAAATGCTTTCCTGACTGAGCCCCCCCAGGTGCCCATTATGTCTCCCTATTCTTTTAAGGTTAGAATTACATTCCTGTAAAGTCTCTGAATGTAGACAGGCAGCTTGAAAATATAAGTATTTTCCCAGCTGGGTCAAATCACCTACCTGGCTGGCCCAGCAACCTGTCTTCACCAGCACCAGCTTCTAGGTACACAGGGCAGTCCTCTGCCTTCATCTTCCATTCTGGATGGTGGTGCAGAGCATTATAATGCATGGGGCATGAGAACTCTGGGCTAGCATGGTTCAGATCCTGGCTCTGTCACCAGCTAGCTGTGTATCATCTTCATCTCTTCCTTCTATATGTCAGCTCTTGGTTCTCCAGTGTCCTCTACAAGTTGGGAATGACAGTAATAACCCCTACCTCTTACTTACGACTTACTTACGTCTTACTGTTATGCTTAGTAATGGAAACCAAGCATTCCCCAAGTCCTCTTCATTGTTCCACTTTGGTTTATCATATGTGAATTGTTGTGGACTGAAGGTTTGTGTTCCCCCCAAATCCATATGTGGAGGCCCTAACCCCCACTGTGACAGTATTTGAATGTGGAGCGTTTGGGAAGTAATCAGGTCATGAGGGTGCAGCTCTTATGATAGCATTAGTTTCCTTACAGGAAGAAACAGGAGAAATATCTTATTCTCTCTTCTTGCACAAGTACTGAGGCAAGGCCATGTGAGGATACAGTGATGGGATGGTCGGCCGTCGGTAAGGCAGGAAGAGAGGTCTTAACAGGAAATGACTCAGCCAGCACCTTGATCTTGGACTTACAGCCTCTAAGAACAGTAGGAAATGAATCTGTTGTTGATTACCTCGGTTGGTGGTATTTTGTTAGAGGGGCAGGAAGAGACCAGGGCATGAATTTATCTAAATTACCTGACTGAGATCTATTATCAGTTTCAGTGCAAATGGCCTCAGAGACCATTCTCATTCATTTGTCATGGGCTCGGTGCAGAAGGTCCTAAGCTGCCTCTATTTAAACTTGGTTCTTGTTCCCTAACGTCCTTGGGTAGACACCAGGGATCTAGACATGGCTCAGTCCAACTTCTCATTTCACACACTAAGAAATTGAGCTCCTAGTAAAAAATGACTGTAATGGAGTGTATAAATGCATTAGTGTATTACCTTGAATGGCATACAGTACCAATTATACAGGTGGTATGCCTTACACACAGTAGACACTCATGAAATGTTTCTTTCGTGAAGTTGCCCAAAGTTATACAACTTACCAGAAGCCATTCTTGTTTGAATGTAAAAGGTCTAGAATCCCTAGGTGCCCCTCTCAAGGAAACTATTGTTTCCTATTGTCCATAGGCTTGACGGGGGTAGAGGAATAGGACCCATGTTATTACAGTGTCTATTTGTGTCCATCTAATACCATCTACTAATGTTTGGAGAACAATTTCCCCATCAGCTAGTGAATCCTTCCTTTTAGCACTATAGACTACATTGTTAAATGAGAAAAGGCAAGGTTCCTAGAACCTAGAACTGTTAGCCCCCATCACCTGAGGAGTAAGGTAGTGCTTTGCGTTCAATGCTGCCCATTTGCACTGCTGGGGGCAATGTCCGATTACATACTGAAGATCACTACTTAAAGGTCATGCCAGAAAATTGAATCCCGCATATCCAAATTACCTCATGACTCTTGTCTCTCGAACAGCTCTGACCATGTCATTTCCCCTCTCACCAACGTCCTCCACTCCCCACTGAATCACGGTCCAGCCCTTAGCTCCATGTCCAAGGCTCCGGACATTGTTGCCCTCTCTGGTGTGACCTCTCAGGGCAGCCCATGTGGTTTCCACTCTTTGGTCAGACTGGACTCAGCAACCCCAGGGACCCCCTCCTCTTTGTCTGGCTCCTGCAGCTCCCTCTGCTTCATAAGCGATCTTACTCCTGCTTTGCCTGCTGCTGCCTGTTAACATCCCATCCATCCAAATGCCACCTCCTCCTGGAGCTTTTGCTACCTTCCCCAAATGGAGTGTGCCCTTTGAATTCCTCAGAGAGGGCTGGCTTCTAGGACACATCTCACTGTCTTTGAGACAGGTGGCCCAGGAGAAGTGCATTAGCTTTCCTGTCCTGTTGGCCAGACCCAGACCCCCAGTGCCTGGCAAGCTTTTCCTGTGCATGTTGTGTGGGCCGCACGGTGCCTTACACCTAGAATGTGCTGCATAAATATCTGTGTCAGTGAATTGATTTTGTTCTAGATTTTGTGTGACTAGTCTCCTTGAGCAAGTCAGGACTCAATTCTCCCACATGCTGGGCATAATTAAAATGGCCATGTGGCCACTCTGAACCCACTGTTTCCAGGGCACAGAGCCCTATATGGTACTGGGCATTGGCAATCTGACCCTATCTTGCTGATCGAGATGATTTTCATGACTTCTGGGTGTTAACTCTTTCTAGTTAATTGTCACCACGGATCCACCCAAACGTAGTCATATAGGTAGGACTTCTGATGTCCTTCCACATCTGGCTCCTGCTTGAAGACCTGAGCAAACTGCCAACAGCTGGGAAAGCACCCTCTGCTCCAGCTGGCAGAGAGAGAGAGACAGAGAGAGACAGAGAGAGAGAGAGAGAGGGAGCAGCTTTGTTTTCCAGTCTTCTCCAAACTGCTAGCAACGTGCTTCAAGAGTCCAGTAGCCAAATAAATAAAACTGTCCTGGGGTCAGCCTAAAGTGAGGCTCAGAAATCCAGTGGTGGGACTTGATTGCCTTACTATTGAAGCAGATGTAGTGACCGAGCTGGAGACTGGAAAGCCTAGCACTTCAGTCCCTGGGGACAGCTCACAGAGACAGGTGAGTAACTGGAGGTCCTGGGAGAAGGGAGTGGATAGACCCACGCAGCGTGCTGAGATGAGATGAGGATACTCTGCCCACAATAAGGCAGTAGTAGCCAGAACTCCCAGAATCCTCCATCCCATAAGATCCCTCCTTCCCAGTTGGCTCCCAAGACCCAGCCCCCACCCCCAAGGGACCACATCATAGAAACTTTGATCTCCTGGGTGTGAAGGACTGATGCTAAGGGGCAACATAGACAGGGCCACTAGGTAGAAGTCTACTTTGGGAAAGATCAGACCAGTATTTTCTCTGAGGGGAGCAACACTAGATGGCAGCCTTCTTCTGGGTTTACTGTGGGTCACAGGCTAAGGGGAGCCCCCAGTAGCACAAAATATCTTTGCTTGAAGAACTAAGCATCCAGAGGTTACCCAGGCAGCTTCTTTCCAGGGGATGTGGCCCAGGTTTGGGGGGTACCCTGAGGCAAAACAGCTTAGAGATTCGGCTCTGTCCTCACTGGCTCCCTGTGTTTCTGGCCACTAAGCCAGTAAGGAAGACACATGGTGTGTGAATGGGACTCTTGATGCTAATCCAATGCTCTGCTCTAGGAGTCTGCCAACCCCAGAACCTCTAGATGGAGACTATTGCCATGATCCTGTCAACACTGCAGAATCATCACTTATGAAGGCCCCACCCTCCCTTACTGCCCCCACACAGCGGTGATGCAGAATAAGAGAATGTTCAGAGAGGATCTGCCTTTTCTTGACTTCTCAGACCCATTCGGTTCCCTGGTTGTGAGTTCTGAGGCTGTATTAGTTGCCTGTTGCTGCTATGACAAGTTACTGTAAACTTAGTGGCCCAAACCAACACTGGTTTTATCCTGTTACAGTTCTGGAGGCCGAAGTCCACAGTGAGTCTTATAGGGCTAAAATCAAGGTAAAGTCATGGCTCGTTCCTTCTGGAGGCTAAGGGAGAACCTGTTTCCCTGTCTCTACCACTGTCTAGAGGCGCTACCACTGTCTGGCTCTTCCTCCATCATTCAGCCTCTTGCTGTGGTCCTTGTGTCTCCAGCTACTAACTCTGGCCTCCTGCTTCCTCTTACATGGACCCTTATGATGACCTTGGACTCAGTTGAGTAATCCAAGATCATCTTCTTATCTCAAACTCCTTACAAAGTCCTTTTTGCCATATCAGGTGACATAGTCACAGGTCTGGGGATTGGGATGGGGATGTTTTGAGGGCCATTACTTAGCCTGCCACACCAGGCAGCTGAACTTATCCTTTGTGTGTGTGTTTTTAAATTTTTAATGTTTTATTTATTTCTGAGAGAAAGAGAGACAGCATGAGCAGGGGAGGGTCAGAGAGAGAGGGAGACACAGAATCTGAAACAGGCTCCAGGTTCTGAGCTAGCTTCAGCACAGAACCTGACGCAGGTCTCAAACCCATGAACCGTGAGATCATGACCTGAACCGAAGTCGGTCACTTAACCAACTGAGCCACCCAGGTGCCCCTAAACTTATCCTTTGTATGAACACTTGTTTGTAGTATTTATTTTTGAGAAAGAGAGACAGAGTGAGAGTGGGAGTGGGGCAGAGAGAGAGAGGGAGACACGGAATCTGAACCAGGCTCCAGGCCCAGAGCTGTGAGCACAGATTCCGATGTGGGGCTTCTGACAGACTGGCTATAGATGGAAGGTTCCCATGACCCCCTCCTCAGGGTTTGACTAATTTGCTAGAGCAGCTCACAGAACTCAGAGAAACACTTTACTTACTAGATTACTAGTTTATTAAAATGGGGTATAACTCAGGATCAGTCAGATTGAAGAGATGCATAGGGTAAGGCCTGGGGAAAGAGTGCAGAGTGTCCATGTCCTCTCTGAACCATCACTGTCCCCAAATGTCCACGAGTTCACCAGCCAGGAAGCTCTCTGAACCCTATCCTTTTGGGTTTTGATGGAGGCTTCATTACAGAGGCATGATGGATTAAGTCATTGGACGCTGGTGATTGATTCAACCTCCAGCCCCTCTCCCCTCCCTGGAAGTTGGGTTGGGGGTGGAGGAGAGAGTCCTGGGGTGGGGAGGAGTTGAACAGCCTAACCCTCTGGTCCCATGGCCAATTGTAGGTTACCTAGGGGCTTCCCAAAACTCACCTCATTAATGTAAAATAAACCTTTATTGCTCTCATCACTTAGGAAATTTCTAGGGTTTTAGGAGCTCTGTGCCAGGATTTGGGATGAAGACCACACATATTTTTTACTTATAAACCGCAGTATCACGCTATCATCATACTAAGAGGGTGTGTGAGGTAGACTAGAGAGGTGGCGAAGGGGCACATAGGCAGCTAAACTCTAGAAGAGCATGCAGAAAATAAGACTTCCTTTTTATCTGTGAAGAGCATTCCCAATGGCTCACTCTGCTGTCACTAAAACCATATGTCCTGTCCCTCATCCTAACCAAGTGCCCACATCCAGCAAGTCTCCATGTGGAAGGACCACCAGCCCTCTGCACACAGCCCGGCTCCTGGAGTTTGCTGTCCCTCCTCCTCCTGTGCTTCTGGGGCACTTGTCTTCCTCTGGACCTGCCTTTCCCACACCCCCTCCTGCAGCGTGACACCCCCTCAGGAGACACTAGAGACGGGATACATTGAAAAAGGAGCTGGATATTCATAAAGCATCTGGCACACTCAGTTGACACAGAGGAGGAGGTGGCAAAATGGGGTGACATGGACCACAGGTATTTCTCCCACCTTTTCATCCTCTGCTCAGTAGTAATGTGCTGGTTTTTGAAGTTTGTGGCTGGAGAGGTGTGAGCAGTGTTAAGATGTACCCATCCTCACACAAGCAGGTGGCTTCCTCACCCTCCCAGGAGAATCCTACTCCCTACTTGGGGAGTCCAAGCCCACTGAAGTCTTTTCCTTGCATCTTCTGAAATGTTCCCTCCTGGTGTGTAAGAGATGGAGGACCCAGCAACTAGGATACCAACGACTAACACAGTGGTGACCTTCCAGCTTCATCATTCCCCCGGGAGGCCTCGGAGCTTTCCATTCTTAGATTTATCTTCTGTTCAAGATTCATGTGCCTGGTGAGACACATGACTTTGCTGATCAGGCAGACATAGATGCCATGGGACTATGTTAGTAAGATAGGCAGGCCTCTGGCAGGGGATAGAAGCAATCCAGATGGCCAGAGTGATACCTTTCCGTTATCTCAGCTTCCATCTCAGCCGAAGGAGTGCTGAGCAGGGAGAGGCTGACTGCAATTTTCCTGAAGTCAAGATACTTCTCAGCTCAAGCCCTCATCCTTAATCAGCCTCAAGGGGACATGTTATGGGTTTAATTGTGTCTTCCCAAAGAGATGTGTTGGAATCCTAACCCTAGTACCTCAGAGCTTATCTGGAGATAGGGTTTTTACAGAGGTGTTCAAGATCAAATGAGGTCATTAGGGTGGGCACTAATCCAATATGACTGGGGTCCTTGTATACAGGGGACATTTGGGCAGAGAGATAGACACTCACAGAGAAAGACACCCTATGAAGTCTGGGGTTATACAGCCACAGGCCAAGGAACTACCAGAAGCTGGGAGAGAGTCCTGGAACCAATCCTTCCCAAGAGCCTTTGAAAGAAGTGACCTTGTGTCACCTTGATTTCAGACTTCTGGCCCCCAGAATTGCGAGAGAATAAATTTCTGGTATTCCAAGTCACTCAGTTTGTGGTGCTTTGGGTTTTTGATGTTGTTGTTTTAAAATGTTTATTTGTTGACAGAAAGAGAGAGAAAGAGCACTCAAGCAGGGGAGGGGCAGAGAGAGAGAGAGAGACAGAGGATCCAAAGCAGGCTCTGTGCTGACGGTGGACAGCCCCATGCGGGGCTCAAACTCACGGACCATGAGATCATGACCTGAGCCAAAGTTGGACATTCAATTGACTGAGCCACCCAGGTGCTTCAGTTTGTGGTACCTGGTTAAATGCAAAAGGGTCTAAGTAGGACATTCACAGTTGTCCTGCTTAAACCATAAAGCCAGGGTCGATCCTGACTTGTTCTGTCCTACCTGGAAATGCATTCTTCCTTCTATAAAAAAATCCTATCTCGGGGCACCTGGGTGGCTCAGTCGGTTGAGAGTCTGACTTCGGCTCAGGTCATGATCTCACTCATGGGTTCAAGCCCCGCGTTGGGCTCTGTGCTGGCAGCTCAGAGCCTGGAGCCTGCTTCAGATTCTGTGTCTTCCTCTCTCTCTACCTCTCCCCTGCTCATGCTCTGTCTGTCTCTCTCTCTCAAAATAAATAAACATTAAAAAATTTTTTAAAAATCCTATCTCTGCCACAGTGTCTCTCCCTCTGACCCTTGGCATTCAAGGTTTTCTCTTATGTGGCTCATGCAGAACAAAGTCAGAACTTCTCAGCCTGGCTGTCAAGACCATTCGTTGGCTTATTCCCTCAACAACCATCTGTTGGCCTCCTATAGATGAGGAAGACATGTGATATGGCAGGAAGGATTAGCACTTTCTCCCTCCCTGGGTTAACTTGAAACCCAAGCACCCACGTTCCAGCAGATCCACAACCCTGGCTTCTCCCCCACAGCTGTGAGCCCTTATCCCAACTGTCACTTCCACCCATAATGTCCATCTTCAGTCCTGGCTCTGCTTGCCCAAATCCCACTCATAGTTTTCCTCTTCCACGAAGCCTTGACTTCCAAGAGTCCATGAACTTCTGGGACTCCTTCTCCACTGTTCTCCTTTGGACTCTTGTTTTCCCCCAGTGAGAGTCCTTATCACTGTCTGTTTTGAGATCGAGTTCCTTGCCTCCCTGCTGGTGTAGCTCCCTGGCCTGGGACTTTCAGAGTGGGGCGTTCTGTGCCTGCACAGAAGAGGCACTCAGTAGTGTCTGTGAACAGCCCACTAGTGAATAGTGAATTGACTGAATCTTGTGCCAGGGGCTCTGAGGCAACAGGAAAGCAGGGATGGGTCTTAGCTCCCTTGGGTGAGGTCCAGGGGAGCAGCTGTAGACTTCACTTTGTTCTATTTCTGGGGTCTCTGATGCCCCCGTTCCTGATGTAGCCTTACCTCCCAGCCTGCCTTGTCTGCCTCATCCCAGCTTCATGGCCACTTCCAGGGGTCCTACCCTGGTGGGGGTGCCTGAGCCCCACTCCTTTGAGCAATTTTAGATTCTTCCCCATTTCAGATGAGGAAAATAGAGATAGACACTTTTCTGACTTCATTCCTTTGCTTTCCTTAGACCCCTCCAAAGCAGGTGGGTGGAATGGAGAGAGGTCCAGGGGAAGGGGAGGCTCCTTTCTTGCTGAGAGGTTTCAGATAAACGCTATGCGAATCCAGACAACAGTGGAGTGTGGCCAGGAATGGATGCAGTGTAGCTACATGTTGGCTGGCTTGACTCAGAATGGATATTTTTCACTAAGCCAGCTACTCAGGCTTTGGTAGATGGGAGACAATGATAGAGGTGCTTCCAAGGTCACAGTTTGGCTAATTTTATGTGACCAAGTTTCTTACCCTCTCTGAGCCTTTGTGTCCTTAACTGTGAAGTGGGATAATGATACATGACCCCAAAAGGGTATGGCAGGATTTTAGTGACAGCATTCACGGAAAGCCCTGGGTTCAGGGGCTGGCATTCCACTGATGGTGGTTCTGAGTATAATAAAACCCTAGAGAGGGCTTCTCCAGGCAATCACAGGGCCATAGTTTTCTTTTCTTTCCTTTCCTTTTCTCTTCTCTTCTTTCTTTCTTTCTTTCTTTCTTTCCTTCCTTCCTTCCTTCCTTCCTTCCTTCCTTCCTTCCTTCCTTCCTTCCTTCTTTCCTTCTTTCCTTCTTACCTTCTTTTGAGGGGGGGATGGCAAAGAGAGAGAGAGAGAGAGAAAGAGAGAGAATCCCAAGCAGGCTCCATGCTGTCAGCGCAGAGCTCGAGCCCACAAACTGCGAGGTCATGACCTGAGCCAAAATCAAGTTGGATGCTTAACCTGCTGAGCCACCCACCCAGGTGCCCAGGACCATAGTTTTCCTGCTGTTGGCCACCTAGTTCTTCATAATAGTACTCTAATGTTGCTTTGAGAAATTGCCCTTTCCCCACGGGGGACAGTCTGGTGGGACTGGAATCAGCCCCAATACCACTGCCTTCACCCCTACAAGGGGCAAACACATGCCCTGATCTAGGCCCATAGTACACCAGCTCCTTGGAATTAAAAACCGAGCAAAGGGATGAACAAAGAGACCTGGAAAAATAAGCATTTGTTCCATTTCTCCCTGACCAGACTCTTGCTATTAGACCATCCCTGTTGGTCTTGCTTCTTAACATTTGGGAAAGCCTTTGGAATCAGAATGCTGGGTTCAAATCCCAGCTCACATACTCTGTGACCTTGGGTTAATCATTTCATCTCTCCCTGCTATCCATTTTTCTCAACTGTGGAAAGGGGGATAAGAGCAGTAGGTGCCTTCTAGTGTGATGAAGTGCATGCATATGTGGGAAGAGCTGAGAACCGAGCATGGCTCCCATGCAATGCTGTGTATGTGCTTACTGCTGCTATGCTTTCAATTCTGGCCCTCAATGCTCCCATTGATTCTGTGAGTGTTCAGGAAAAAAGTATGTTTCCAATAAAATCCCTTCAATTCAAGTTACCTAGAATTGATTTCTTTTGTTTGCAACAAAGATCTCTAACTGATTTTGTGGTAAGGGTGCCAAACAAACATAGATAGCTAGGTTATGATTCATGACTCGTGCTACACCTCGATGAATCTGATCCGTATGGAGATGGGGGAGGGGAGAGACCTCTTTTCCTTCCTAACCACGGCTCAGCTTCAGACTCTGACACTCCAACTGCTGACAGCTTAGGAGTTCTCCATGAACTCCTGCCCCCAGACATGCAAGGGAGACAGTCCAGCCTGTCAGCTGGGATCTTGAAGCTACCAATAGGGATATATCAGAGCCTCCATCCAAACTTCCTGGCTGGGACTTACTGCTGAGGTCAAGTATAGGAAGAGGCAGCCCTGCTGGCTGATATCGCCAGGAAGTAGCTTCTAATCATTAGATATACCCAGGGGTGCACAGTTGCTTCTTATTCTGATAAGAGGGGCCCATTAGTGCCAAGTGACCCTCAAGGTGCCCCTGTGCAGGAACCGGACTCAGAATAATTGGAAAACACATGTCCCCCTGGGACTCAGGCTTGTCAGTTCTTGTCGCAATTACAGTGGCTGCTGCCACCTTCCAGAGACAAACCACCTTAGCACAACCTGTCCAGCCGTGCCACACCTCTGCACCCTCACACTTGCGGTTCACCTGTGTCCCTCCTCCATGTTGTCCCCTCCCTCCCTTCCCCTCCCAGAGTCTATGGAGATGCCCCTTTTCTGGGCCCCTGTGATACCCTACTCCTTATTATATTATACTGTCATCATGCGTTTATTTTCTCTTCTGCTGCACTGTGTGGTTTTAGAGGACGGAGACCCCGTTGGCTCCATGACTATATGAACTACCAGGGTACAAAGTATTTGTTGAAGAAATGAATTATTTCTTTATTAAACAACATGACCCAGAATTTCGTAAAGTGAGCCAAGGATCAGAAGCAGGGATTAGAGCTCTATTTTAGCTTTGAATGTGACATGCAATAAAATATGAGAGCCTTTGTACAATTTCCCTTCTTTCTCTTTGGGGAAGCTTACTATAAAAAAGGACTACATGGTTCTCATTTGTCATTAACCACGTAGAGATATGAGGAGAACATATTTGTCGGGTACCCTAAATATCTCAAGGTATCGCTTTTTTTCTTAAGTTTATTTATTTTGGGATAGAGAACATGAGCAGGGGAGGGACAGAGAGAGAGTGACACACACATACACACACACACACACACAGAGACAGAGACAGAGAATCCCAAGCAATGTTGAGCTTGAACTCACAAACCGTGATATCATGACCTGAGCTGAAACGAAGAGTTGGATGCTTAATGGACTGAGCCTCCCAGGTGCCCCTCAAACTATTACTTTTAAACTTGCTCAGGAAATGCTAGATTTAAGTTTCTAGCATAGTAGAATACATGGATTTTAAGGAAAATGAAGCCGCCCAGAAAAAGATTCAGGGCAGAGGAAAGAAGTTCAAGGAAAACCAAAGTAATAAAAAAGTCACATCCGGGGGCGCCTGGGTGGCTCAGTGGGTTAAGTGTCCGACTTCGGCTCAGGTCATGATCTCACGGTTAGTGGGTTTGAGCCCTGCATCGGGCTTTGTGCTGACAGCCAGCTCAGAGCTTCGGATTCTGTATATCCCTCTCTCTCTGACCCTCCCCTGCTCGCTCTCTCGCTCTCTCTCTCTCAGGAAAAAAAAAGTCACGTCTGGACAGCATGCCCCTTTCCAGGAATTGTATGTGTGACAGGGAATATCTATCTCTTCATAGTTCTGGGGTTCATGAGAAAAAGCCCAAGTTAAAAAAAAATCAAGTCTAAAAACAAATCTAAATATGGGTCTAGTGGAGGACAGTGCTGTATCTAAAACTTGGCTCCTCATATTATACAATCAAAAGATAGAATTTTTTTCCTTTATTTTAGAAAGAGAGAGAGAGAGTGAGCCTGTGTGAGAGTGGGAGAGGGACAGAGGGTGAGACAGGGAAAGAATCCTAAACAGACTTGACACTCAGTGAGGAATGGGGGGTTCAATCCAGTGACCCTGGGATCAAGGCCTGAGCTGAAATCCAGAGTCCAATACTCAACTGACTGAGCCACCGGGCACCCTGAAAAGATAGAAATATTTTGGCCAAGAAACAGAGCAAGGCTCAGAAGGGAGAGGCAAGATAGTGAAGTGGAAAGAGTATGGTTGTATCAGACAGTGTTAAGCTAGTTAAGCCATCGTAACAAACACTCCCACCCACAACTCAGAAGCATCCAACAGCAAACATTTACTTCTTGCTCACTTTGAATGCTCATTGTAGGCCACCTATAACTCTATTTCAGGAAGCACAACCATCCCACAAGGAGGGTAGAAGGTGCTTTGAAGGAATAATAAAATGTAGGGACATGTGGTGCCTGGGTAGCTTGGTTGGTTAAGCATCTAGCTCCACTCATGATCTCCCAGTTTGGGAGTTCGATTCACACATCAGGCTCTCTACTGTCAGCACAGAGCCTGCTTCAGATCCACACTGTCCCTGCCCCGCATATTCTCTCTCTGTCTCTATCTCTCTGTCTCTCCCTCCCTCCCTCTCTCTCTCTCTCTCTCTCATCTCTCAAAATAAATCAACTTTTTAAAAAGAGAAGGAATGTTCTTTAAAAAAATGTAGATGGGACACCTGGGTAGCTCAGTCTGTTAAGTGTTTGACTTCAGCTCAGGTCATGATCTCATGGTTCACAAGTTTGAGCCCCACGTCAGGCTTGTGCGGACAGCTCAGAGCCTGGAGGCTGCTTCTGATTCTGTGTCTCCCTCTCCCTCTGCCCCTCCTCCCCTTCTCAAAAATAAATAAACATTAATAACAATTTTTTAAATGTAGCAACATGACGTCAGGAGTCAGGCCCTTTACTAGTCATGTGCTTTGGGCAAGTCCTCACTCTTCTATAGAATCTGTATGTTGTGGATTATAGTGCCTGCTTCTTACTTGTGACAATTAAAATTGAAAACATATCACGACATGTGCCCTTTTTTCTTCCTTCCCCTCCTTCTCCTATTGCCTTCTTCCTCCATCCTTCACCTCCCATGCTGTTGACTTCGATGCAATGGATCTGACAGGAGTGGTCAGAGCAGCTTAGGGCAGTATTCGAGTGAGCGGGACAGGAAAGGAAGACAGGCACAGTGAGAGGAACGTAGCGGCTGACAGTTGCTTCTTAAAGACAAGATCGTGGCTTTATATATTCAGGGAGAAATAAGTCCCTAATGTGTTTTAGTGTTTGTATATGACTTTATTTTAAAGGAAATAACAGGCTAAAAAATAACCAAAAAAAAAAAAACATACGAAAAAAATATATAGTATATATATATATAGCATATGGTATATACAGTATATACTATATGCTATATATATAGGAATGGCCATTACATTTGTAAAATTAGTAGTACAAATTTATACACAATCTTAATCATTATTCTAGGAATAATGATTAAATAAATGGTGCTTTACCCATGTAATTGAATACTCAGCATCCATTAATGGCAAAAATATTTCTATTTTGACATAGAACAATCTCCATGATAGATTGCTCAGCAGAAAGAACATTATACTAAAAAACACATATAAAAATATCTCATTAAAAATTATATATAAATAAGTAGTGTGTGTATATACATAGTATATACACTCTGTGTGTGTGTGTGTGTGTGTGTGTGTGTACTCTATCTATCTAGCCACTATTAAGGTAATTATATATGTGTGTGTGTCACACACATTGTAAGTAAGTTGTAAAAGTACAGGTGACTTTTCACATTTTTCTTGCATCTTTGTATTTTCTGAATTTTTTAAACAAGGAGTGTTACTCTTGTTTTACACTCAGAAAAAACAATAAAGCTATTTCTGTTTGAAAAAATAATGTTACTAAGATCTCATTTGAAATCTCCACCACTAAGCAATTTTAGAATGAAAACTAACAGTCCCATGTTCTTTCCCCCAAATACCTTCTAATTCAGGATTTAAATGTGAGAACAATGTCCTGATGCAGCAATAATATATATGTGTTTTTGCTGCTTTTATTTTTAAATTTTAATTCCAGTACAGTTAACACACAGTGTTAAGGAATAACAGTTTTTGCTGTAATCCTGGATGGTTAATATTTTCAATACAGTTACTTCTGGCGATTATCGTGAGGACTCATGGGAAAGTGGTAAGGATGAAAAGGCTCCTGTGAAGCCAACTTCCCTTCCATCCCTTCTACTCTTTGCCCGGAGTCTTCAGATGCCTGCAGATGTCCAGCATGGCCACCTAACACCCCTCGCCCTTCCCCTACCACAGGACCTTTCTTGCCTCTGACCCACAATTGGAGTCTAGACCCCTACAACCCTTCTTGAGCCTGGGCTCTGCAACGTCAGGAGCAAAGCCATTCAAGGTGATTGAATATTTTCACAGAGTTTTAGGAAACAGTTGGTTTACTCTGCTTGGATTTGTGATCGCCAGCTCTTTTGTTTCATTTCTCCACCTAGGTTGATTATGAATGTTATTGTGTTGCCATGGGTTGAATTGTGTCCCATAAAACTTCTTATATTGAATTCCTAATCTCCAGTATCTTGGAATGTGACTTATCTGGGCAGAGGGTCATTGCAGATGTAATTAGTTACATTAAAAAATGAAGTCACAGTGGAGTAAGGTGACCCCTTATCCAATGTGACTGATTTTATAAAAAGGGGAAGTTTGGGGACGCCTGGTGGCTCAGTTGGTTAAATGTCCAACTCGTGATTTTGGTTTAGGTCATGATCTCATGGTTCGTGAGTTTGAGCACCACATAGGGCTCTGTGCTGACAGCATAGAGCCTACTTGAGATTCTCTCTCAACCTCTGTCTCTCTGCAGCACCCACCCCCTAGCCCCACTCACTCACTCTATCTCTCTTTCTCTTTCTCAAAATAAATAAGTAAACTTAAAAAGTGACTGAGGGAGTTTGGACACCAAGACACACACACACACACACACACACACACACACACACACACAGGGAAAATGCCATGTGAAAATGGGAGCTCATGGCCACAAGCCGAGGAAGCACACCAAGGTAAGAAAGAGGCCTGGGACACGTCCTTCCTTAGAGCTTTCAAAGGGGGGATGGCCCTGCTGGCATTTTGATCTCTGACTTCTGACCTCCAGTACCCTGAAAGAATAAATTGCAGTGGTTTTAAGTCACTCTTTTGTGGTACTTTGCTTCAGCAGCCCTAACAAGTGAACACATTATGTATCCTCCTTTCTTCTATCTAACCATGTATTCTTTCATGTGGATTCACTGCGCGTAATCGGAATCGTATCACACATACTCTGTCTCCACATCATTAAAAAAAAGTACTAAGTTAAAGGGAAAGTGAGACACAAAAGTATACAGCCAACTAATCTTTGACAAAGCAGGAAAGAATATCCAATGGAAAAAAGACAGCCTCTTTAACAGATGGTGTTGGGAGAACTGGACAGCAACATGCAGAAGAATGAAACTAGATCATTTTCTCACACCATTCACAAAAATAAACTCAAAATGGATAAAGGACCTGAACGTGAGACAGGAAACTATCAAAACCCTAGAGGAGAAAGCAGGAAACAACCTCCTTGACCTCCACTGCAGCAATTTCTTACTTGACACATCCCCAAAGGCAAGGGAATCAAGAGCAAAAATAAACGATTGGGACCTCATCAAGATTCAAAGCTTCTGCACAGCAAAGGAAACAACCCAGAAAACTAATAGGCAATCAACAGAATGGGAAAAGATAGTTGCAAATGACATATCAGATAAAGGGTTAATATCCAAAATCTATAAGGAACCCGCCAAACTCCACACCCAAAAAACAAACAACCCAGTGAAGAAATGGGCAGAAAATATGAACAGACACTTCTTCAGAGAGGACACCCATATGGCCAACAGACACATGAAATGATGCTCAGCGTCCCTCCTCATCAGGGAAATACAAATCAAAACCACACTGAGATACCACCTCACGCCAGTCAGAGTGGCTAAAATGAGCAAATCAGAGAACTCTAGATGCTGGCGAGGATGTGGAGAAAAGGGCACCCTCCTACACTGTTGGTGGGAATGTAAACTGGTGCAGCCCCTCTGGAAAACAGTGTGGAGGTTCCTCAGAAAATTAATAATAGAACTCCCTTATGACCCAGCAATAGCACTGCTAGGAATTGACCCAAGGGATACAGGAGTGCTGATGCATAGGGGCACATGTACCCCAATGTTCATAGCAGCACTCTCAACAATAGCCAAAATATGGAAAGAGCCTAAATGTCCATCAACGGACGAATGGATCAAGAAGATGTGGTTTATCTATACCATGGAATACTATATGGCAATGAGAAAGAATGAAATCTGGCCATGTGTAGCAACATGGATCGAACTTGAGGGTGTTATCCTGAGCTAAGTAAGTCAGGCAGAGGACAGATACCATATCTTTGCACGTATAGGTGGATCAGGAGGAACTTAATGGAGGACCAGAGAAGAAGGGGGGAATAATGGGGGAGGGGGAGAGAGGCAAACCATGAGTGACTCTTGAATGCTGAGAACAAACTGAGGACTGATGGGTGTGGGGGGGAGGGGGGATGGGCATGGAGGAGGGCACTTGACGGGATGAGCACTGGGTGTTATATGGAAACCAACTTGACAATAAACTATTTGTAAAAAAAAAAATTAAAAACCAAGTAAAACTTGAAAAAAAAAGGGAAGGTGGGACAAATTCCTTGTACCTTCAGGAAAGAGGTCGAGGACTACAAGGAACGATTGCCTCAAAGGTATGGTAGGGACCTTTACTTACTTCATCTCACTTCGTCCCTCACCAGCCTTTCAAGTGGAGGGAAACTGAGGCAGAGAGCCATTCAAAACTTACCCCAAGACACACATAGCTCCAAACTGATCCTAGATCTTTTGATTTCAATTAAAATCCTTCCCATCACTTCAGCCAGTGAGGGACCAGAAGGTTGGTCCAGACGATCCTGAGAAAGGTCTTTCTAGGCATCCATTTAATGCGATGGTGTGAAGTGGTTCCGCAGGAGGACCGACACTGGAAGATCGACCCAGTGCCCTTTCACACCACACTTCACCCTGACAATAGTACCATGACAATGAAGGTAATAGTGGCTTTCCTTTATTGAACACCTATGATGAGGTATGTGCTGCCTTAGTTTCTTAAAGTGCACTATCTCCTTTAGTACAAGGTCATTCCATGGCAAGTGATGGAGTTTTAGGATCGTTGTCTCAAAAATGAATTTTCTTATTTCCTGCATTCTCCTGCATCTGTAACACTGAAGATTTCAGTAATGTCAGTTCAGTAGACTTCTGCTCAACCTCTTCTCTGGACAAGATGTAGCAGTGCTTAGGTAACGTATAGAATGGTTGAGTTGTTGTTCAACCGAAACTAATATTACACTGTATGTTAATTACACTGGAATTAAAATGTAAAAACTTAATGGAAAAAAAAAAAAGATGTAGCCGTGCTAACATCTGGGAAAAGTCACACTAACATTTCCAGCCAGCTTCCGTCATGCCATAAGATCAGCTCACTGTTTCTGATGACACTTCCATATAATGAAAGAAGGGAGTGCCACACCAGTAGGTGTGGATGGCTCTTTTCAATGGGGGTGGGGGAGGGCAGAAAAATACAAAATCCTCCTCCCCTCATTTTCCGTACCGTTGGCTTGAATGCACTTCCTTCATGAATCACTCTGTTGGATGATTGACCACGAATAAGGATTGCATTGGAATAGTCACTTGTGGCATTGCTATTAAAATACGTTTTGGTGTTGTCACTATTCCTTTATTAAATAAATGTTTCACATAGCCTACTGGGTGCCAGCTGTTCTGCTGGTACTGTGAATACAAAGATAAGTAAGATCATTCTTGCTGTCAAGACATTCCAAAGTACAGTGTTATTTATGCATGAGATGTATAAAGTTGGTTAAATAAAGACAGACACCTGGTAAGTCTCTGTTAGCTGCAGGACTTCATCGATAGGTATAAATAAGGAAAGTCTAATCAAGATGGGATTTTATTTTTAAAGCTGTTTGGAGTCTTACAGTGAGTATTAGTTGTTATAATAAAGACTCTTCTCTGTAATAAATTACTTCTCAGAGTAATAAAGACTCTGAGAG
This sequence comes from Hyaena hyaena, assembly GCF_003009895.1. Classification (NCBI taxonomy): domain Eukaryota; kingdom Metazoa; phylum Chordata; class Mammalia; order Carnivora; family Hyaenidae; genus Hyaena; species Hyaena hyaena. The sequence goes on along the minus strand of NW_024080823.1, from coordinate 1,851,657 downwards.
GACCCTACTGGCAGAAAAGTAAAATTGGGCACAGCCAAGACCATGCTTTCATGAAGACCGGCCAGAGAGCAGGCAGTAATTCAGATCAAGCATGGATGGTACCAAACAAGCCTGGGATAGGATGTCGGGCACACAAACCCACACCCCCCCAACCCCCAGGACCAGAATCCTGACTTTGCCAATGTACAAAAAACATTTACTGAGCAAAGGCAAGGGAGCTTCTTTATTGCCCAGTAACCCAACCTGCTTCATTAGGATCAGGCCAACTGCAGTTACTGGGAATCATAGTAGAATTATCTTTGTGACAATCACATTTGATGCGAATTGAGAGTTTTCTTGCCATGGTCAAATTATGGAAAGTACCATTTGCCTTTTTGTTAGGACACCTCCTTCCTTTTCACCCCTCCAAATTCTTCCCATCCTCTGAAAGCCAACTCCACCTTCCCCTTTTCTTGCAGCCCTCCCTAATGTCTCTGCTGGTATGACTGACTCCTCCTCTGAGCACATTCATACTTAGGTTGGTTCCATGCACTTTCAGTACCAGTTACTCATGCTCTGGAGTTGGTCTTTATCTCTTGTGCCTCAGTGGAGAGATGAGCCCTCCTGTCTATCTAATGACCAATCCAAAATCGCCCTATTAATCAACCTTTTGGTCTGGTCCCTTCCATCACCTCTTTCCTCCTGTGAATCTCTTTTCTCATCCAGCTTTCTCTCTTCTTCTCTTTCTTCTGTCTTCTCTCTTCCTACCCCTAACCCATAAACTGAGCAAAGCAAGTTGAAATGTTCAGAGGTTTTTATTACCAGGTTTTATTGGCAAACAGGGTAAATATACCACCTGGGAAAATGATGAAAAATTATAAGAATCTTCTAAAGGATTATGGCCAAGCTATTGCTGTTCTCCACTGAAATTGAAATAACGATAATGTTTAATCTTTCTTAGCCTCTCAAGCTAGATGTCCCCTTAAATGTGGCTTCTGGAATCCAATTATCTCCATTATCCTTTTACCATTCCAGATCCAATACATTTTCAGGAAGTCTCAGTTGCTAAGGAAAAAAAAAAGGGTAATTGAAGCTCCCTTGTTGGTTATTTTTTTAAAATCAGAAATGGCATCATATTTCTCAATATCCGTCTGCTTCAAGTGAATATATGTCAAGTCCTGGCACTCTATATTAAACATTCTTCTTAACACCTCACATATTGCTGTATAGGTAAGTTCCTTCTTTCTTTCTTGACTGAAAACACTCATACTCATCATTCATGATATCAGCTCAAACATCATCTTCTCTTCCGTTGCCTCCTCACTACTCTTTTCCCCCCTCCCCGTTTGAAGCTCTTGGGAGAATTAACTGCCTTCTCACTGTTCCATCACTGGCACTTGTTCCACTTTTAAAAAATATATATTTATTTATTTAGAGAGAGAGAGAGCATGAGAGAGCATATGCGAGGGAGGGGCAGAGAGAGGGAGAGAGAGAGAATCCCAAGCAGGCTCCCCACTGTCAGTGCAGAGCCTGATGTGGGGCTCGATCTCACCAGCCATGAGGTCATGCACGACCTGAGCTGAAATCAAGGGTCGGATGCTTAACCCACTGAGCCACCCAGGTGTCCCACTTGTTCTACTTTTTGATGTTAAACCTATGTACATGAGGTTGGTTACAAAATGATCCTTCTTCTCCAGTTGGCTGTGAGCTCCTCTGTGGCCTGTTTTGCACATATCCCCAGGCCCCAGCACAGTCTGGGAATTACAGTAGGTGCCCAACAAATGCTTATCCAAGGGAGAGTTTTGATTGGATAATACAGAGCCATGAGATGATACTTGTTGTCATTCATGTGCTAGAGGAAACATGAATAGACTCAGAAATGAAAGCCACCTTAACTGTCCAACTTGAACTCACATTATTTAGGTTCCATTACAGAGATTTCACCATCACCACCACCACACCATCGTCATCATCATCATCATGACACCCGGCAAACCCTAAAGGAGCAAGAAACATGACAGCATGAATCCTGCCTGCTTTACCCAGGTGGCCTGTGTATCTGAACTGAAAGAAGCCCTGGGAACCAGAGGGGCCTGTGTAACTTCCCATGAGGCACATGAGGTAGAAATCACTCGAGGAACTATTTCAAACATGTTTTTAATCCTGTTGGAAGATACTTTTCCATGGCTTCTCATGTTTCTGCAAGTCTGACTCATGAGGTACTGATTGCTCTTTTTCCGGGACAATCTTTCCAAGAACATTTGCAGAGACAACAATCTTGGAAACTAGAGAGCTGTTTCTCTCTGGAGCATGCGAACCGCCCTTTATAAAAGACGTGGGCTCCCTAAGTTCATGCTTCCTTTCCTGTGATACAACCTACTATGTGTGCAGGTGGCATCTGGCCACCCAGTGTGAATGGGGGCTCAGGGAATTGGCACCAATATGCAGATACTCTGACTACGGTTATCGCTGGGGGTGATAGATTGTTCTTCATCTCTGACTCAAGTCTCATGTCTTTTGCCTTCATGCATGAAACTGTAGTAAGTGGATTTGAGAGCTTGTACGTAGGCTAAAATTTCAAACCTCTCACAATTCCTGACATTACCATTCCCAGCAAGATCTTCTTACCTTTAATGTGCCCTAGCTTGCCCCTCTATGCATCTTCATATGCTCTAAAAGCTACAGGTGTAGCCCCTGCTAGATTGGACTGTAAGGAGAACAAACGTTCATCAGTGATAAACTGCAAATACTTGGAAAGGAAACCAATTTGAGAGGTAGTAACCGCACCCTCCAAACAAGCTGACGCTATAAGGTGATGTTCCCATGAAGAATGTGAAATAGGGTGAATGATCCTATTGTCTAGAGCAGGCACAGACATTTTGGAGTCTCTTTATTATACGGGACTGAAAGGGAGCAGCCACATGTCCCTGTTCCTTGATCTGAATGTTTCCAAGCAGCATTTCCTTAGCAGTGACTAGCACTGCTCAGAAGTAGGGTACTATCTTAATGAGATTTTCCAGAGGTTTCTTATCCTTGTTGGTTTGATTCAAGTAGGCCACTGTTTGCTTCTTTATTCATCTATTTCAAAAGGTATTTAAGGCAGCTTGCAAGGGTCTATAGAATTCAATAGTGCATCACTTAAATGAGAGAAAAAGAAGGGCAAGGACATAACATGCAGCCAGAAATAAAGCTTAGAATCTGTAACATAATTAAACCTATTGTGTGTGTGCCAAATATTTGGCTCTAGACATTTCAGCAGCTGAAGAGAAAAGTGAAACCTGATTAGTTACATAATCTAAAGGAACCATTAGATTAAAAAAAAAAAAAGCCGGGGTGGGGGGAACTTCTGCACCCCGGAAGTTGGGTTGAAGGAGGAATATGACAGTCACCATAGGGAAGTACAAAGCTCCATGGTGATCCTTCTCTCATCCAGAACAAAATCCTAAGCCACTGGGGACAGACAGCATCTCCTGTCCTTCTACCTCATCACTCTGAGTAAGGGGGAAGACCCCATGTGGTTGGAGAAAGGGAAAGGAGAAAAACCCTACCTTTCTTGGGAAGAAGCGGAAAATGGTCACAGATCCAGACTATTTGAAGCTTCCTATTGCTAGAAAAGGGGCCAGACAACTAAGAAAATGGAGAGGAAATTTAGAAAGGGGCTAATCAATTGACAGGACACAGCTGAGGAAAGAATCAGTGAGTCTGAAGAGTGGTCAATAAAAATTATTGAAACTGTAACACAACGAGACAAGAAAAATGATTAAAGAAAAAAGAACAGAGCATCCAAGAACTGTAGGACAATATCAAACAATCTAACAGATATGTTATTGGAACTTCAAAAGGACAAGAGAGAGAGAACACAGCAAAAAAATTATCTAAAGAGACAATATAAGAGGGTTTTTCCAAAATAATAAAAGACATCAAATTACAAATCCAAGAAACTCCAAGAATCCCAAGCGAGGTATGAACATGTAAACTCTCCATCATTGCTGCCCCTCTCCTAACTCAAGTCCCCATCTTTATAGCCCAAACTACTGTAATAGCTTCCAATTTGTCTTCCTGCCTCTATTCTTGCACCACTACTATACATTTTGCAAACAGCGGTCAAAATGATATTAAAAAAAATAAACATCACTCCCAAACTTAGAGGTCTCCAGCAGTCTCCCCCTGCATTCATTTACCATAAAATCCAACCTATTCCCTATGGCCTGCCAGGCCTTGTATCCTCCAGACCCTGCTTATCTCTCTGCTTCTGCCATTTATTCATCCTTCTTATTATGCTCCAGACACAGGGACCCATTTCTGTCCTATAAACACAGTAGGCATCTTCCACTTCTGGTTCTTGGTTCTTGTTTTCCCTGTGAAACATGCTGCTTTCAGAACTGGGCAGGGTTGGCCACATCTCACCCAGTTTTCAAGCCTTGCCTTTTCAATCCGCCTCCCCCCCTCCCCCCCACCAACAAAGTCCACCAAGTCTTTTTTTTATCACATTTTACTTCCATTTTAGTGGATAATGGATATTTTCTGATATCCACTAAGAAATCATCCAATATTAGAAATTTATTTATTTGTGCATTTGTTGATCTTCTTTCTCTTGGGACTACATTTATGCTTTTTGTGGGAAAAGAACACATCCTGCTGTGGCCTCGGTGTTTAGAATGGTGCCTGGTATGATTTAGACTTTCATGATTCACTTCTTGATTGAATAAGTAATTAGTTGAATTGAAGAATAAATACTTATTGGAGGCATAAGCTCAGAAAAAGGACTTAATGGTCAAGAGGCACCACCAGTTGTTAGTTATCCATAGTTAAGTACTAGAGATCACTTTTAGTTATGTGGATATACTGCTCGGCTGATAGGTAAAGCCAACCATATGGCAACACATAACTCACTGAGTGATGATAAGCCACAGTTTTGATTTTAAGAGTCCTCTCATTTCTGACTATTCATATTTTATTGGTTTCCTATCTTTATTACTACCACCCAGAATCAAAAACTTAACAAGAATTAAGAGATTGGACAATATTTGCTTACATTTCTTAACACAGCTTTGACCTCATTTTTAAAAATTATGTACTGTCTGTGGGGTGCCTGGGTGGCTCAGTCAGTTAAACATCGGACTGTTGGTTTCATGATTTCACTGTTCATGGGATTGAGCCCCTTGTTGGGGCTGACAGCACAGAGCCTGCTTGGGATTCTCTGCTTCTCTCATTCTCTCTCTCTCTTTCTAAATAAATAAACAAACAAGCAACAAACATAAAAAAACCAACAACTAATTACTGTCTGGGGTGCCTGGGTGGCTCAGTTGGTTGAACATCTGACTCTTCATTTCCACTCAGGTCATGATCCCAGGGTTGTGGGATCAAGGCCTAAGTCAGGCTCTGCACTGAGCATGGAGCCTGCTTAATATTCTCTCTCTCTCTCTCTCTCTCTCCCCCCATCTGACCTTCCCCTGCTTGCACTCACTCTCTAAAAAATTATATATATATATGTATATATATATCTTTAAAAAAACAAAAATAATGTCCTGACTGAACAGATTTTTCAAATGTCATGTGACCAAGGCCCAGTCTTCTGGCAAGTCTCAGTATTCTACTCTGCTATGTCTGTCATTTAGAGCTCTTCCACACTCTTGAGCTCACTAGCCCCACCTCAACCATCTCTATCCTTTCTGGATACCATTCCCTTACTCTCTTATCCAAACCACATAACCCCTCTATAGCCATCTGGAAAACGAAGAGGTGGTGTTACATGATCTGTTATATTCCCTCCAGCCCTCAAACTCTTTTATCCTATTTATTCTAAACAGGATACTTTGTCTATTCCACATCCTTTTATTTCCATTTTCTGCCGCCCCATTACAGTTGAATGAAAGAGGGGCCATGTCCCAATCTCTGTCCTTACTTTTTAGAATATTTCTTCCATTCACAATTACTCTTTCAGTGATGCCATACACATCCATTTTTGTTCAGCTACATACACAGCATTCTGTTACATTTTTGTAGTTAATCAAAAGGTACAATGAAGAAACTTAAAGGATCATGTTTACAAAATCATTTCACAACTTGCTGTGCAACCATAGCAAGCCCCTGGGTCTCAAGTTCCTCATCTGCAAAATGAGAAGGCCGGAATTTACAATGTCTGCCGGAAACAGTCTATTCTAGGAATAAAAAACTTAAAATCCTACACAGCTTTTGCTTTGCAAGAGGAAATTCCAAGCAGGGAAGGGTGAATTCATACTCCCCAATTCCCATGTCTGCCTGGATTCTCCCTTGCCCCTTAGGTTCCATGGTTTTAATACTTCCAAGTTCCACCATTCCGTGGGCAGTCCCTTCAAAACTGGCTGAAGAATAGGTAAAGACCCTCTTTGGCTTCTCTATAGAACAACGAAGTTATAAACCAAAAGGAAATCCAGAGATACAAACAGTGAATCCATTTCTATTCAATCCCAGGGAAGCAGCAAAGAGCATTTGTTTAGCATTGCCTTCTCCTGTGATATCTATGCTTGAGCCCAGGAAGGTTGAGGCAGCTTTGCACACACCTCCACCCCTCAGAGATTCCTGCTCTTCTAAGCCAGGTGGTCTTGGAACACCGTATTGTCTCCAAGCACCCAGAATTTGCTGAACCTATAGATTCTGTTTGGTGCCAGAGTAATTAAGTAAGACTGATTCAATCTGCTTCGACTCCCTAGAGTCCACTTACTGAGTATCAGCTTCAGGCTTGAGGGGGCACCCCACTTCTCAAATGACTTGCACAGTTAGAATGATGGGCCCAGTGCCCTGGAGCCCAGAAAGCATTCCCATCGGGGTTTCTCAAACTTTGAAGTACAGACAAATCAATGCGGGATGTGGTTAACATTCAAATCCGGAGTCATTAAGACTGTGGCATTTCCGGGGTGCCTGGGTGGCTTAGTCGGTTAAGCGTCCGACTTTCGCTGAGGTCATGATCTCGCAGTTCGTGGGTTTGAGCCCCGCGTTGGGCTCTGTGCTGACTGCCAGCTCAGAGCCTGGAGCCTGTTTCAGCCTGTGACTCCCTCTCTCTCTGACCCTCCCCTACTCACTCTGTCTCTCTCTCTCTCTCTCCCAAAAATAAATAAAACATTAAAAAAAAATAGATTAAAAAAAAAAAAAGACTGTGGCATTTCCAACAAGCTCCTGGGTACTGCTATTGCTGCTGCTCAGCAGACCACACTGTGGTTGCAAGTCCTTGTCTAGAGGTCAGCACACTTTTTTCCACAAAGGACCAGATGGTAAATATTTTTGGCTCCACAAACCACAGATCTCTGTTGGAGCCACTCAACTCTTCCAAACAGCGGCTGTAGCCAAATGCAGCCATAGGCAATATGTAAATTTCATATTTACAAAAATTACATATTTACAATTATGTAAATAAGTATGGCTACGTTCCAGTAAAACTTTATTTACAAAAACAGATGGTGGGCTACAGTTTGTCAACCCTTTCCCTAGACTGCCTCAGAGATGAAGAGATAAGCTCCCCTCTGGAATATTCCCCATTGTTGATCTCCACAGCTAAATTCCCATCACCATGAATATCCACCCACCGTAAATATCCATCCATACCTCCCAGTGCAGGCTAAAAATACAATACCTCAGTCATGGAATGACCACCATAGCATACAGTATGAAATCTATTTGTCTCTAGTGATGCCTTTTTACATTCTTTAAGGTCTTCCTAAATTCTAAACACGTCTATCTCTCTAAACAGCCTTCAAAGAAAGCGGTTCAAGTTTATGGATTTGTGCCTTCTTCTCTGAAATCCACTTTTGTTTTCCAAATGTGTGGAGTGATGAGGAGAGCATGTGTTTCAAAGGTTGTTAACACAAGGGTTCCTTCGAATAACTGTTCTGAAATTACCAACCTGCTTGGAATTAAATCCAAGAATAAGGCAGGGCTATAGCCCAGGTGGCTTTGAAGACAATGGTGATGTGAACACAGAGGGTGGTTTGAGAGGACATGGTAGCTTCTAGTTATCAGAGCGAACTCATGTTTCCAGAAATCTAAACAGACTAATTGGTTCTTAGACAGGCTGGGGCAGATGGAATAGAAGCCAGCCTACACTACTTCATGTTTCATAACTTTAAAGTTGGTAAAAGATTAGCTTCTCAAAATTCCAGACTTTCTGGGGCACCTGGATGGTTCAGCTGGCTAAGTGTCTGACTTCGGCTCAGGTCATGATCTCAAGGTTTGTGAGTTCAAGTCCCATGTCGGGACTTTGAACTGACAGCTCAGAGCCTGGAGCCTGCTTCAGATTCTGTGTCTCCCCCTCTCTCTCTGTCTCTCCCCCACTCGTGCTCTCTCTCTCTCTCTCAAAAATAAGTAAACATTAAAAAAAATTTTTTTTTAATTCAGACTTTAAAAATACAGACTCAGATTGTGCTTATTTCCATGCCACATGCTCTGAGGACCCTGGTGCATTTCCATTCAACAGCACTTGGCTTTGAATCGGCAGCTCAGTTCTTGTGCAGCAATCAGCAATAGAGTAATTGAACTCAGAGCTCCCCAAAGGATTTTGCCAAGCACTTGTCTCTACTGAACTCTCTTTATCCCCACCCAACCCCACCCTAAAGTGCCGTAGGTGGGCCCTCAAGTCTTGGTCTTTTCATAGGCCTTCAAAATCAAGGGGGCTATTTGGACAACAGCCATGCAGATCGAACCAACTTTTGAAAGAAAGCAGATCCCCAACTAGTAGTTAAAAATATAAAAATCTACATTCAGTAAAACTTCGGTTTGCAAGCACAATTTGTTCCGGAAATATGCTTTTAATCCAAAGCACTCATATATCAATGTGAACTTTTTTCTTTTTTCTTTTTTTTAAAATCAATGTGAATTTCAAGAGCCATTGGCTCAGTTGTGACCATGTGACATTTGGCATCATGCACTACTCGTATTGCACGACGTCGCTCTTGTATCAAGTTAAAAATTCATGAAAAATGTTTGCTTGTCTTGCGGAACACTTGCAGAACAAGTTACTCGCAATCCAAGACTTTACTGTACTTGTAATATTTTTTTAAAAACGATTCTAACAGGGGCGCCTAGGTGGCTTAGTCGGTTAAGCGTCCAACTTTCGCTTAGGTCATGATCTCACGGTTCGTGGGTTCGAGCCCCGCGTCGGGCTCTGTGCTGACTGCCAGCTCAGAGCCTGGAGCCTGTTTCAGAGTCTGTGACTCCCTCTCTCTCTGACCCTCCCCTGCTCACGCTGTCTCTCTCTCTCTCTCTCCTAGAAAAAAAAAAAAAAAACTATTCTAACAATAGTGTGATGAAAATGGCAAGCAGTAATTACTAGAAACAAGATAATCCACCTTATTCCAGCCCTGCCATGGTCTCCTCTACATTATTTTTTTTATTATTTATGTAATTTTTCTCTTGGGATAAAATAAGTGTAAACATTATGAAAAGCAATTTGATAACATTAATCAAATATCTTAAAGCCAGGTATGCTTTCACATAGTCACTCCATGTTTAGAACTTTAATGTAAGGAAATAATTAAGTATAGGCATAGATTTAACTAGAAAAATGTTTATAACAGCAAAAGACTGAAAACAACCTAAAGTCCAGCACTAAGGTGTTGATCAAGTAAAATACTAAATCCTTATGAAGAAATGACATGCAGTATCAAAAATGATGTACATTAATTGACAGAAAAGATATTTATGTTGTATAATTAAGGAAAAAAGACACAAAATAAATGTATGATAGAATTCTACAAGGAAAACTTAAAACATTAGAAAAATATTTTTCTCTCCAAATTGGAATTTGGGGGCATTTATTTTTTTACATTTCTACACTTGTAATTCTCATTCTTAGTGAGTATTTATCACCTTTATTATAAAGTTATGCAAATATTCAAATAAGTGTACTAATGATCTTAGTTCAGCTATGATTACATGTTCTGCCTTTATTATTTATATGTTATTTCTTTTCATGGAGGAAGCCTTTCCTCTGAGGCTTTAAAAGTTAAAGCTTTTCCTTACCCTTTTATAAAAATAAAATCAGGTAGGAATAGGGTGCTGAGAAGTCAAGTGCCCTTTGGCAGAACCTCAAGACATGAGAGTAACCTGAAGTCTTGTTTTTCTGAGATTTCTAGGCCTCATCATAACTCCTTTGCTCTCGTGAAGTGCTGACTCATTAGGAAGAGTAATCCTGGGGTATCAATGAGATTTTGTTTTAATACTCTCTTATTTTCCAGGGTTCTTCAAAGACTTCTAAAGAAGGGTTTATCCAGCATTTTATACCTCAGTTCAGGAATCAACTTCTACCAATTCTAATTCAGAATTGAATTCTGGGTTGACCGTTTGAATCCAGTAGGAGTTACAGATGGGCTGGATGACATTCGGTGACATGTCACTCTAGAGAAGAGACATAGTTTTCCACAATCCTTTTCCCCTGGCTTCAGGAAAATTAGAATTCCATATTCAATATGCAGAAAGACAAAACCTCTCCTAGAAAGCTTCCCTTCCCTTATCCCATCTTTCACAACACATTGTTTCTTTACATCAAAGAGTCTTTGAAAAAGATTAATCCTTTTCCAGAAGAATCATCTAAAAATGTGCTACAATAGCCAAGATATGGAAACAACTAAATGTCCATCAATAGATGAATGAATAACTAAGAGGAGGTATCTCTCTCTCTCTCTCATATTACTGAGCCATAAGAAAGAATGATATCTTGCCATCTGTGACCACATGGATGGACCTTGAGGGTACTGTGCTAAGTGAAATAAGTCAGAGAAAGACAAATACCACATGATTTCACTTATAAGTGGAATCTAAAAAACAAGACAAACAAATAGACAAAGCAAAACCTAGACTGATAGATGTAAAGAATAATGTGGTGGTTGCCAGAGAGAAAGAGGTTCAGAAGGGGGGTGGTGTGAATGGGTGAAAGGGATCAAGAGACACAAACTTTCAGTTATACAATAACCAGGTTGTGGGGATGTAAGGTACAGCATGGGGAATACAGTCAATGATATTGCATTGTTTGCATGGGGACAGGTGGAAATTAGCCTATTGTGGTGGTCAGTTTTCACAATGTATATAAATGTCCAATCACTATCTTGTACACGAGAAGCTAACAGTATATTTCATGTCAACTGTACTTCAATACATAAAAATGTGCTGAACCCAAACCTAAAGTTTTTACACTGTTTTCAAAAGGTGGTAATCAATCTTGTTTTAAAATAGATTTCGGTGTCACTTACATTTCTCTTTGCTAAAGAATCACTAATTAGGGGCGCCTGGGTGGCTTAGTTGGTTAAGCGTCCGACTTTCGCTTAGGTCATGATCTCGCGGTTTGTGGGTTCGAGCCCCGCGTCGGGCTCTGTGCTGACTGCCAGCTCAGAGCCTGGAGCCTGCTTCAGTCTGTGACTCCCTCTCTCTCTGACCCTCCCCTGCTCACGCTGTCTCTCTCTCTCTCTTAGAAATAAATAAAACATTAAAAAAAATATTAAAAAAAAAGAATCACTAATTAGATGGCAAGCTCTGGTCACGCTTGGGAGGAATTAGAGCAGGGCTTAAATGAAGGCTTCTGCAGTCACAGGAGTGTTAGGGAAAGATTTCTGTCCCAAATCTAGTTCTGCTAGTGCAACAAGCCTTTGTCATGGCTGCTGGGATTTTCAGATGATAACAACAATAGAGACTTTTAAGTTTTACTGAGGAACTTAAACTGCCCCAGTGGGACTGTGAAACTGATGGCTCTAGTTTCTCTTTCAAAGGTAGCTACCAGGGCACCTGCGTGGCTCAGCCGGTTGAGCGCCCAACTCTTGCCATCAGCTCAGGTCATGATCTCGAGGACGGATGATCTCGCAGGATCCAGCCCCACGGTGGGCTCGGTGCTGACAGTGTGGAGCCTGTTGAGATTCTCTCTCTCTCTTTCTCTTTGCACCACCCTCCCCCATCAAAATAAATAAAGAAGCTTAAAAACAAGTAGCCACCCTCATAGTGGAGGTGAACATGCCTGACCACAAAGCAAAACCAAACATTCCACCTGTGCTTGATCCTGTGTCCTACAGTGAGCCGCTCATAGTAAGCACTCAATAACTTCCCCTTCTTTAGAAAAAAAGTACGTGCTGCAAGGGAACAGGAGAACTTCTATTCATTCTTGAAAATGGAGTTTCACAAAAGTATCCCATATCATTCCTTCTGGATTTGTGAGGCTGCGATTTCCCTGAAGCTGTGGCATTACATACAACACACACACACACACACACACCAGGTTCTGCATAGCTGTGTTTTCCACGGATCACTTTCCCACTCTGTTGAGCAAATATCAACTGTGCTTTCCCTATTTTCTCATAACTTTGCATTATCGGTTGAGGTTAGAAATATTACAAAAGTGCTGTGGACATCAAGTGAAGGATGACTCATTATTTTTTCTGCAAAACCAAGAGGTTCTGGAAACCATAGCTCATTAGCTAACTCACTTTTCCTGGCAAGAGTCTTAATCTCTTTTAAGACTGCACATTCATCTCGGGGCACCTGGATGGCTCAGTTGATTAAGCATCTGACTCTTGATTTCGGCTCAGGTCATGATCTCCTGGTTTGTGGGTTTGAGCCCCATGTTGGGCTCTGCACTACCAGTGCAGATCGTGCTTGCGATTCTCTCTCTGCCCGTCCTCCACTCACAACCTCTTTCTCTCTGTCAAAATAAATTAATTAATTTTTTAAAAAGATTATTTAAACAAAATCTCAACTCATGTTGGTTTCTACTCTTCACTAAGTCTAAAGATTTAGGTGGCAACACCTAGGATTAGTTCTAGCCTTGAAGGCTGTGAAAATTTAACATCTTGTGACATCTGAACGTGAACCTATACTTCTTGTCTTGGTGACAAAAAGCCTGTCTCTGCATTATGGGTGCCCTTTGTGTGGAATCACACAGTCTCCGGGGGAAGGGCATCGAGTAAGTTATCTTGCCCCGCCTTTCCTATTCCCAACACACAGTTGGGAGTACCTGAATTCATTGACGTGTTTGTCAAATGACAGATGAGGGAAAGAATGAACGAACGAAGTAATCGTTGCCTTCTGCCAGCTCTCCAGGGAAGAGGCCGGGAGCCCTTCTTCCCGCACGCTCTTTGCGCGGGTGCTCCCGTGTCCGCCCAGCCCGCGCTCACCTTGTGCTGTTTCCACACGGCTCCCAGCGGCTTCACCTCGTGCTTGCCGTGACGGCCCTCCTCCAGGCACAGATAGCATACCGGCGTTCGGCAGCTCACGCAGTACATGCTGTAGTTCTCCATTTCGTGTTCGGGGCACGTAGGGAACTTGCGGGCCGCGCTGCCCCCCGCCGCTCCAGCCCCCGCGCCCCCGGGACTCTTGCAGCCGCCACCTCCGCTGGGGGCGCCCTGGGCCGCGCCTGGGGATGCGGAGGCTGCCTCCGCGGGCGCGGGTGGCGGCGGCGGCGGCGGCTGCACCAGGCGATGCTTAGCGAAGGGTCCCCGGGATGGATGGCATTTGAGCTGGCAAGCAGCGCAGTAGAGGACGTCGCACTGCTCGCACAGCGTGGCGGCCGGCTCCGGCGGGGTGCGGTCGCACAACTGGCAGATGGCCACCGCAGCGGCCGCCGACGCCCCCTGCCCGGCCCCGCGGCCCTGCTGGTAGCGCTGCACGATGGCCTCCAGCAGCCGGTTGCGCTGGAAGCCGCGCAGGCCTCGGTGGTCCAGGGAAGCGCTGCGGTGGCACTGCGGGCACGTGATGGAGCTTGAGGAGGACGAAGACAGCGAAGAGCAGGCGGCGCCCCGCGCGGCGGCCGCCGAGGAGCCCGGCGGCGCGGGCACCATGGGTAGCACGCGAACCCCGTTGGGGGACTTGAGGCTCGGAGTGTAGGAACCATAACCGCTGTCTGTCTCACTGTACAAGCTCAGCTTGTCCGCGTGGTCCCCGCCACCGCCCGCACCGCCGCCCAGGCCGCCCGCTGCGCTCCCGCCTCCGCCGCTGCAGGCCGGGCCAGCCGCCGAGTCGTGGTCCAGAGGGGGCGCCGCGGCGGCGCCCGCGGGTAGCCCCGAGCCCCGGGAGTGCAGCAGCGGCTGGGGCAGGTGCGGCTCACCGTCCGGGGTCTGCACGGCGATGGTACGAGCGCAAGGAAGGCAGACGTTGTGGGAACAGGGCAAGATGATGGGCTCCCGAAACAGAGAGCCGCACACTGGGCACTTCAGCTCCTCCTCCATCGCGGCGCGGGCAGACCGAGCTGCTCAGGGTGAGAGGTGGAACGGCCCGAGCTCCAGAGACAGGCGGAGGAGGGGACCAAGCGTGGTTAGCACCGGAGAGACTGCAGGCGAGGGCATTACACAGGCATGACCACTTCCCAGCCTGGGGGCACGCCCCTCTCTCCGTCCCGGGGACACCGCCCTAGGACGACTGGGGGCAAGAGAAGGGAAGGGGTCCTCACCTCTTGCCCGTGAGCCTCCTGCGCCAGCGGCTTCAACCTGCGGCCAGAGTCCGGAGTCAGTCGGCTGCCCTCTCGATGGCCTGTGAGGCGCTCTAGGTGATGAATCAGCACTAGCGCCGCCGGCGGCTGCAGGGCGCGTCTCGTATGCACATCAGGACCAGCGGCCAGGCTGCCGTTTCCTAGCTGTCCTGTTTCAACCTTTCGGCTCCAGCGGGCAGCTGCTCAGGGGGCTCCGGTTGGCCCGTGTCCTGCCCCAGCCGGAGCGATCAGCGGGTGAGAAGGCGGGTGAGCAGGCCGCTTGGCCGAGCGGCTGGGTTCAGCACCACGAGGCGGCGGACAGCGCCCAGAGCCCGAAGCGCAGCCCCGGCTCCCAGAGCGGCGCCCGGAGGGGCCGCCACCTGCCGTGCAGGGTCGCTGCGCCCGCGGCTGTTCCGGCGGGGCCCGGCAGGCTCCGACACCTTCGCTCGCCTCCCTCCCTGGTGGCTGCTGGTGCGAACCAAATGCGTCCTGGGGCTCTTCCCCCCTCGGCAAGGACTGACCCGCTGATCTGGTTTGCTGCTGCTGCGGCGGCGGCGGCGGCGGCGGCGGCGGCGCCTCTGACCTTGGCCGCGCGTCGCTGCAGCCGGCGGGTGGAGGGCGAGTGCCCGGCTGGCACGGGAATCCCCTCCCCGCCTCCCGCCCGCCGCCGCCGCCGCCTCCTCCCCGCGCGGCGCGCTGAGGAGTTGTAATTTCCAGAGCAGGAGTAGTGGGGGGCGGGGGAGTCGAGGAGGCATCAGCTCAGCGAATAAGGGCTCTCCTTTTGCTGCTAGGGAAGTCAAGGGGCAATTTTAAGGGTTTCGCGGAGAGGATCATTGTTAATAACAATCTATTATTTGGATGGGATGGAGATGGCATCTCGAATTAGTACAACGCCCCTGCCCGCCCCGCCCCGTCCTCATCTCTCCTGCCCACTACCGCGTTCCCGCCCACCACCATAAAAGGGTAGAAAGGGACCTAGAAAGCCAGTTGTTTACAAATGAATAGGTAGCATAGTTTGACAGGCGCTTCCAAAATCTATGCTAGAGCAAAAAAATGCAAGTCACAAAATGTCGGACAGCCTGAAGTCAAAGGGTGAGTGAGGTTTTATTTATTCATTGAACCCAAGCCATTTTCTCTCTTGCTTTCAACCGGGAGTGCTTCTCCGCGGTGGATGTCAGTCGTCTATACAGGCTGAGTGAGGACACAAGATGGGATTTGTAAAATGGGACTTCTTGGCGAAGCGCACAAACGTGGCCCTTGGAACCGAGCCTCCGGGACCCAGCCCTACCCTGCTGAGGGTGGCGCGGTGCGGGGCTGGCTGGAAGTCGGCGAGCAGGGATGGTAGTTTTATGAATGGGGAAATCTCCACGCCAGCCACGAGCTACTCGAACAGCCTCCCAGCCGCGGCCCTGGCTGTTTCGTCTGCTCCGCTGTTCTCTCTCAGCTACCGAGGGAAGCGTGGCGGGGGGAGGCCGAGGGCTTGGTGGGTGGGGATAGGCAGAAGGAAGGGCTCGCAGCGCGGCAGGCTCTGGCTGCGGAAGTGTCAGCAGGCTTGAAACCGACACAAATTAGGAAATTGTTTGTTTAAAAACGATATGAATAGGGAAGTCACGCCTCCCCCGGTCTCAGATTTTCCAGTACTCCAAACAAAGACAAGATAGGCGCCACAGAGCGAGGCGGGGAGACTCAGCGTCTGCCAGTCACCGGCGAGGGGGCTGCGCTGGCTGGCGGATGACCGCACGAAAAGGCTGCGGCCCGGGCTGCGGCTGGGTGCCTAGGGGACCGGGGTTACCGGCGGACAGACCGCTGCTGGAGAGCGGTGGTGATGCAGTCCCTGTGGCCTGGCCCGGAACTTTGGGATTGCTGGCTCCTTTACTGAGCAGTCGCCCCATGCTGAGCAGCTTGCTTAAGCTTTCCTAGTCTCGGATCCAATGGGTCAAATTATATATTCGAGCTAAATGATGTAATCGTAAGTACAAATGGCACAGCCTGATTCTGCTTTAAAATCCTGTGACTCTTTAGGTCTGTTTTGTCCACTGTTGAGCAGCCTGCTTCCAGTTTGTCTTAAGGTTGAAGAGCAGTCCAACCTAGTGCCACATAGAGCACCACCGAAGTAAGAGACCTGACTTGACTTCCCTTCAGTGACAGGGAGCTTAGAACATTATTTAACCAGGTATCAGTCTCCTCAGACGGAGATGGTGACAAGACTGTCCTAATCTGCCTTCTACAGATAAAACTGTAATGAGCTGGATCCTGCCTGCAACGCTTTGATAAGCCTTCAAGAAAGTTGCTACAGTATCAGGTTATGGATGCTTGGCATGGGCATAGGTAGGTCTGTGACTGAATGCACTTGAAGATGCATTTCTTGTGATTTTAGCGTTGCCGTGGCTCAGCCCAGCCCAGCCCAGCTTCCTGGTGACTACAAAGGAAGTAATAACTTCTTATGGTGCTGTTGTGAACAGCCCCTCCTCCCCCCATCCCAAGCAGTCATAAACCTGAGACCTAATTGACTTTGTTATTTTCAGATCAAGGTAAACAGGTTGGGGGCGTGAGGGTGGTTGCTCGAGGGGTATGTAAATCTTACTCTGTACAGAGGACCTATAATTTCAACAACTTTGTCACTCAGGTTGAGCATGACTTTGTTTCTCTTGGGGAGGAAGCTCACGTGATACATCAGGATTGTACATCTATGTGATTCTCACGTGCCTTCCATCTCCACCACCTCAGTTCCAAGACCTAAATCAGCTTAGCCCTGTACGGCATGTTGCTAAAGCATTGCTCACTTGAGAGATTGGTATTTTACAGCTGCCTCATCTGAGCTGACATTATACAGCCAGTTCCACTACTCCACCGTATAGAACCATAATTACCAATAATTGTCAACATTATCTGTCAAAAGTCCTCTTTCAACCCCAACTGTGCCATGTGCCATATGTGTGTAGAAAAGTCTTTAGTATCTCTGATCTTGAGTCTATTTCTATTTTAAATTTAAGGATAGAATTCATTAAACTTTGAATTTCCTTTTGGTTCTCAAAGGCTCCATATAATTAGGTATTAATAACAATATATTGCATTTCATAAACATTTTTTAAATGTTTATTTTTTTAGAGTGGGCAGAGGGACAGAGAGAGAGGGAGATAGAGGATCTGAAGCAGGCTCTGCACTGACAGCAGACAGCCCAATGTGGGCTCAAAGTCACGAACCACGGGATCATAACCTGAGCCAAAGTTGGATGCTTAACTGACTGAGCCACCCAGGCACCCCTATGATGTACATATTTTTACATTTCGATGTTGCTAAAATCAGGAAGTATCCTACAATTGACAGATATTTCTCTCTGTCATTACCCTTACCTTGAAAATTTCTTATTAATTTTCATCTTATAATCACTTAGTATCATGGAAACATTTTATTATTTCCAATTACAAGCAAGGAAACTGAAGTGAGGAAACTCAAGGTCTTGCAACTTGTGATGATGGACCTAGAACTGGTCTGACTTCAAGTTCAAGCATTTTCCTTTAAGCCACAGTTGTCAGTTTCCCTCTGAGTTTTGAGTAACTGGTGGTTAGTAGAAGGGAGCTCAGGAATATGCAGACAAGCCATGTTGTCTGTTCTCACTCAGCACAGCTGAACATGCATTGAACATGCAATTCTCTCTGCCTGTCTAGGCTACCCCTACCCTCCAGGTTAGGAGTGCCTCTCAAATGTTCTTGGAAGCACCCTGTATTATTCCTCGGTAGCATTATCATCGTCTGCCATTTTATGTATCTCTTCCAGACAAGAACCTCCTCAAGGAGGGGATCGAGTCTGTCTTGTTCCCTATGTTGTGTTTTTTCCACCATTGCCTGGCTCCTACTAAGTATCCATCTTTGTGAACAAACCAACTGGCTGTGTGTTCAAGGTTATCCATCCCTATATTATGCTAAGTGAAATAAGTCAGTCAGAGAAAGACAGATGTCATATGTTTTCACTCATATGTAGAATTTGAAAAACTTAACAGAAGACCGTGGGAGAAGGGAAGAGGAGAAATATAATTCAAACAGAGAGGGAAGCAAACCATAAGGGACTCTGAAATACAGAGAACAAACTGAGGGTTGACTGGGGAGTGGAGTAGAGGAGAAATGGGTGATGAGCACTGAGGAGGGCACTTGTTGGTATAAGCACTGGGTGTTGTATGTAAGTGATGAATTATAAGGATCTATTCCTGAAACCAAGAGCATACTGTACACACTGCAGGTTAGCTAACTTGACAATAAATTATATTAAAAAAAAAAAAAAAAGATGACCCATTCTTACAACCTTCTTTGGAAAGCATAGCTGAGGTAGAAACCATTTTTTTTTTCTGTAGCAGATATCAACAATCCACATGGAAATTTTCTCCTTTTAAGTCCCAGGTTCACATAGATTAGTTTCTTTTTGTTCGTGTGTGTGTGTGTGTGTGTGTACATGTGCATGTGCTGCTAAAGACAACAGACTCAAAATGGAGTCACTGATGCTAAGCTGCACATCACCAAACTGAGATAACTTAATTACAGTTTCAGTTCTCCTAGAAATGGAATCTGAAACCAGACAATCTGAAATTGCCTGATCAGCACTCGTTAGGTAGTCTTCCTAATAAGACCCTTGTCATCCCCTAGAGGAAAGTCGCTTTCGGGTAATAACCAACCCATTTTTTTGTCTAGTATGACTTCCTTGTTCTTGCTCTCTTCTGCCTATAAAAGTCTTTCATTTTTGTATAGCTCCAAAGAGCTCCTTTCTGTCTGCTAGATGGGTGCTGCCCAATTCATGAATCACAAAATAAAACTAAGACCTTTAATTACTCTTGTTGTTTGTTGGCAGTGTGGATGTTCTCTTACCATCCTTTACTTACTCTTTGTCTTCTTAGTGTTTAATTATTTCTACTTGCTTCTCTTTTCTTTGGTCATCCCCTTCTCTGTTCTAAACTGCTTATGATCTCAGTAAGATGGCCCCATATTTAATTTCTGGTTATGAACATAAATCCCTCTACTGTCATTTTCTATGGCCCTGTTTCTTTTAAAAAAGAAGCATTTGGACACATTGGAACAGTGCATTAGTAATTAAAACTCCACAATGCACTGTTATCAAGATGGAGAAAAACACTCTGCCATGAGTTTTTATTTGTGCTTCAGACAGTTTTTTTGCTAAAGTGTCCCAGAAACACTAAAGAGGCAGGATAATGTTGCCTCTCCTCCCAAAAAAGTACAAATGAGTTAAATAATTTACTCCAACTAACACAGCAAGTTACAAGTAAAACAATCAATCTGGTTTGTCCTTTGAATTTCAAGTATGAGGTAGAATGGTATTTAAGTCTTTATCAACTAAAAATAGATGCTGTATTCTCAAGCATAAGAATGTCTGAAATTGTGGGGGCACCTGGGTGGCTCAGTTGGTTAAACATCCGACTTCGGCTCAGGTCATGATCTCATGGTTTGTGAGTTCGAGCCCCACGTTTGGCTCTTCCTGGAGCCTGCTTTGGATTCTGTGTCTCCCTCTCTCTCCCTCTCTGCCCCTCCCCCCACTCGCTCTCTGTCTCTGAAAAATGAATAAATGTTTAAAAAAAAGAATCTCTGATGTTTTTAAATGAAAGCTTATGATATTTTTCTTTTAAGTTTTCACTGGTTTATTTTTTACAGTATAGGAGGATTCAGGAATTTAATAAAAATCTATTGCTCAGGAACTGTATGGTCTAAAGTAGCTTGCATTTAACTAGAAAAAAGGTGCCACATCCACCACTTTGCACAGTGCACCAAAGCTTCTTTGTGGCAAAGTTAATGAGGAACAATTACCACTAGCAACACAAAACATCCTCTTCAGGGTATAAAATTGGCTTCTTTTCCAGAAGACAGATTCTATAGAGGAATCTTAAAATCCAACCACTTTCTCCTTCAGACATCCTTGATGGGTGCTTAACAACCTCCTATTTTTAACTTTTTGAGTACCAAATCATGACTGTCCCACCTTTCCTCTAAGGCTGAGATTCTTCTCTGCAGATCAGGAAACACAATCTTGGAAAGCCTGTCCTTCTTTCACTGCATCCTTTGCAAGCAAAAGGTCTAGAATAAAATATCAGATGAAAAAAAAATTGACTCCAATTTACAGGGCTCTTTATATACCCAGAGTATCTTTATAATGCGTGGAAACTAATACTATTACCATAAAAGCAATTTGGCTTCAAATATTTCTCCATGGTTAAAATTTCAGCCATGAAAATTGTAATAGTACTTTACATTTGCATGGCACCCTTTCCTATTATTATCTAATCTGTATATTATCTAATCTGATCCTTACAGCAACACAGACTGATATGGGAGATGGTGAAACTGAAGGATGGGTTTTGGCTTATATGGAAGTTTCTCATCTGCCATGCTAATACAACTGGATCCTAAACTTAGGGATAATTTTGTAGTCCACAGGTGGTCATCTGACCAGGCTGAGTCAATTCAAATCTTCTCTTCCTAGAATATAGAATTGGGTTCTAGAGAAAGAATCTGGATGGGATGGGTCTCTAACACCAAAGTTAAGGAGCTGTTGTGATGTTAGAAAAAGCAAAAGAGGCAGACAGTAAAGAATTAAGGAGAAATGCAGAGACAGAAGAAAGAGGGTCTTCTGAGGGCCAACAACCTTGCATGTTCTAAGACCCAGCTACACTCCTACCTTTAGGTTTCAAGAACTATCCCTCTGCTTTTCTGATATTTTTATATCCTTCTTTTCCCTTCAGGAAAGATAGGAGTTCAAAAAGACAAGATTGGGTTGACCTATTTGCTTATTCAAATGATTAAGGTAATGCCCTTGTTTAGTTGAATACGTTAGTCAACTGTGTCTGGATGTTGATATTTTTCTGCTCTCAACCTGTTTTTACTGAATAATAGCCTTGACTCTTCTTTCTTTTTGCTTTTTTTATTATTAGGTGCTGCCATAGCTTGCCCTTTTTCAGTCTCTTAAACTTCACCTCTCCCTTTCTTCTTATCCTAACCACCAACTCAAATGGGCCATGGACATCCCTCTGTTGGGCTCCATGCTTCCTCTCCCTGACCACAGCAGAAGTCATGGCTCCATGACTTATTTTCTCTACTCAATATTCTTTTGGACAGGAAATCAATGGGATGTTATAATGGGATGGTAGTGCCTCTAAGTCCAACAGTCTCCCATATTAAAACAAAAAACCAACCCCCAAGGCTTATAAACCTGTTGGTTAATTGGTGGAAATAAGAGATCAGAGAAGAAGTTGTGGAACATTGTGTGGAGTGCTTTTAAACTCTGATAGCTTTATTTCCCTATCTCCCCTGTAAAGATATATCACCAAGGGGAAAAAACACATAGGCCACCAGGCAGGGCATCTTCTTTATGGCAAAATGCTGAAAACCACTCAAAACCACATCACTATCCAATTCACCATCTAAAAGCATTACTTTATTACAGGGAAGTCACTACAAACTTAAGTGGACTGTAGTTTCTTTCTTTTTTATTTATTTTTCTAATGTTTATTTATTTATTTTTGAGAGAGACAGATTGTGAGCTGGAGAGAGGCAGAGAGAGAGAAGGAGACATAGAATCTGAAGCAGGCTTGAGGCTCCAAGCTGTCAGCACAGAGCCAGATGTGGGGCTCGAACCCACGAACTGTGCAATCATGACCTGAGTCAACGTCGAACGCTAAACCACCTGAGCCACCTGGGAGCCCCTGGACTATAATTTCTTACCATCAGTCATATTTGTGACTTATTTCTACCTAAGGATTCCTCAGGTTTTAAGAGAAATTTGACAAACCGTCTGGGTTCTGAGGCAGTACACAGATTAGAAATGTGCACTTTGGAGCTAGACTACATGGGTTGGAATCTTGGATCTAGCTGGGAAAATTTTGGCAAGATACTTAATCTCTCAGAGTTGGATTCCTCAGCTGTATGTGGAGATAATAACAGTATATACCTCAAAGAATTGGGACAACTTAGTGAAGTAACATGTATAAAACATTAAGAAAAGTGGACAGTATGTAGTGCTCAACAAACATTAGGTATTAATACCTTTTTACTTTTCTGCCTCCCACCCCCAACATATGCTATATGCTATATTCTCAATAGATATTGATAATAAATGAGCTGGAAGTAGACTATTTGGGCTCAAATATAGGACTGTATTTGAGGATAGTACGGAAAGTGAGCCACATGTCTTGTGCGAGATAGAAAAAAAGATGGAAGAGCTATCAGAACCAATCTATCAGGAAATGAGTATAGTATTTAGGAAAAACAATCTCTGCTTCAGAGGAGTTTAATATCTAAGGCAGATATCACAGTCAGAGCAAAGAAAACAGCAAGTAATGGACTTGCTAAAAATAGAGAACAAGGATTGTTTTGAAACAAAGGAAGAAAAGAAAGACTTTTAAGTGCTTATGCTATGCATTGATTAAAGTTTAACAACATTGATTTGAGAGCTTTTAGTGAAACAATGCTAAATAAAGAAATTGTGACCAACTCATACTTGCATGTCTTTTATGTGCATGTAACTGGACAGTATTTTGATATATTAGTCAAATAGTCTCAATATTTTTTAATAATTTATTTTCAAAGTTTTCTTTTTAAAAAAATTTTTTAATGTTTTTTATTTATTTCTGAGAGAAAGAGAGACAGCATGAGCAGGGGAGGGTCAGAGAGAGAAGGAGACACAGAATATGAAACAGCCTCCAGGCTCTGAGCTGGCTGTCAGCACAGAGCCCAATATGGGGCTCAAACCCACAAACTGAGATCATGACCTGAGCCCAAGTCGCACACTTAACAACACTTAACCGACTGAGCCACCCAGGCACCCCCAATGTTTTCTCTTTATACCAAGATCTTTTCATTAAAATGTCATACCCATCTCAACGGGATGGTGGTCATAGTAGAACAAGAGAGGAAAAGAAGAGTCAAGTCTTGGCTTGTGACTTACAAATAAGGTTTTGAACTCATGGCAAAGGCAATATTTTAAGAGAAAAGCAAGTAATTTTCAAATTCGGAGTACAGAAACAATTCTGAGCTTGAAGTAACTCAGGACACATAATTTATGTCATAAATAATAGTTTCTAGAAGACTGCCGGATCAGTTAGAATCAGTTTCTCCTGCTTCAGTAAGAAACAATTACCAACCAAGCAAAAGTGTCCTTCAGAGAAGATTATACAGAATCAGAAAGAGCTGGAGAATTGAGTGTTGACATGTGGGTATTGAAGACCCCTGGCCTCATACTGGCCCAGCAGGAAGGGATGGGAAGAACAAACCCTTCATGCAGATCAGGGGACCTGAAAGCAGAGGGAATCATTCTGGGAGTAGCCTGAGAAGCCTCAAGCTTCATGGAGGACCCAGATGGGTGAGAAGGCAGGAGAGCTGAAACAGCTACATGTTGTGTCCAGACAGGCCAAGCCAGCCCAGCTGGGTCTCTGCAGCCCCCACAAGTGTTCCAGAAGCACCAGAATGTTTTTTGTGTGGCTTATTATGGCTCAGATCTATCCCCAGAAAGCTGGCAAAAGAATCTACAAGAACCGTATAACTAGAAGCCAGACTGGAAACCGGATATGCCAGCTGATGTCATTGTGTGTGAGGATGATGGTTACATGAGACTAAATGCTTAGTGTCCCTTCAAAGGCACACATTCTCACAGTGGAAAGCCCTCCAGGACTCAGGTTAACCACAAGGAGGACAGAAGCGGGGAGTGTTTGCCTGGGCATGACGAAGAAAACACTTAATTGGCAGATGATGGTAAGGTGATGATGATGATGATGATGATGATGATGATGATATTTCCATCATCCAGCAGACTGGTGGCTGAAATTGAAACTGAATTCATGTAGAGACACAATAAAAAAGTTACATTTCTTGTTCCCCTAAGTGTTTGGCATGAGAATCATACCTGATACATCTATTCCCCAATTTAATTATCACAAAGTTCCTGTAAAATAGGATTATGATGACTACTTTTTAGAAGAAAATGTAAAGGATGGAAAACATTACTGCTCAAGTGTGTTTGCCCATTAAGTGATGGGACTGAAATTTAACCCACACTTTCTGATTTCATATCATCCATTTAAAGATAGTTGTGTTCCTATTATGTATCAGGAACCCTTAGCAAAAAGACAGATATGATTGCTTTCTTCATAGAATTTCCAGGCCAGGTAGAGGAGAGAGCAATTTTAAATGTGAGATCAAGAGTTGAATACTCTGCCCACTAAGCCAGTCAGGAGCCCCAATCTTTGGAAAATTAAAAAAAATTTTTTTTAATGTTTTATTTATTTCTGACAGAGAGAGAGAGACAGAGAGAGAGAGAGAGAGAGAGAGAGAGAGAGAGAGACAGTGAGCAGGGGAAGGGCAGAGAGAGAGGGAGATACAGAATCCAAAACAGGATCCAGGCTCTGCGCTGGCAGTCAGCACAGAGCCCGACGCGGGGCTCGAACCCGTGAATCGTGAGATCATGACCTGAGCCAAAGTCAGATGCTTAACTGACTGAGCCACCCAGGCATCACCAATCTTTGGAAAAAGTTTAAACACTTGGAAACTAAATAACACACTTTCAACCCCATGGATCAGAGAAAAATCAAAAGGGGAATTCATATTTTGAACTGAATGTAAATACAAATACAACATATCAAAGCTGTAGGATGTAACTTAGAGAGAAAGCAGTGACTAGAGAAAAACAGCACCAAATGGCTGTATCAGAAAAGAAGAAGCCTATTAATTAACAATGAAACTTCCACCCTACGAATCTAGAAATGGTAGAGCAAATTATAACCAAAGTAAGCAGAAGATAAGAAACAATGATGATCAGAGCAGAACTCAGTGAAATAGAATATAGAAAAAAAGTAGAGGAAAATTAAAATCCAAACATTGGTTCTTTAAGATCAATAAAATTGATAAACTCCTGGAAAGACTGATCTGCAAAAGAGAGAAGAAACAAATTACCAATATCAGGAATGAGAGAAGGCAACATCACTATAAATCCCTGTCATGAAAGAAAGAGGGGTTACTATGAACAATTTTATGCCAATACATTTTATAACTTAAATGAAATGGATAACTTCTTTAAAAGACACAAAATACTCAGAAAGAGCTAAATAATGATTATTCCTGTATCAAATAAGTAAAATGATTTTATAGTTAAAAATCTTCTCACAAAGAATACTCTAGGTCCAGATGGCTTTACTGGTGAATTCTACCAAAAATGTAAGGCATTTTACCAAAAAATTAGGAAATAAGGGGCACCTGTGTGACTCATTTGGTTAAGTATCTAACTCTTGATTTCAGCTCCGGTCATGATCTAACGATCGTGAGTTCAAGCCCTGCATCAGGCTCCAAGCTGACCATGGAGCCTGCTTAAGATTCTCTCCTCTTTCCCTCTGCCCCCCTCCCCCCCCCCCGCTTGCACTTTCTCAATATGTTTTTAAAAATCAGGAAATAGGGGCGCCTGGGTGGCTTAGTCGGTTAAGCGTCCAACTTTCGCTTAGGTCATGATCTCGCGGTTCGTGGGTTCGAGCCCCACGTCGGGCTCTGTGCTGACTGCCAGCTCAGAGCCTGGAGCCTGTTTCAGAATCTGTCACTCCCTCTCTCTCTGACCCTCCCCTTCTCATTCTGTCTCTCTCTCTCTCCTAGAAATAAATAAAACATTTAAAAAAATTAAAAATCAGGAAATAATAGCATTTTTATATAAGCTTTTCCAGAAAATATGAGAGAAGGCAACACTTTCCAACTTCTACTATAAGACCAGCATTACCCTGACGCCAAAACAAGGCAAAGCTCTTATAAGAAGAGAAAGCTACAGACCAATATCCTTCATGAACATGGTAGCAAAAATCCTTAACAAAATTTTAACAACTCAAATCTTTCCATACATAAAATGAATATGTGTAAAAAGTACTTCATGACCAAGAAAGGCTTTTCCCCAAATGCAAGTCTGTTTCAACATTAGAAAATTAATCACTATAAATCACCCATCAAGAATACTGAAAAAGAAAAAAACCCTATGATCCTCTCACTAAATGAAGAAATAGCATGAAAAAAAGAAAGAAAGGTAAGGTTTACACAAGATAAAAAATTCCAGACAGGCCAAGAATGGCAGGAACTTCCTGACAAAGAACATCTATGGAAAATCTAGAACTAACAGCATACTTAAAAAAATTTTTTTTTAATGTTTTTATTTATTTCTAGGGGAGAGAGAGAGAGACAGCGTGAGCAGGGGAGGGTCAGAGAGAGAGGGAGTCACAGACTGAAACAGGCTCCAGGCTCTGAGCTGGCAGTCAGCACAGAGCCCGACGCGGGGCTCGAACCCACGAACCGCGAGATCATGACCTGAGCGAAAGTCGGACGGTTAACCGACTAAGCCACCCGGGCACCCCTAGAACTAACAGCATACTTTAAATAGTGAAAAATTAAATGCTTTCCCCTTAACCTCAAGAACAAGGCCTGGAATACTTTTACCACTTCTATTCAATATTTTACTTGTGGTCTCATCAATGCAATCAGGCAGGAAGATGAAATTAAAGGCCTACAGATTAGAAAGGGAAAAGTTAAACTTTTTTCGGGGGTGGGGTGTGGTAGAGGGGAAGGGTAGAGGGGGGAAGAGAGAGAGAGAGAGAGAGAATCCCAATCAGGCCCTCACTCAGTGGTACTCAATCCCACAACCCTGGGATCATGACCTGAGCCAAAATCAAGAGTTGGGTGCTCAGCCAAATGAGCCACCCAGGTGCCCCATAGTTAAATATTTTTTATTTGCTTATGATATGATCATTGACAAAAAATCCCAAGGCATCTACTGAAAAGCTTCTATAAGTGGGTTTAGCAATGTTGCAAAGACCAAAATAAAATAATTGTATATCTGTATGTTAACAATTGTATTTCTATATATCAAAAAGCTGAAATAACCATTACATGAGTATCAAAAAATTAAATATTTGGGGAAAATTTTAGCAAAATATGTGTAAGACCTATATACTGAAAACTATAAACCACTGTGGACAGAAATTAAAGAAGATCTAAATAAATAGAGGGATATACTGTGTTCACAGATTGGAAAACTCAATATTATTAAGATATCATTTCTCTTGAAATTACTTTATAGCTTCAATGCAATCTCAGTAAAAATCCCTGAACTTTTTTTTCATAAAAGTTGAATAGCAGATTCTAAAACGTATGTGGAAATACGAAAGATCTCAAATAGCCGAAAGGATTTTGATAAAAGAACAAAGTTGAGAGATGGACACTACATAACTTAAAAGCTTACTGTAAAAGTACAGTAAGTAAGAGAATGAGTATGGCTTAAAAATAGATATATAGATAAATGGAAGAGAATAGTCTCACGTATGTGTGGTCGATTGATTTTTTTTTACAAAGATACAAAGGCAATTCAACGGAGAAAGGATACTCTTTTAGTGGATATTCATACACAGAAAACAAACCCTTATCATTACTTTGCATCGTATATAATACATTGATTTTAAATTGATCATAAAAAATATAAAAGCTACTCTAATAACCTATTAGAAGGAAAGCTTTGTAATCTTTAGTTAGGCATAGAAAAAGCACAAACCATTTAAATAAAAAGCTCATAAATTGGGCTTTCTCAAAACTAAAATTCCCATTCTTCCAATGAAACCATTACGAACATGAAAAGACAAGTCACAGACTGGGAGAAAATGTTTGCAAACTGTCTAGCTGATGATAGAGGACTTGTATCCAGAACATTCCAATAAAAAATGGGCGAACAATGCGTATAGACTCTTCACCAGGGGAGATACACAGATGGCAGGTAAACACAGGAAAAGGTGCTCAACATTAGTCGCTAGGGAAATACAGATGAAAATCTCATGAGATACTACTGCATACTCACATGAGTGGTTCAAATTTAAGTCTGAAAATATGAAGTGCCCATGAGCATGTGGGGCAGCCGAAACCCTCATCTACTTCTGGTGAAAATGCGAAATGGAAAAACCACTTTGGAAAACAGTTTGGCAGTTTCTCATAAGTTACATACAAATATATTGTACAATCCACACTTACATATTTGCTAAAAGAAACAAAAGTATGTGTCTACACAAAGATTTTTATGCAAATGTTCAAAGAAACTTTACATATAATTGCCAATAACTGAAAACGACACAAACTGACACCATCAGGTGAATAAATTATGATGCACACATCTGATGGAATATTACTCAGCAATAAAGAAGGAGCCCCAGATACATGCAATGACAGATGAATCCCAAAAGCGTTGTGTTCAGTGAAATAATAAATCAGACACAAAAAGCTATAGATTCTATGTTTCATTCACATGACATTCTAGAAAGGCAAAAATATGATAGGAACAGAAAACAGGTAGCTCAGGGACCGGGGTTGGAGGAAGAGAATTGAATGAGTAGGGAACTTCTGGAGGGATGGAAATGTTCTATATGTTGATTATGATGGTGGTTTCAAGACCCCGCATGGGGCTCTGCACTGGCAGCGAGGATCCTGCTTGGGATTCCCTCTCTCCCTCTCTCTGCCTCTCCCCTCCTCATGCACATGCACCAATGCTTTCTCTCTCCCTCACTCAAAATAAATAAACATTAAAAAAAAAAAAAAAACTCACTGAGAGGCGCCTGGCTGGTTCAGTCGGTTAGATGTCCGACTTTTGATTTCTGCTCAAGTCATGATCTCATGGTTTGTGAAATCAAGCCCAGCATGGGGCTCTGAACTTATAGTGTGGGAACTGCTTGGGATTCTCTTTCAATCCCCCCTCCTTCACTCACACACTCTCTCTCTCTCAGAATAAATAAATTTTTTGAAAACCTCATGGAGCTGACCACTTCAAAGTGATGAATTTATTTTATATAAGTCCTATCTGTGTTGGTTTCCTACTGCAGTAAAAAGCACCACAAACTTAGCAGCTTAGAACACCCATTGGGCTCACAGTTCTGCAAGTTGCATGTACTGTGACTAGGTTCTTGGTTCAGCACATCCCGAGGCTGAAAACATGAGATCACCCAGGCTGAGTTCTTATCTGGACACTTTGAAGAAGAATCCACTTCCAAGTTCATTCTTGTTAGTGACAGAATTTCATTCCTTGTAACTATAGGCATGAGGTCCCTATTTCCTTGCTGGCTGTCAGCTGGGTCAGCTCTTGGTCCCTAGAGGTCACCCATACTCCTGGCCGCATGGCCCTCCACCTGTTCAAGCCAGCAGTGTTGAATCTCTGACTTCCTACTCTGTGACCAGCCAAAGAAAACACCCTGCTTTAAAGGGTTCATATAAAAAGGTCAGACCAACATGGATAATCTCACGTTTTTAAGACCAACTGTGTCATATAACATAACCTGGTTATGAGAGCAAGAGCCATATTATATACACAATCCTGGGGATTATGTAGAGCAAATACACAGGGTGGGGGCAAGAATTCCTAGATGCCACTATAGAATTCTGCCTGACACCATACTTGAATAAATCTTTCTTTAAAAATTAAATTTCATGTAATTATACATTTAACATGTTGCCTTTTTGAAAAGGATAAAATTATTTAAACTTGGGACTGTCCCAGGAAATCTGGAATATATCGCTGCCATATGATCTAGTTATTTTCCTGGTACATATGTTAGGATCAGATAGAGGGGGACCGAGTGAACATATTTTGAGTGTCTACGGTGTGCCAGACACATGCTAGACATTTTACATAAATAAAGCATCAAAGGGCCTTTGATTCAAAGGAAATGATAGGAGTGGGAGTAGAGGGGAAGGGAAGGCAGGCACAATTTCCAACGCAGGGAGTTGAGAGTGGAAATGTCAGAGAATGAAGCTGGGTCATTCTGGGATTCTGTTTCTAACAAGACAAAGGGAACATAAATGAAGAGGCAACAGAGACAAAGCTGTGAGTAGCCCCCATCAAGGTGTCTTGGGGAAGGAGTGGTAGAGTTTCTCAGTGGGATGTCTTGAATGGGCTGAGGGAACCAGGGGTCAGGGCAAGCCAGAGAAGCTTTCCCTGTCTACCACCACTATCTACACCAGTGTTTTCAGTTTTGAAGTCCACTTTCAGGGGGAAAGGTTGAGAAGCACTAGTCTGGATGTTAAGACAGGACTCCTTCAGAAGGTAGAAAGAACACCAAGGAGCTAGGCAGAACAGAATCATGCCTCGGAAAGAAGGGTTCTGGGGTGGGATCTGTCCTTCAATCCCTCAGAAGTGCTTGGCACAACTTTTCTAAGCAATAAAGCTGCAGAAAGATCTGGGATTTAGATGTTGGAGGACCAAGGGCCATTGACACACAGACCAGAGAGGAAGGAACAGGACAGTGACTATGAGACATCTTAGAGAGCTTCCTCCATTAGGCACCATCCCAACTAAGATCTCTCAGTTCAATAGAGGTGTGTATCTCCTCACTTGACTCCTAATGAATAAATTGATGTGTTTGTTTTTGCATTTTGTAAATCCCTTGAGTCAAATGATAGCTAATAGGTAGATTTTTCTTTCTGGATCTTCAGCTATAGGCTTTCTTTGTTATTCATCTCTTCCTTCTTATTGATATTAGAAAAAAGGACATTAGAAAAAACTGCTGAAAATAAAAGAAAAATATTTGTTTCATATTTCACTGAAATGTTCTTATATATATAATAAGTTTTATTGTTAAAGAAAATACTCAGTTTTGACCCTGAAAATGGTAGTCCATTTTTGTCTTGTTTAATAAATACATGTTCCCTTTTGTAGTACAATATAGGGAATTTAATTTTACTAGATTTTTGAGAAGTTTAAAAATTACTTTAGGCATAGCCTAATGTATAAGTTTTCTTTCAGGATGCCATGATAATGGAACCTGTAGATGGTTGACCAACTTTATCTTTATAAAGAAATTACAAGCTTCAAAAAAAAATGGGAACTCCAGAATGAGGAGCAGGTTAAATGGTCAGTTGCCTGCTGCTCCTGCTGCCTGGCCCCACTGTCCCCATGGCCCCCAAAAGTGTCACCACTAACACCTTAGCCTACACAGTGAGCCTTGTCCATCCCGAGCTAAGCTAACCAAGGTGAGGTGCTATGATGGAAAGGGTGAAGATTCTGGAATGAGATGCACTGGAGAATGAGATGCATGGGAGACACCATCCCAGAGAGCCACTGATGACTTGTATCGCATCCCCCTACCAACTTCTCAAAGCTGTCTTGTTTCTGGTTTTGAGGTGATGGGGGTCCGGAGCTGATGGCCAAGAAAGAATTCTTTTTTTTTTTCCAATTAAAAAAAATTTTTTTAACATTTATTTATTTTTGAGAGACAGAGCATGATTGGGGGAGGGGCAGAGAGAAAGGGAGACACAGAATCCGAAGCAGGCTCCAGGCTCTGAGCTGTCAGCACAGAGCCCGACTCGGGACTCGAACTCACAAACTGCGAGATCATGACCTGAGCCGAAGTCGGACACTTAGCAGACTGAGCAACCCAGGTGCCCCCCAAGAAGGAATTCTTGAAGCTGTTTTGGTGCAAAAAGTGTCACAGGGACCAGACCCGTGGGCAGGAAGAGCTGCCCTGGGACCATGAAGAGAGACTGGTTATATACTATGGAGCTGGGGGAGGTAAAGTCAAGAGGAAGTTTCCAAAGGGATTTTCAATTGCTAGAGAAGACTCACAGGATCCTGGAGGCCTAGCTATTGTCAAGCTGAGGTTGTTTTTCCCTCTAGCAAAGCATTAACATTAAGACAGTAGGGAGTTCCCGGAGAAATGTTTTTCTCTGTCTGCCTCAAGTATTTGTCAATGGGCTGTAGGTTATATGGAAATCAAACTCTATCTGCCATTTCCTTCTGCCTTTGTTTCCCATGTCAGTTACTGCTTTGCTAAGACATATTCCTATCCCCAGTCTTTTCCATATTAGAGAGTCACACCATCAACCACCCAAGTGCTTAAGCAAAAAACCCAGCACTCACCTTGAACTCCTTACCTTCCTCTACCTTCCAATTCACCACCAAGTCCTGTTGGCTCTACTTGTGAAGCTGGCCTCATCAGCCCCCTCTCCCCTAATTCCATTCTGACCTCTCTGTTCCAGGCTACTATTGTCTTCCTCTGGACTACTCCCACACTGCCCTAACTCCTCTATCTCCCTTCGCTCTCACCTCCTTTTTTCCATTCTCTATTGGGCAATTGCTGAGTGTGATTAAAACACACACATGCTCACACGCTCACACCTTGTGTCACTCTGATCACTGCTTAAAATCCTTCTGTTGCTTCCTCTGCTCTTCCAATATATGTCAACTTCCCTTTAGGGCCAGCGCTGTCAGACTTCACCTCCTGTCCCCCACCCTTTGCTTAGCGCCGTCTTGTGTTCTGGGACGCCTGCAAGGAAGCACTTTCTTACCTCCCTCCGAGCTCCCCAGGCTCCCACACACCCGCCTTCTCCCACCATCCACAGATCCTCCTCCAAACTGCTGTTTACCCCATTTGGGTTCTTTTTTTTTTTTTCTTTAAAGATTGTTTTACAATCTGCAATTATTTTACTCTCTGTTTATTTACTCTTGTGTGGTTTGCTCCATGACCAGAGAGTACGGTTTGGAGGACAGATCGCGCCGCTCTTACTCAGTTCTATTCACAGAGCCTGACAGATGGTGCAGATCCTAAACAATATTTGTTAAGGAATGAACGCATGAATTAGGGAAGGGAAGTGAGCTAGATGAAATGCTGGAACCTGAGGGCTTGCTCAGGGCATATGAGTAGCCTGCTTCTTGAATACAAGGATGGGGCGGGGCCCACTCTGGGAGGAAGCGGGGGAGCACTCTCCATCTTGGGAGGGTGCCAGGGCAAGTGCTAGGGCTGTGAGTGCCCAAACCTCCCTTGAGGCCAGAGAAGGGCGCTCTCCCATGTTCTCTCTGGAGCAAGAGCCAGGCAAGGGGTGCTGTAGAGATCAGTACAGAGGTTGGGTCAGCCAGGCAGCCTGCAGTCCCAGATATTAGAACTCAGCCCCACAGTACCCATCAAGCGGTTTGGCCCCAAAGTCAGGCTCTGTCATTTGCTAGACATTCCAGTACATTCCACTCACCCTTCTTTCTGGCCTCCAGCAGTGGCAAACTCATAAAGGCCCCTTTCACCATACACACATGCATTGTATGTACCGGCTTCGGGCTATTTAAGCAGGGCTTGGAACTGGCTGTATTTCAAAGATGAAGGGATTCTGGTATTTATAGCTTTAGTGAGGGCTTTGGGCCCTTTGGATGGAAAACACTACGTAAACTTCAGCTAACTTCAGCTCTTAGAGCTCAGTCGTAGAGCCCAGTTGTCTCTATGTTCCTGCATATAAAGTGCAGCTCAATAGCATTTCTCACTGCAACCCTTGTAGATCAAGTTGTAACTTGCTCCCTGTGGTCAGCACACAGCTCCACCTTGTGTGTACTTGAACGGTCAACGCACAGCTCCTTCCCCCGATCATTCCTGTGGCTGGCGCACAGCTCCTTCCTCTGTGTTCCCCTATGGTCCTCACACAGATCCTTCCCAGGCTGTACTGTGAAGGCATTCTCAGGATTCATGCCTTGCGTTTCTCATTTCCAAGGAATGGACAAATTCTCATTAAGTGGAAGAGTGGGTAGCCCCTAAAGCCAAAAGTCGAATTTCTGCATTTGCCATCTCCTATTCCTTTTTCCCATTAGCATGTTTTGGAAAAATCTTATATCACCACTGTGAGCCCTGGGCACCTTTCTGCATGCTGGGTTCAGAAATGATCTGCATGAAATTATTGTGATGAACGTGGGGGGAAATGGTCCTAAAAATGCTAGGTATCTTCACTAGCAGTGCTCTATGCACCAAGCTTGCCAAAAAAGAAGAAAAGGAAGAGAAAGAATTTAAGACATGAGCTGAGGCTACTGAAGGAGAGCCAAAAGAAAAGGATATTTGAAATGTCAATGGTCAAAGGTATTTAGCTAGGGGGAGGGGGTGTGCAAAACGGAGTAGATGAGTCATCGAGGGAAATGAAAACCTTCTTGTTGGCCAGAACATAAAGTCACAGGACAATTGTTGAAGGTTTTAAGCCTTCTGGAATATTTATAGAAAAGAGAAGAGATCAGTAATTTGGCCAAAAAACCACACAGGAAGCCTCTGTCTCAAGCTGGGGAACAAGTTGCTTTTGAGATGGGAAGTCCACCCCGGTGGCTGGGGGTCCATACGTGCTGCCATTAATTAAAAGCTCAGAATGTTTCAGGGTGTTACATTCCTTATTTTATCTAACCATTACAAACTGTGCTGGAAAATAGGCATCATCATCCCTATTTTATACATGTACAAACTAAGGCTCAGAAAGGATTGAATTTTTTTTTCTTGTAAAGAGACAGAGCTGGTATTTGCTAGTCCACACTTTTCCCTTCCCTACCCCACTATGGAGTATAAGAGGCAGGCTGGCGTAGTGGAAACGTCATGGATTCTGGAATCGGACAGGCTTAGGTTTGAACCTCACCTCCAACTACCTACTAGATGAGTGGTCACGGGGAAATTGTCTCACATCTTTGGAGTTCAGTTTCTTCGTCTGTAAAAATTGGGATCATTTCTCAACAAAGCACTGACAAATGAAATTCAACAACACATTGAAAGAATTATACACTATTACCAAATGGGATTTATTCCTGGAATGCAGGGATTGTCCAACATATAAAAATTCATCAATGTCAAACACATGTTAACAGAATAAAGGAGGAAAAAAATGCACATAATCATCTCAATGGAGTCCCCCAAAAAGCAATTGACAAAATCGAACATCCTTTTATGATACAAGCGGTCAATACACTAGGAATATAATTAAACTACCTTAACTCAGTGTAATAAAAGTCATATATGAAAAACCCACAGATAGCATCATACTCAGTAGTGAAAGACTGAAAGCTTTTCCTCCAAGATAAAGAACAATACAAAGATGTACACTTATACCACTTCTATTTAACAGTGCTGGGAGTCCTAG
This sequence comes from Hyaena hyaena, assembly GCF_003009895.1. Classification (NCBI taxonomy): domain Eukaryota; kingdom Metazoa; phylum Chordata; class Mammalia; order Carnivora; family Hyaenidae; genus Hyaena; species Hyaena hyaena. The sequence goes on along the minus strand of NW_024080823.1, from coordinate 1,816,353 downwards.
CCAGAGCAATTAGGCAAGAAAAATAATTAAAGACAGATAAACTGGAAAAGAAGTAAAATGATCTCTGTTTGCAGATGACATGATCTTATATATAGAAAGCCATAAAGATTACACACACTCATGGACATATACAAAACTGTTAAACTAATAAACGAATACAGAAAAGTTGTAGGATACAAAATCAACACACAAAAATCAATTGCATTTCTATGCACTAACAATGAATAACCCAAAAAGGAGTTTACCAAAACAATTTCACGTACAACAGTAACAAAAGGAATAAAATACTTAGGAATTAACTTGACCAAGGAGATGAAAGACTTGTACACTGAAAATTATGGAATAGAGCTGAAAGAGATTAAAGAAGACACAAATAAGTGAAAAGATATCCCATATTCATGGATTGGAAGACTTAATACTATTGTTAAGATGTCAGTACTACTCAAACCATCTAATATTCACTGCCACCCCTATTAGAAACTTAATGGCAGTTTTTGAAGAAATAGAAAAATTCACTTTAAAATCAATATGGAATCTCAAGGGACCATAAATAGACAAAATAATCTTGAAAGAGAAAAAAGTTGGAGGAGTCACATTTCCTGATTTCAAGACTCACTATAAAGCTATATTAATCAAAACAGTGTGCTAGTGGTAGAAAGTCAGACATATGAGCAAGGCAATAGACTAAAGTATTCAGAAAGAAGTTCCTGCAGATATGGTCAAAGGATTTTCAACAAGGGTGTCAAGACCATTCAATGCGGAAAAAACAATCATTTCACTAAATGACTTTGGGAAAACTGGATATCTACAAGCAAAGAGAATGAAGTTGGACCCTTACCTTATACCATATACAAGAATTAACTCAAAATGGATCAAAGACTTAAACTTAATGGCTAAAACTGTAAAACTCTTAGAAGAAAACAGAGGAAAAGCTTCATGATATTGAATTTGACAATGATTGTTTTTCATTTTTGATCTGACATTAAAAGCACAAGAAACAAAATTTTAAAAATACGTAAATTGAACTGTATGAAACTTAACAACATCATCAAAGGATACAATCAATGGAGTGAAAAGGCAGCCAGTGGAATGGGAGATTATATTTGCAATCATATATCTGATAAGAAGTTAATACCCAGGATATATAGAGAATTCTTATAAATCAACAACAAAAACAATTTGATTTAAAAATGTGTGAAGCGGGGCACCTGGGTGGCTTAGTTGTTAAGCGTCCGACTTTTGCTTAGGTCATGATCTCACGGTTCGTGGGTTCGAGCCCCACGTCGGGCTCTGTGCTGACTGCCAGCTCAGAGCCTGGAGCCTGTTTCAGAGTCTGTGACTCCCTCTCTCTCTGACCCTCCCCTACTCATGCTGTCTCTCTCCTAGAAATAAATAAAACATTAAAAAAAATTAAAAATAAATAAATAAATAAAAATGTGTGAAGCACTCAAACAAACATTTCTCCAAAGAAAATATACAAGCGATCAATAAACACAGGCAAAGATGCTCAATATTATTAGACAGTAAGGAAATGCAAATCAAAACCATGATGAGATACCACCACACTCCCATTAGGATGGCTATTTTCAAAAAGGTAGAAAGGAAATAACAAGTGTTGACAAGGATGTGGAGAAATTGGAACCTTTGTTTCCTGTTGGTAAGAATATAAAATGTTATATTATAGCCACCATGGAAAACAGTGCAGTGGTACATCAAAAAATTAAATGGAAAATTAGACCCTCTAGAATGCACTTACGGATGAATGTATAAACAAAACATGATATATACATACAATGGAATATTATTCAGCCTTTAAAAAATTTTTTTAAATGTTTATTTTTGAGACAGAGAGAGACAGAGCACGAGCTGGGGAGGGGCAGAGAGAGAGACACAGAATCTGAAACAGGCTCCAGGCTCTGAGCTGTTAGCACAGAGCCCGATGCAGGGCTCAAACCCACAGACCACGAGATCATGACCTGAGCCAAAGTCGGACATTTAACTGACTGCGCCACCCAGGCGCCCCTTATTCGGCCTTTAAGAGAAGAGAATTCTGACCCAGGCTACCACCTGGATGAATCTTAAGGACTTTAGGCTAAGAGAAATAAGTCAGTCACAAAAAGACAAATACTGTGTGGTTCAGGCATCTAGAGAAGTCAAATTCACAGAGACAGAAAATAGAATGGCTGTTGAGGGGGAAGAGGGCAATGGAAGTTAGTGTTTAACAGACACAGAGTTCAGTTTTGGGAAACTGAAAAGCATTCTGGATGGGTGGTTGTGCAACAGTGTCAATGTACTAAATGCCATAGAGCTGTATGCTAAAAAATGGTGAAGATGCTTACGTGTTATTTTACCACAATTGAAGAATCAGGATAGTAACCTGTAACTTGCAGGATTGTTATAAATTCTGTGTGTTAACAAATTCTGTTATGAAGTCTTTGCTCACACCCTGGCACATGATAGGAGTTCAGTATATGAACTCCTTTTTAAAAAGGAAGTTTCTTTCCTTTTTAAAAAAATGTTTGTATATTTTGCATATTTTTTAAACTTTTGTATATATATTAGTTTTGGGTTTTTTAAATGTTTATTTTTGAGAGAGAGAGAGAGAGAGAGAAAGAGTGTGAGCAGGGGAGGGGCAGAGAGAGAGAGAGAGACCAGAAACCGAAGCAAGCTCCAAGCTCTGAGTTGTCAGCACAGAGCCCGACTCGGGGCTTGAACCCACGAACCATGAGATCATGACCTGAGCCAAAGTCGGACGTTTAACCAATGGAGCCACCCAGGCTCCCCTATATATATTAGTTTAAAAAGAGAGGGATAGAGCATAAGTGAACAGGGGAGGAGATGAGGGGGGGAGAGAGAGAGAGAGAGAGAGAGCGAGAGTGAGCGAGAGAGAGAGAGAGAGAGAGAGGGAATCCTAAGCAGGCTCCATGCTCAGCGCAGAGCCCGACGTGGGACTAGATCCCACCACCCTGGGATCATGACCTGAGCTGAAGGCAAAAGTGAGCTCAACCGACAGAGCCACCCAGGCATCCCTCATTCCTTTCTTTTAACAGTGAGCTTAGACCTCACCTGGAATTCTCCACAGCATGATTTAAGAAAACTAACTGTTTTCTTTGTTATTTTTATTGGCAGTCTTCCCATGAGGACCACGTCTGTGTTTCAAGGGAGTACTCCACATTCAAGGAGCACCAGAATGTGCAGACGACAGCCAGGCTGCTCAGACTCTGCTCACACTGCATGGGTGTTGAGTGGTACCCATCGGACTAGAAAATCTGCCACCGGAACGAGAGCCAAGCCGACAGCTGCTTAGTCCCGGGCTTCTCAGCCAAAGATGGGCGGGGATCCTAAAAATCCTCGGAGGGAACTGAGGTGAACACACCATAGGAGGCAGAGCTGCCTAAGTCAAGGTCCAGGGATTTGATTGCCTGCCTTGCTACTGGAGGGGCCTGTGATGTTGGACTACCTGAGGCTGATGTCCCCACCAGCATGCAAAGCCACTTTCTCTAAGGGGGAAGCTCCCAAGAGGGAGGCCACCAGAAATCATTTTCCTATGAGATGTTCTTGGGTGTGTTTTCTAGGAATACTACACACACATTGCTATACACAAGTGTGTTACACACAATTGATCACACTGCTCTTATTGATTTGGTGTATTAGCCTGGGCGGCTATAACAAAACACCACACAGACGGAGGGGTGAAATCAACAGAAATTAATTTCTCACCGTTCTAGAGTCTAGGAAGTCCAAGATGAAGGTTGGCTCATCTGAGGCCTCCTCTCTCTGTTTGGAAGTGGCTGCTGTCTCACTGTGTGCTCACATGACCTCTTCTTTGTGCTCGTGTGGGGAGGGTGAGGGAGCAAGTCCTCTGGTGTGTCTTCTTTTTTTTTTTAATTTTTTTAATGTTTTATGTATTTATGAGAGAGAGAAAGAGACAGCATGAGCAGGGGAGGGTCAGAGGGAGAGGGAAACACAGAATCCGAAGCAGGCTCCAGGCTCTGAGCTGGCTGTCAGCACAGAGTCCGACGCGGAGCTCAAACCCACGAACCATGAGATCATGACCTGAGCCTAAGTCAGACGCTCAACCCACTGAGCCACCCAGGCGCCCCTCTGGTGTGTCTTCTTATAAGGATACAAATTCCATTGGATCAGGGCACTACCCTTCTGACCTCATTTAACCTTAACTCCTTCCTTAGAGGTTCCAATTCCAAATACAACCACACTGGGGGTTAGGGTCTCAACATACGAATTTGGGGGGCGGGGCACAAACATTGGGTCCATAACACTGGCAACCCCAGGAACACCTAGCAAAGCCACTGTTCCTGAGAGGTGAACATACTGTCCTCACTGACAGTAGGAGGCCCATGCAGACCCACAGTTGCCCTTCTGGAAAGTGATGTGTGTGAGGCTCTGGCTTTACACTTCTCCCTTTACACTTAGCAGAAGGTAATTAATGCTGATAGAAGTAGCAGAAAAAAGCCTGGAATTCAGAGTCTGGAGACCTAACCCACAATGTAATAACTCTGGACACACATACGTCTTCAGAACCTCATCTCGAGAAGGGGGAAAATTATATCTGCCCTGTAGGTATGTTGTTGGCGATGGGATGAGCTGTTGGCACATGGAAGGCTCCCTAAGTTTAACAACTTGTCCAAAACTTTCAGGCAATTATTATCGTGCTATGGTACACACGACATAAAATTTACCATTTTAGCCACTTGGAAGTGTAGAATTTAGTGGCATTAAATACATCCGTATTCCGTACTGCTGTGTAACCTTCACCGCTAGCTGTGACCAGAAGTTTTTCATCAGTCCCAACTGAAACTCGGTCCCCCTTCACCACTACACCCCTTCCCCTTCCTCCCAGACTCTTGAAGCAACCATCCTACATTGGTTCCATGCTCACCACTACTGTAGACACTTCATAAGTGGAATCGCTCAGCATTTGTCTTTTCATGACGGGCTTATATCACTTAGCCTGATGTCCTCAAGCTTCCTCCATGGCTGTAGCCTGTGTCAGAATTTCTTTCCTTTTTAGAGCTGAATAATATTCCATTGTAAGGACATGCCATGTTTTGTTTATCTATTTACCTGTCAGTGGACACATGGGTCATTTCCACCTTTTGGCTATGTCGTGACCAAGGCTGCTATGAACATGCATGAACTAATATTTGTTTCAGTTCCTGCTTTTAATTCTTTGGGGCATATATCTAGGAGTGGTATTGCTGGATCGTATGATAATTCTATGTTTAAATTGTAAATAACTGCTATACTGCTTTCCACAGAGGCTGCCCTATTTTTATACTTTCACCTGCTATTTGCAAGGGTTCAAATTTCCTCTACATCCTTACCAACACCTGCTATTTTCTTCCTCTCTCCCTCCCTCCCTCCCTCCCTTCCTTCCTCCTTCCTTCCTTCCTCTTCCTCCCTCCCTCCCTCCCTCCCTCTCTCTCTCTCTCTCTCTCTCTCTCTCTCTCCCTTCCTCCCTC